>NC_088374.1:2792236-2802236 GCF_034508935.2 Berghia stephanieae
GTGAAGCCAAGCATCTTCCGTCTTCTACTCGTATTTTCTTCATTGTATCAGTAAGCCTAGCGCGCATGATACACGCGGAGCACACCCACCTCGCTGTCTCGCCTGGCACGCGACAATAGCATTGCGGTTAAGAGAAGTGAGAGCTCTTGGTAACTACGTTACCCTACACACTCTTTTGTGTAACCAATGACTTCGAGCACATGGGAAGGGAATACAGATCATCCCCATTGGAATATTCAAAAGTTAGAATAGAAAATGAAGCATACAGTAGGGTAAACATTGTCAAAGTAAACGATATAGATAGTTCTTAGTTGACGTCACTAAGGTCTTTGTTATTGTTTTTTTTGCCATCCGAGTTTATGAGTAATGCTCACTAAACTGTATTAACCTGACTATCAACGTTAATGGAGACACACAGTTTTGTGTGTTGGTCTGTTATACTTCTGGATGGCAATGTTATGAGCTTCTTAGCCAAGCGCATACTATCTATAGGACAGAAAAATGAAATGAATTTCCAGCCAAAATATGAGTTAAAACATTCAACGACTCAAATAATATGAAAAGACTCAATGATAAAAATATTTGAAGATTCACAGATTCAAAGATTCAAAGATATAAAAAAAATATTTATAGATTCAAAGATTCAAAGAGTTAACGATTGGAAGTTTCAAAGATTCAAAGATTCAAAGATATAAAAAAAATATATTCAAAGATTCAAAGATTCAAAGACTCAAAGATTCAATTATTAAAAGATTCAAAGATTCGAAGACTAAAGGAATCAAAGACTCAAAGACTCAAAGACTCAAATATTCAAAGATTCAAAGATTCAAAGTACATTTTAGTCAGTTCGCCAACACAGAATAAATCACAACACACTTTCAACATTATCATATTATTGTAAATATTACACTAATAAAATAAATTACTGTTTACTGGGGATGTGCAAATAAAATGTAATTATATTTTATATTAGCTGAAGAAAGGGTTTGAACCCGAAACGTTTAGTGATTGGAATAGTTGTTCCTTTTTGTTTTTTGACTCTGTTATATTCATTTTGTCCATTATTTTGTAAGACATTTCTCGACCGTAGTCGATTCGCCTCCAACCAATGTCTCCTCTTGTCGGTGGAAAAGCCCGGCAAATTCTCTCCCAGATTTGAGACCTCTACGGCCCCGTCCCTCGGGGGATTCAATTCGTCCAAACTGACTTCCGTCTTGGCGGAAGATAATTGCATGTTTGTTTATGTTTATGACAGCCGTATTTAACTCTTTAAACGCCATTGGTCGCGCTATGCAGCCAGAACAGAATTTGTTATATTGGCCAATGGCCTCAAACTGCGGCCGGTCTTGAAAGTCAAAACAAAATATAAAAAAAATAATAATATGATCCAATCCTACTTTCTACAAAAGTATTATAAATTGAACCAAGGGAGGGGGGAGGGTATTTTAATTGAGATTTTGCGCACAATTCAAATGTCGCTTTGTCTTATCTTGTCATTCTCATGCTGCCTTAACCCTCTCATGACCAAACATAGGAAAATCGTCACGTTCGTTACAATGCAACCAACAAGTTATTTTCTTATTCTGATTTAATTTTGTTAATCTAGTTATAGCCATGAAAACTGGACATTGTGTTGCAGAGCTAATTTTTTTTCTGAACAAAATATACAATATACTCGTTACTATATTATTTTTGTGTTGGGTGAGAGTGACACTTCGGGAAACATTCTGAAAATGGCTGGTAAGGAGAGAGTTAATCAGGACGTTTTTGCCATTTTGTGACGGACATTTGAATATAATAGCCACAGTGCGGCTATGTGGTCTAGTGGTATGACACTTGCTTTCGGATCGGAAGGTCCTGGGTTCGAGCCTCGCATAGTTGAGTCCTTGGAAAAGACTCTTTACTCACATTCTCTCGCCGTACTCAGGTGTAAAATGAGTACCTTGCCTTTAACAGCGTTGTCTCTGTCCCAAAAAGTTGTAATATCGCCTGACAGGCGTCATGTCTCGTCTTACATGTTATGTGTTGCTGTTGGCCAGACACCCCTTGTAAAGCGCTTTGAGCACGTTTAGTGGATATTGCGCTATATAAAAGCTCAAGTGCTGAAAGAGTTAACTCACTCAATCCTGGAAATTTTCGCTACTTTTCAACATTCGAAAAAAATGTATTAAAAATGAGCATGTACATAGAAAGTTTAATTCAACTACCATTAACATGCAAAAACTTTTTTTTAAAACATTAGCTTTTACACTATGCCTATAATTTGTTTCAGAAAAATGTAATTATGAATTGGCATGGGGTAAACGTAACCCCGGGTAAATAACGGATATAGTAGGTGGTAGGGTTGAGTGAGTTACCAAAGGGGTAGGAGATTGCCCCCACACCCCCTGTTGTTCGTCTACCATATTAAGTCTATGCAGTAAAATAACATCCCAGCCCAAACTGCAATGGTCGAGTATTTCATTCATGGCAACAATTATGTAGGGAGACCACCAACATCAATAGTAACTACCTTGAATCAGAATCTCTCTACATATCAGAAATTTCTGGATTCAGATAAGGCCGAATTAATCCCTGAAGAACTAAGAAATACTGCAGTGCCCTCCGTACTAAAGTCAAAACAAGATCTTGACAGACTCAAAACTCTGGCCCAAGACTGTGACCAATGGAAACAATAAACAACATGAATGGAGAGAGCAGCTATACTTAACGACTATGACTGAATCACACAATTCTCAGCAAGCGTCATTCGGACTGCGAAGCTTACTACTACTAGTAACTGCAGTTCTAAACCCATACCTTGTAATATCCTGTTTTGGTGAAGAGTTGCCTGTTTCCTGCTAGGGTATCACCGGAGCAGTCACTGGGAATCGACCCTTTCTGAAATATACAATGGGGATAATGTAAGCACTTTGTCACCAAATATACAATGGTGATTATGTGAGCACTTTGGCACCAAATATACAATGGTGATTATGTGAGCACTTTGGCATCAAATATACAATGGTGATTATGTGAGCACTTTGGCATCAAATATACAATGGTGATTATGTGAGCACTTTGGCACCAAATATACAATGGGGATAATGTAAGCACTTTGGCATCAAATATACAATGGTGATTATGTGAGCACTTTGGCATCAAATATACAATGGTGATTATGTGAGCACTTTGGCATCAGCTATAAGGATCCTGAATTCGGGGAAACAATTTTGTGATATTATTCTTTCCTCATCCGATATCATTGCTCCTTTACTCATATATTTGTTTGTTAATTAATTAATCAATTAATTAATTATAAATTAATTAATTAATGTATTTATTCATTTATATATCTATGTATTTATTATTTATTTATGTATCTTTAGTAGCAAACAAACATTTTTTAAAGACTGTAAAGCATCCAACTAAATTAAACACACATTTCAAAAAAGTAATCGCTCTGACGATATTTCTAAAGTAATCGCCCAGCCACGCACAGTCACAGCAACAAGACACCGCAATATCATCATCACCAACAGCATCCATTCAAATAATCGAAGTATTCACAAATAAATGTAATCGATCTAAATCATTTTCTTTCAACGGACCACACGACCACAGCAAAGAGAAGTTAACACAAGTAATAATAAATTAATCATCAACACCCATAATCCATACACACCCCAATACTTAATCGACTTCCGTGTCTGTCGAACTTCCGGTGTTTCTCCACAGCCCGGAACCAGATATCGTCCCAACGAACTCTCCAATTCATTTCGGCCAATTCTGCCTCTAACTTGATGTGCCTGGTGGGATCGAATCAAAATAAAATTTGAAAATAAAATCAAGGAAATAAATGAACAGAAATAAAAGGGCAGCGTGGCTCAGTGGTAAGGTCTTTGCTTCGTACTCGAAAGGTACCGAGTTCGATCACCCGCCGCTGCGTTGTGTGGCATTGAGCAAATAACCTCCCCCTAGTTCACTTTGCGGCGCTGCGCTGCGGCTGACGCCTGGGTTACTCCAGTCTTCCCTTGAAATAGACCCTAAAGGCAAATTTCCCCTTGGTGATGAATAAAGGGAATTATAGTTTATCTTATTTATTTATTTATTTATTTATTTATTTTAAAGAATTGCTGAAGTTCATAGTACATTTTAGGCTATGTGGTCTTGTGGTATGACACTCACTTTCGGATCGGAAGGTTCTGGGTTCGAGCCTTTCGGCGCATAGTTGAGTGAGTCCTTGGAAAAGTCTCTTTACTCACATTCTCTCACAGTACTCAGGTGTAAAATGAGTACCTGGCCGTAAACAGCGTGGTATCTGTCCAAAAAAATGTAATAATGCCTCACAGGTGTCATATACCGTCCTAAATGTTAAGTGTTGCTGTTGGCCAGGGACCCCTTGTAAAGCGCTTTGAGCACGTTTAGTGGATATTGCGTTATATAAATGCTCAAATAACTCAATTTTTAAATAAATACATTTGACGCGCGATCAACAGGATTCAATAGTCTGATGTCACGTCCGCCCAGCAACCAGCAACTTGGTTCTAAACAACGATAAGTACTTTTTATTCTTCAAGCTGACTAAAACTTTTTCACATGTCATGTGATCAGAATGTATAAAAGTCAAAACATGATCTGATTTATAATGATTTTCTCCTCTGAATACACCTTTATGCTCGTCGAAGAAGTATTTCATAAAGGCGATAATGGAGATTGTTATTGTGACGTCCGCCATTGTTCCGATAGTATAGAACCAGTTACTATAGTTACACTGTGTCATTACGAGGGAAGTGACGTCACGACAGTTGAACCGCACATCTCACAAAGGTATGATGTTGGATTAAAAATTAGATTAAAAAAAAAAAAAAAAAAAAAAAAAACAATCCCAACCCCCCCCCCCAAAAAAAAAAAACACCAAAAAACAACCCAAAAAAACAAACAAAAAAAAAACAAAAACAAAGACAAAAACAAACAAACAGACTTTGTCTTTCCGCGTGGCATTATTTGATGACGTTACCTTGTCATCCTATGTCAACATAGATTACATGACTTTACTAAGGCTACGGTCATTGTTATATTATAATAATATGACTACGAAAAGCCTGCGACAGACATAATCTTAGTCCTTCTATACAAGAGTCTTGGTAAATTTGAATAATAATAATAATAATAATATAATAATAATAATATAATAATAATAATAATAATAATAATAATAATAATAATAATAATAATAATAATAATAATAATAATAATAATAATAATAATAATAATAATAATAATAATGATAGTAATAATAATAATAATAATAGTAATAATAATAATAATAATATTAATGCACAATTTCTATAACCCCCTTTTCACCAAAAGTTCTTGGTAACGCTTATACAGATTACACATACGATCATATTAATAAATCCTTCAATAAAATCAATAAAATCAGTCAGAGAAAACTGAAAGGAAATACTTTTGTCTTCAAAGACGCTTTGAAGGAGGACAGAGAAGTACGGTGTCTCGTGTCCTTTGAAAGAGCGTTCAACCGTAGCCATCGTTAACTCATAGCCTGACACTGACGAAAAAATGACGTCAAAATGCCATTCTTTGGCCACAAAAGAAAACAAATCGTGAGTTGTATTCAATAGTTCAACCAATGGGATCACTTGTTTCCATGAGCTCTACTAACGACAACTCACTAGACGGTCAAACTGCCAGTCCTTTTGGATTTCAGTGTCAGGCTATAACATAATGATGGCTACGGCTCTACTAACGACAACTCACCAGGCGGTGCAAAAACCAAATAATGACGTCAAAATGCAAGTCTTTTTGGGTTTCAGTGTCAGGCTATAACATAACGATGGCTACGGTTCTACTAACGACAACTCACTAGGCGGTGCAAAAACCAAATAATGACGTCAAACTGCCAGTCCTTTTGGATTTCAGTGTCAGGCTATAACATGACGATGGCTACGGTTCTACTAACGACAACACACTAGGCGGTGCAAAAACCAAATAATGACGTCAAAATGCAAGTCTTTTTGGGTTTCAGTGTCAGGCTATAACATAGCGATGGCTACGGCTCTACTAACGACAACTCACTAGGCGGTGCAAAAACCAAATAATGACGTCAAACTGCCAGTCCTTTTGGATTTCAGTGTCAGGCTATAACATAACGTTGGCTACGGTTCTACTAACGACAACTCACTAGGCGGTGCAAAAACCAAATAATGACGTCAAAATGCAAGTCTTTTTGGGTTTCAGTGTCAGGCTAGAACATAACGACGGCTACGGTTCTACTAACAACAACACACTAGGCGGTGCAAAAACCAAATAATGACGTCAAAATGCAAGTCCTTTTGGATTTCAGTGTCAGGCTATAACATAACGATGGCTACGGCTCTACTAACGACAACTCACTAGGCGGTGCAAAAACCAAATAATGACGTCAAAATGCCAGTCTTTCTGGGTTTCAGTGTCAGGCTATAACATAACGATGGCTACGGTTCTACTAACAACAACACACTAGGCGGTGCAAAAACCAAATAATGACGTCAAAATGCCAGTCCTTTTGGATTTCAGTATCAGGCTATAATATAACGATGGCTACGGTTCTACTAACAACAACACACTAGGCGGTGCAAAAACCAAATAATGACGTCAAAATGCCAGTCTTTTTGGGTTTCAGTGTCAGGCTATAACTTAACAATGGCGACGGTTCAACCCAGAAGGAGCAGAATGTGTGAAAGCACGTCGTGAAAAATTCGACTTAGGAATCAAACGATTCAAGTAGGCCTACAGGGATATAAATAAATACTTACCTGTATATAAACAGAACAGTGATCAGCACAATGAGCAGCAATGAACCCAACACTATGATGACGATGGCATATTCGGGAAAGGGTTCTGAAATATAAAAAAAAGAGTTAATATTAAATATTAGTCAATGGGAGCGATCTATATTCATGTTTTCGTAAAAGCAGGCCATCAATCACATGATTTGTTGCTGTCCAACGATTGGAGATTTCTTAACAAATGTAAACACGCTGCTTTGTTTACAAATGTTATAAACATACTCATGTGTCAAGCTGAATCAAATGACCAATCGTGATGTTAGATATTTAAAAAGCTGTGAATACTTTTCACTAAGTGGGTCACTTTGAGCAATTTTGCAATGTGACCAATGGCCTCGAGCACATGGAAAGTTAATATAGATCACCCCCATTATTTTTCACATTGTACATTGTTTCAAAAAAACAACTTCTTAACAATTGATTTTCCCCTAATTAACCAGATTTTTGACTAATAAAAACATAGAATTTGTGACACACCTTCACACGTGCTCGAACAAACATAGTTGATTGTTTATAAACAATAACGTGAATGAAATCGACCTCTCTCTGATCATTATTATTGTTTCTGTCCCGCCAAATGGGTGACCAGTTATCACACGATTGTCTCGATCATGTTATATACTTTAAATACACATAGTTTTCTGTGTTATTTTTATTAGTCAAGCGTTAGAACAGTAAGTTTACGTTTACACAGAGATTTCTGTGTTGATTATGTAGATAGAATGAAGATGACGTCACTCTGGTCTTTGTATTGAATTTTGCCATCCATGTGTATGAGTAATTCTCACTAAACTGTAGTTACCAGACTAGAAAAGTGAGTGGAGCAGGCACTTATGTTGGTAACAACAAGATATGAAGTAAGTAGAAAAGTGCCAGAAGACAATAGAGAATAAAAAATTTTTTCGCGGCGGTGGTGGGGTTTGAACCTGCGACCTTATTGGTACGACAACTCCGCCTGGCAGGTGAGAGCGTGGCTCTACCGTGTGAGCTATCCACGAACACAAAAATATTCGTTTCAAACCCAAAGTCATTTCAAGATCCCTCTCTCACCCACTTCTTGAGATCGCCGATTCGTTCACCACCATCGCGAAGTAATTTTGACCAGCAGTTAAGCCTAATAGCCAATATTCTCATCACAAACATATAACATAGAAACGATTGAGACATTGAGTATGCTCCGGTGTATGGGGTGAATTTTTAATTCAGAAAAGTGAGTGGAGCAGGCACTTATGTTGGTAACAACAAGATATGAAGTAAGTAGAAAAGTGCCAGAAGACAATAGAGAATAAAAATTTTTTTATTCTCTATTGTCTTCTGGCACTTTTCTACTTACTTCATATCTTGTTGTTACCAACATAAGTGCCTGCTCCACTCACTTTTCTGAATTAAAAATTCACCCCATACACCGGAGCATACTCAATGTCTCAATCGTTTCTATGTTATATGTTTGTGATGAGAATATTGGCTATTAGGCTTAACTGCTGGTCAAAATTACTTCGCGATGGTGGTGAACGAATCGGCGATCTCAAGAAGTGGGTGAGAGAGGGATCTTGAAATGACTTTGGGTTTGAAACGAATAATTTTGTGTTCGTGGATAGCTCACACGGTAGAGCCACGCTCTCACCTGCCAGGCGGAGTTGTCGTACCAATAAGGTCGCAGGTTCAAACCCCACCACAGCCGCGAAAAAATTTTTTATTCTCTATTGTCTTCTGGCACTTTTCTACTTACTTCATATCTTGTAGTTACCAGACTATAAACGTTCAATGTTACACATAATTTTGTGTGTTGGTCTGTTATACATTCGGATGGCAATGTTGTGAGTGTCTTATCCAAGCGCACACTATCTATTGATCAAACGGTAGAAAAGTGGCTATTTTACTTAGACGCAAACCATCGATAGTAAAACCCGTGTGTTACTAAATTCCAAATAGACGACAGAGATAATAATATGTAGGTCCATCTGGAAATAAGTCATGTATTCATGTCTTTATTGTTTTGTTGTTGTTGGCTGAAGAAGGGTTTTAAGCCCGAAACGTGCCGTGTTTGGCATTTTTTTTTTCATTTTTGAAGCTGTTATATTCAATTTTTGTTTATTACATTTTACAGTCCACAGCTTCTAACAGTCAATCTACTGTCATTTTTAATAGTATCGTATGGTGTCGTATCGTGTCGTATCGTGTCGTATCGTGTCGTATCGTGTCATATCGTATCGTATCGTATCGTACCGTATAGTATCGTATCCTATCGTATCGTATCGTGTCGCATCGTGTCGTATCGTATCGTATCGTGTCATATCGTATCGTATCGTTTCGTACCGTATAGTATCGCATCCTATCGTGTCGTATCGTATCGTATCGTATCGTGTCGTATCGTATCATATCGTGTCATATCGTGTCATATCGTACCGTATAGTATCGTATCCTACCGTATCGTATCGTTTCGCATCGTGTCGCATCGTGTCGTATCGTATCGTATCATATCGTATCGTATCGTGTCGCATCGTGTCGTATCGTGTCGTATCGTGTCATATCGTATCGTATCGTGTCGCATCGTGTCGTATCGTGTCGTATCGTGTCATATCGTATCGTATCGTATCGGGTATTATCGTATCGTATAGTATCGTGTCGTATCGTATCGTTTAAAAGCGAATAGGTTCTAAAAACTTTAAATACTCAGGGTAACTTTTATGCATAGATACAATTTATCAATTATATAATTAGTATACAATGTCAATTAATTGATAATATTGAAGATCAAATATCTAACACATAAATAAGTGTCATATTCAATATCCGTAGTATAATTTACTTTATTTACGTTCATTTGATATGTCCGACTTGTACATTCGAGAGTTTCAATTATTAATTGAATTAGATTTTTTTGTCTTACACATAAGCCTATTCCAAATTGCCAGTTCTTTGAATTAGACTTTTTTTTCCTTATAAATTGAGCTTTTATAAAGGGCAATATCCACTTTACAAAAGGTCCCTGGCCAACAGCAACATTGAATATTTAGGACTGTTAGTCGATGTTACAAAATTTTTATTCGGACAGAGACAACGATGTTTTTACACCTGAGTACGGTGAGAGATTGTGAGTAAAGAATCTTTTCCAAGGACTCAACTATGCGCCGAGCGAGGCTCGAACACAGGATCTTCCGATCTGAAAG
>NC_088374.1:2807236-2817236 GCF_034508935.2 Berghia stephanieae
TAATTACTTTCGGAAAAATATATCAGAACCAGCTACCCAGTCATTGCTGGGTGGACAGGGGAGCTAGAAAAAAAATAAAATTCGACTGCATTCAGGTTCGATCTCGGTGCCTTTGCGTGTGAAGCGAGTGCTCTACCAACTGAGCTATCTGCACCCTCACTACTATAACCAACACAAAAAAGGGTTTATATTTAATTATATTAAAATTTAATTGAGCTTTTATATTGCACAATATCCACTTAACGTGCTCATAGTCCTTTACAAGGGGTCCAGGCCAACAGCAACAGTCAACAAGGAGAACTAACATGACGCCTTTTAAGCGATATTACATTTTTTTTTATTCGGACAGAGATAACGCTGTTAACGGTCAGCTACGCATTTTACACCTGAGTACGGTGAGAGAACGTGAGTAAAGATCCTTTTCCAGGGACTCAACTATGCGCCGAGCGAGCGCGACTCAAACCCAGGACCTTCCGATCCTTAAGCGAGTGTCATACCACTAGACCACATGGCCACATATCCACCCGCTGAGTCATTTTGAACAATTGATCATAATGACATGAAAACGTTTTGCGCAATGTGGTCTAGTGGTATGACACTCGCTTTCGGATCGGAAGTTCCTGGGTTCGAGCCTCGCGCTCGGCGCATAGTTGAGTCCTTGGAAAAAGGCTTGTTACTCACTTTCTCTCACCGTACTCAGGTGTAAAATGAATACCTGGCCGTTAACAGCGTTGTCTTTGTCCGAAAATTTGTAATATCGCCTAACAGGCGTCATGTCCCGTCCTACATGTTAAATGCTGCTGTTGACCAGGGACCCCTTGTAAAGCGCTTTAAGCACATTTAGTGGATATTGCGCTATATAAAGCTCAATTATAATTATAAAATGACAATGGCATTACAGCAATTTATAATATGAAGACTGGTTTTCCAAGACTTCCTAACTCCAGTTTTTTTCCCATTTTGAAATATTGAGGATTATCTCCCCTAACATTTCTCATTCAGTCTATTGTTTTATCATATTTAAACTTCAAGTTCACACAAATCTGGGGGAAAATTCTCATGTCGATTGACGATTAGAATAAAAACTTTACGTCTGTAGGGTATGAGATTAGCGGAAGAGTAGCGTCCCTTGATTGGACGTCACCGGCGGAAAAGTTATTAAAGAAAGAGAACGTCATGTCGGTTGTGCGCATGCGTCTCTCGTCCTCGCTTCCGGTGAAAGAGGCATGAGAAACTCAACCGAAAGCGAGGACGAGAGAGACGCATGCGCAAAACCATTTTGACGTTCTCTCTGCAAGGTGATGTCCAATCAAGGGACGCTACTCTTCCGCTTATCTTATTCCCTATCTATCTCGGGTATGGAAAATCTCAAAAAGTAAAAAATCGACATAACGAGTTTTAGAAAAACAGCCTTCAGTTGTAACTTGTAAAGTTGAATGCCCTAAAAGTATGTCTGGCAAAAATATATATATATTTTTTTAATAAAACGTAACAAACTATAGGTAATTTTTAATGTTTAACTCACTCAACCCTAACACCGACCATATCCGTAGTATACCCGGGTTACTTTTACACCATCGCCTATTTATTACATTTTTCTGAGACAAATTATAGGCGTGGTATCAAAGCTAATGTTTTTAGTTTTTACATGTTAATGGTAGTTGACATGCTCATTTTTAATAAATTTTTTTCCAATTTTGAAAAGTAGCAAAAATTTCTAGGATTGAGTGAGTTAAAGGTTATTATATATAATTTGGCTGGAAAATATCATCTCTTTTCAAATCTAAAAAATAATAATAATAATAATAGAGCATTTATATAGCACAATATAATAAGACTCTTATAGAGAGCACGGTATCCTCAACAATGAGGCTCTTGGTGCTTTACATTACATCAACACAAAACAATATTTATAGTACATGGCATCAAAAAAAGAAATATTTTCAAGGATTTCTTGAAAACAGACACAGATTTGGATTCTCGGATGCTCTGTGGAAAATGGTGATCCATATATAAGGGCCAAAATGAGGAAATTTTCACTAAACGTGTTCAAAGCGCTTTACAGGGGGTACCTGTCTGAGCAACAGCAACACGTGACATATAGAACGAGACATGACGCCTGTTAGGCGCTATTACATATTTTTCCCGACAGATACGACGCTGTTAACGGCCAGGTAAACATTTTACACATAAATACAGTGAGAGAATGCTTTCGGATCGGAAGGTCCTGAGTTTGAGCCTCTCTCAGCGCATAGCTGCGTCCTTGGTAAAGTCTCTTTATTATTATTATTATTATTATTATTATTATTATTATTATTATTATTAGTTAAAGTATATAAACACTGTGTTGAAGAGCTCGTTTAGCAGAAGAAAAAAAATGTATAGCAAGAACTGAATAGATTTAATTTTTGAGTGAAATAAATCTATTTTTGTTTAGTTTGGGTGCGAAGTTTTGGGGAAAATCCAGAAAATGGGCGGTTAGGAAATGGTTTTAAAAAAATTAAATTAAATACGTTATCCAAAGCCATTTGCTCATTTGAAATAAACAAAACTTTAATAAAAAAACTAAAAAAAAACGAATTTGGTCAAAGACATTTTAGTCAATTCAAGAGCAGACCACAAATGTCAATATACTACCGGTATGGCTTTCATTCATTTTTACTTCTTTTGTTATTGCTTTTTTTATAAATAATATAATTGGATCATTTCCTTCTCGTAGTATAGCAGAAGATTCTCGTACCCTCGAGAAATGAAATCCAATTTCAAAAGTTAATGGGAGTTGTCTGCCCTTGACACATATCATTACTTACTCCTTAATAGATTTGGTTGGCCAAGTGGAATTGGTTCGCGATAATAAGACAACATAATAACATAATAATAATAATAATAATAATAATAATAATAATAATAATAATAATAATAATAATAATAATAATAATAATAATAATAATAATAATAATAATAATAATAATAATAATAACATAATAACTTCCAAAAACACGGGAACCTTTTCAGAGGAAGACCGATCACAAGACTCCCTGTGATCCTAAACAAAAACCTCACAACACTTGGACAAAGCATTAGTCTCATAACGGCAGGGGACCTTGATAATCTGAGAACCCTAGCAGAGGACCGGCAATATTGGAGACACCTCACACAGGAAATACTGGAAACAGCCAAGGCGACCCGATCTTTCGGTCGAGACGCGAAAGGCATCTAAGTCAAGTAAGTCATAATAACATATGTATGTATCGACGTGATTCTAGGCTGCTAGAATATGTGGACTGTGAAAAGTCATAAACTAATAATGAATATTATAACAGCTTTAAAAAGAAAAGAATAACAAAATACCAAACACGGAACGTTTCGGGTTCAAAACCCTTCTTCAGCTAATCACAAAATAAAACAAACAATAAAATACATCACTAAATTCCAGATAGTCGTCTATGTATTTATGTCTTTATTATTTTTGTTGTTGTTGGCTGAAGAAGGGATTTGAGCCCAAAACGTTCCGTGTTTGCTATTTCGTTCTTTTTTTTTTTTAAAGCTGTTATAATATCTCGTTGTTGTTTATTACTTATGTATCGACCCGTTGTGACAGTTGGTCTGATGGGTATTTGATCTATTGTTATATCAAATATGCTTACTATAAAACCAATTTTGATGATGATGCTACGCGTTTAAGTAAAATAATCACTAGTTCTGCTGCCACATACATTTTATGTAACCATTGCCGTTATATGCGGCTATGTGGTCTAGTGGTATGACACTCGCTTTCGGATCGCAAAGCTGAGTCCTTGGAGAAGGCTCTTTTCTCACATTCTCTCACTGTATTCAGGTGTAAAATGAGTACCTGGCCGATACAGGCGTTGTCTTTCTCCGAAAAAAAAATGTAATATCGCCTAACAGATGTCAGGTCCCGTCCTACATGTTAAATGTTGCTGTTGACCAGGGACCCCTTGTAAAGCGCTTTGAGCACATTTAATGGATATTGCGCTATAAAAAAGCTCAATTTTTTAAAAAAAGCCTCACTAAATGCCTTTGAAATAATTTATAACTACAGTCAATCCAATAGCCACCTTCAAAGGTTCTGTTCCACATTCTCTTTGTGATCTCTCGCCCGTTGGATATGGACCCATTCGCTTCCAGGGTCTCGTTCAGCGCTAAGGCGTACAGCAACACGGCATCATGGAACGCTCCTACAAAGCTGTTTACCTGAAAAGTTTATATACGCAATAAAAAAACAATGGATGAGAAAATAAAACAACAGCAAACAATATTACGATTAACTCAATCAACCCTAACACCGACTATATCCGTAGTTTGCCAGGGTTACTGTTACCCCATGCCTATCTTCTTCTTCTTCTTCTTCGTTCCTCTGATGGACATCTATGGCTGCAGTCCGATATCTGCTATGAAGTCTGTGGTCCATTTTAGGTCCTCAGCCTCACCATAGAACCCCATGCCTATAATTTATTACATTTTTCTGAGACAAATTATATCGTACTATCAAAGCTGATGTTTTTAATTTTTACATGTTTATGGTAGTTGAGTAAAACTATCTACGCACATCTCATGTTTAATACATTTTTTTTCCAATTTTGAAAAGTAGCAAAAATCTCAAGGATTGATTGAGTTAAGATCTGCAAAAAAAAAAAAATGGTGAGAGAATAAAACAACAACAAACAATTAAGAAGCCCAGATTAACATCTGCAAAACAAACCAAAAAAATGGTTATGGAACAGTCCAAAAAAGAAATCAAGACAGAAATGGAGCAGCGTGGATCAGGCGGGGCTCGAACCAGGGACCTTCCGGATCACAGTGCAATACCTTAACGGCCACTCCTCCAAGTAACCAGTCCATTAATTATTTAAATATTGGGTAAATGAATAAACAAATAGTTGATACAATAAATTTTACAATGTCAACTAAACCCTCTACAGTGACCTCCCCCCCCCAGTGACCTCGAAGATACAAAAGAGAAGACTGAGACTTGCGGGCACTGCTGGAGACACAAGGAGGGAACCACCTGAGAAAACCAGAAGCAGAGGCAGGCAGAATAAAACCTACATTGACTGTCTGCTAGATGATACAGGAATGGACAACGCCAGGGAGCTGCGTACGCTTATGGAGGACAGGACAGAATGGCGAAGACTTGTGGCTCATGTTGGGCGCCCCAAGGTGCGCAGAAGTAGTAAGTAAGTAGTAAGTAAGTAAGTAAGTAAGTAAGTAAGTAAGTAAGTAAGTTAAGTAAGTAAGTAAGTAAGTAAGTAAGTAAGTAAGTAAGTAAGTAAGCAAGTAAGTTAGTAAGTAAGTAAGTAAGTAAGTAAGTAACTAACTAACTAAACCCAGAACCCTAAACGACCTTCACCTCATTTTCCCCATAGGTGAAATCGGGAAACATCTGAGCCGCTCTGTCCTTGACCTGAGTGGAAAATTCCTGGTATTCCTTGCTGGTGGGCATGCGCAGTGTGACGGTCATGAGAGCTTCGTAAGCCTTCCTGGCTTTGTCGTTCCTCTCCTTTGTGTCACTAGCGTTGTACCAGGGAGTCAGACTAGAGTTGTCGCTGAAAAAACAAAGGATGTAAAAAAAAATATAATTGAACTTTTATATAGCGCAATATCCACTATACAAATTCAAAGAGCTTTACAATGTGTCCCTAGCCAACAGCAACATTTAACATTTAGGATGAGACATGACGCCTGTTAGGCGTTATTACAATTTTTTTTAGACAAAGTCAACGCTGTTAACGGCCAGGTACTCATTTTACACATGAGTACGTTGAGAGAACGCGAGTAAAGAGCCTTCTCCAAGGAATCAACTACGCGCCGAGCGAGGCTCAAACCCAGGACCTTCCGATCAGAAAGCAAGTGTCATACCAAAAGACCACATAGCCACACATGTACGAGGAGGTTAGAGGCATTTGACAAGTCGAAGTATAGATAGTTCTCAGATAACATCACTCAGGTCTTTGCTATTGTTTTTTGCCATCCGCGTTTATTAGTAATTTGATTCAATAGTCTGAATTCACGTCGCCCAGCAACGGCGGCCATCGTGGTTCTAATCAAAGAAAATCGGTACTTTTTATTCTTCATGCTGGCTAGAACTTTTTATATGTCTTGTGATCAGAATGTATAAAAGTCAAAACACGATCAGATTTATAATGTTTTTTTTTCCTCTGGATACGATTTTATGCTCGTCGGAGAAATATTTCATTAGGACGTCCGCCATTGTTCCGATAGTTTAGAGCCAGTTAATAAGTTACCATGAGCCATTAGGAGGGAAGTGACGTTACGACTGTGGAAGTGTATTCTCACTAAACTGTATTAATCAGACTATAAACGATCGTGGTTACACACAGTTTTGTGTGTTGGTCCGTTATACTTCCGGATGGCAATGTTGTGAACTCCTTGGCCAAGCGCATTCTATCTACAGAAGAATGTTGAGGCTATCATGGACAGACAGGTATACGAACGAGGAAGTGTTGGAGAAGGTGAGAAAGGGAAGAATATTGATTGATACCATCAAAAAGGGGGCAGTTACAATTTCTGGGACATGTGTGGAGAAGAGGCGGAATAGAAAAGTTGGTAACATCTGGGATGATCGAAGGAAAGAGAGCTAGAGGAAGACAAAGAATGACTTATTTAGATAACCTAAGAATTGCCAAATGTGAGTTTAAAAGCAACACAGATTTCATGCGCAACGCCGAAGTTATCGCTGAAAATAGAAAAAAAAAACAAATAAATAAACAAAACACCCACACACAAATGTAACCTTTCGCTTCAAAACGGTATTAAGTCGGGTTGGTTAAGATATTGAAAATTGAATTTATAGCCAGAAATATCAGACTTGTGTTGACTTTGTATGTTTTATTGAGGAGAATGGATACCATGTTTTAGGGTGTTAATGCCAACAATTTATATTTTTGACCATTTTTTAAATATTAAATTCGGCTTTTAAGCATCTGGTTTGATCCGACATAATACAGTTTTGAGACGATGGGTCACATATGAGAAAAAAAATGAGAGTTTTTATAAATAGAACGAAGATGACGTAATCAGGTCTTGTTATTATTATTTGCCATCGACTTTTACGAGTAATACGCACTAAACTGTATTAATCAGACTATGAAAGTTCATGGTTGCGCAAAGATTTGTGTGTTGGTCCGTAATACTTCCGGGTGGCCATGTTGTGAGCTCCATAGCCAAGCGCATACTATCCATATATATAGTGTGCGCTTGACTGAGAAGGTCACAACATGGCCACCCGGAAGTACGAAGGACCAACACACAAAACTATGTGCAACCATGTATTTTTATAGTCTGGTTAATACAGTTTAGTGAAAATCTCTCATAAACGAGGATGGCAAAAAAACAAACAAAAAAAAAACAAAAAAAAAAACAACAATAACAAAGTCCCGAGTGACGTCAGCTTCGTTCAATCTATAGCGCAATATCTACTTGAAGTCTCAAAGTCCTTTGCAAGAGTGTCTCAGGCCAACAGCAACACTTACCATGTAGGACGAGACATGACGCCTGTTAGGTGATATTACATTTCTTATTCGGACAGAGCAAAGCTGTTAACGGCCTGGTACTCATTTTGTACCTGAGTGTCTTGCGGTATGACACTCGATTGTGGATCTGAAATTCTGTGGTTCGATCCTCGCTCGGCACATAGTTGAGTCATTGGAAAAGGCTGTTTACTCACATTATCTCACCGTACTCAGGTGTGAAATGAGTTAACATCTGTTAACAACGGTGTGTCTATTCGGAAAAAAAAATTGACAGGCGTCATGTCTAGTAGTACATGTTAATTGTTGCTGTTGGTTTGGGACCCTTTGTAAAGCGCTTTGAGCACGATTAGTGGATATAGCGCTATATAAAATAGGAGCACTAACATTGTATTTCGTCATGACGATTGTTTCAGTGCTGGTCGCACCTCTTCGGCTGATGATAGATCCGTAGTACGTTTTTGATATTTGCGTCCCTATTTCTTGTTCCGGTGTGTTTGTTATTAATACAATGTGAGTAGCCTTATTTATTTTAAATGCTCTTGTTAATGTTATTGATCACTCTAGTGTCTACAAGTACTCACCAACACTCAGATGTATATATATATAT
Organism: Berghia stephanieae; assembly: GCF_034508935.2. Classification (NCBI taxonomy): domain Eukaryota; kingdom Metazoa; phylum Mollusca; class Gastropoda; order Nudibranchia; family Aeolidiidae; genus Berghia; species Berghia stephanieae. The sequence continues at coordinate 2,815,358 of NC_088374.1, forward strand.
ATATATATATATATATATATATATATATATATATATAGAATACAAATTGTCACTCACATTATATGGCCGAGACGTTCGTTTCTGTGGGCTTATTCCACGTCCTCAGTCGGCGTAATATATATAATATTTCAAGTATACGTATGATTATTTAACTTCTACAACATTGTTTCAAGCGTAAGCTGTCATCAGGAAGGGGAAGTGACAGTAGTTGTGAAGTTAAATAACCATAATTATAATTGAAATGTTTTATAAATAGCTCCTTTTATCAAAAAGTTGAGCACTATTATTTCAAGGTTTTTGTTTATAAAAGTAATACTATATATATATATATATAGATAATGATAAAAAATGTCTTACCTGTTAAAAAGGTCAATGTTAAAGAAAGCATATTCTCCATTGTCAAATCCTAAATCGTGAGCTTTAATCATGATCTCCCTCACAGTCGCTGCCGATGCACACAGGACCACAACTGGAAACGTGGAAGAAATAAAAGGTTAATAAAGACGAATGTCGTAATGTTGCATTTTCATTCATGTACTTTAGAATTGCTGTTTGCTGTTTGGGAGTGGAAGAAACAAAATGATAATAAAGACGAATGTCGTAATGTTGCGTTTTTATTCATGTACTTTAGAATTGCTGTTTGCTGTTTGGGCGTGAAAGAAATAACATGATAATAAAGACGAATGTCGTAATGTTGCATTTTTATTCATGTACTTTAGAATTGCTGTTTGCTGTTTGGGCGTGAAAGAAATAACATAATAATAAAGACGAATGTCGTAATGTTGCATTTTCATTCATGTACGCCACGAATCATTAGAAAAGCACATTCTGCAGACAAGGGTAGACGGCAAGAGAGGAAGAGGTAGACCAACAAGAAGCTGGGAACAAGATATATGTGAATGGCTGGGAATGACAACAACTCAAGCAAGTAGACTGGCGGATAACCGTAATCTGTTTCGCAAGAAAGTTCGGGAAGCAACGTCCTACGCAGGATCAGCTGACTAGATGATGACTTTAGAATTGCTGTTTGCTGTTTGGGCAATGGAACAGCAATGACAGGGTGGCGTAGAGTAGTGAGAGATGATTAAACAACAAAGGGCCTGTACTCCGCCAGAAGCCAAGAGGCATAAGTCAGTCAAGTCAAAGGTCAATTACCAAATCAACAAATCTACATTGATCCATAGAATAAGTACCTTTTTGACATCAAAACAATTTTTTAAAAATTGAGCTTTAATATACCGCAGTATCCACTAAATGTGCTCAAAGCGCTTTACAAGGGGTCCCTGGTCAACAACAACATGTAACATGTAGGACGAGACAAAACGCCTGTTAGGCGATATTACAATTTTTCGGACAAAGACAAAGCTGTTAACGGTCAGGTACTCATTTTATACATGAGTTCTGTGAGAGAATGTGAGTATAGAGCCTTTTCCAAGGACTCAACTATGCACCGAGCAAGGCTCGAACCCAGGACCATCCGATCCCAAAGCGAGTGTCCTACCACTAGACCACATAGCCGCACAATGCCATTGTGGCGTAGTTGAACACATATGTAATGGCTTATGATCGTATAGTTGCTTTTTGATAGTTATATGTAATGTTATTCCTTTGCGTTGTTTTGTAGATGTTAATAATGACGAAAGAGTTCAAGGGCCATTTTTTGATAATTGAATGTACAACATCAAGACATTCAAATAAAAGTCCAGATTCCAAGTTTCCTTTATTACAGCTTTATTTGTTGTGATAAATTCCAAATCCAAAACAAATAGCATGGTCATAGTTCAATCAGTTTCATAAATTACAAGTCCGTAAAATCAATCCAAATGTTAATCCATTTTGTCTATGTAACCGTTTTCGCTATACGTCGACTATTTCTAAG
>NC_088374.1:2822236-2832236 GCF_034508935.2 Berghia stephanieae
TGTTTTATCTCTCTCTCTGTCTTCTCTTTCTCTCTTTACCGTTTACGTCTCTCTCTTTCTCTCTTTTTCTCTTTCTCTCTTTCTTTCTCTCTCTCACTCTCTCTTTCTCTCTCTGTCTCTCTCTGTATCTCTCTCGCTCTCTCTCTCTCTCTCTTTCTTTGTGTTATCTCTCTCTGCTCCTCTTTCTCTCTTTACCTTCTAAGTCTCTAACTTTCTCTCTCTCTCTCTCTCTGTCTCTCTCTCTCTCTCTCTTTCTCTCTCTCAATCTCTCTCTCTCTATCTCTATCTCTCTCTCTCTCTCTCTCGTTATTCGTCTAGTCTATCTGCCATTCTTTCTCTCTTTACCTATCTATATATCTATTTATCTATCTATCTATCCATTTTTCTAATCTGTCTATCCATCTATTTTTATATCTATCTACCTACCTACCTATCTAACTATCTACATATCTATCTATCTATCTATCTATCTATCTATCTATCTATCTATCTATCTATCTATCTATCTATCTATCTATCTATCTATCTATCTATCTATCTATCTATTTATACGTATGTTTGTCTTAAATATTTATCTATTCATCTATCTATATATCTGTCTATCTATCTGTCTATCGATTTACATCTCTATCTATCTAACCCCCCCCCCCTCTCCAGCTCGGCGCTCCCCTCATCCCTGCCTCACTCCCCACCCCTACTCAACCATCACTTTGCTTCATTATAGCGTGATAACAATGCATGAGACTGATTTCTGTTAGATTTGGAATTTGGTTGGCAATGTTCAATATTGGTTTCTTGTAAATCGCTGTCTCTCGTGGTCTCTGCATGCACCCCCCACTCTCTCTTTCTCTCTCTCTATCTCTCTATCTCTCTTTCTTTTTCGCTCTTTCTCTCTCTCACTTCCTTTCTCTCTCTCTCTTTCTCTCTATCTTCCTCTCTTCTATCTCTCTCTTCTCTCTCTCTCTCTCTCTATTCCCTCCTCTCTCTCTCTCTTTCTCTTTCTCTTTTTATCCTTCTTTATCTCTCTTTCTCTATCTCTCAACCTCATTCTCCGTCACTTTCCCACATACGGCTATGTGATCTGGTTTGATATTTGCTTTAAGATCCTTAATGTCTCTATGTCTCGGTATCCCCCCCTCTCTCTCTCTTTCTCTCTTACTCTCTTTCTCTCTCTCTCTTTCTCTCTTTGTCTCTCTCTTTCTTTCTCTCTCTTTCTCTCTTTCTCTCTCTTTTTCTCTCTTTCTCTCTCTTTCTCTCTTACTCTCTCTCTTTCTCTCTCTCTCTCTTTATTTATTTCTCTATTCTTTCTCTCTCTCTATCTCTCTCTCTTTCTCCCTCTCTCTATCTCTCTCTCTCTTTCTTTCTTTCTCTCTCTATTTCTCTCTTCTCTCTCTCTCTTTCTCTCTCTCTCTCTTTCTCTCTCCTCTCTCTCTCTCTCTCTCTATATATATATAAAATATATATATATATATATATTTCTCGCCTCTCACTCTCTCGAACCCAGAACCTTCCGATCCGAAAGCGAATGTCATACCACAAGACCAACCACATGGCCGCATGAATTGTACATTCATATTTGACGCCTACCCAGTCGATACGGAAAAAAAAAATTGACTCCAAGAGAAGAATGGAACAACCCAGGCGTCAGCCGCAGTGCAGCGCCGCGAAATAAGCGAGGGCGAGGTGGTGACTTGCTCAAGGCCACACAGCGCAGCGGCGGGTGTGATCGAATCGAACTCCGTACCATTCGGGTACGAAGCAAAGACTGTACCGCTGAGCCACACACCCCACCTTCCCCTTGCCCCCCATCCCACAGGTATAGATAGTTCGAAGATGACGTCAATCATGTCTTTGTTATTGTTTTTTGCCATCCACGTATATGAGTAATGCTCACTGAACTGTTTTAACCTTACTATAAAGTTCATGATTACACACAGTTTTGTGTGTTGGTCCGTTATACTTCCGGATGGCAATGTTATGAGCTTCTTACCCAAGCTCATACTTTCTATATAATAGAGTTTTTAATGTATTATTTTGATATGTTTATTTTATTCTTTATTCACTTTTTTTTTTTTCAAGAATTTTTTTTTTTAAATTCATAACCAAGTGTAATTTTGTGACCAAAAGATGGTCTGAGATTATTTTTAGGTTTAATCAAAACTCCACAGATTAGAGAGTCGCTGGTGATATCAACATGATTAATCTCCAGACTTATGGGAGAAAAAAGACTAAAGAATAACAAAATAGAGCAGTTATATAGCGAAATATCCACTAAACGTGCTCAAATCGCTTTACAAGGGATCCCTGGACAACAGCAACACTTAACATGTAGGACAACCGGGCATGACTACTGTTAGGCGATATTACAATTTTTTTTTTCGGACAGAGACAACGGTGTTAACGGCCAGGTACTCATTTTACACTTGAGTACGGTGAGAGAGTGTGAGTAAAGAGCCATTTGATTCCAAGGGCTGAACTGTGCGTCGAGCGAGGGTCATACCACTAGAGCACATAGTCATAAAAAAGTGAGATTTTGTGGTTTTATGATAGGTAATGAGATTAGCGGAAGAGTAGCGTCCCTTGATTGGACGTCACCTTACAGAGAGAACGTCAACATCTTTTTGCGCATGCGTCTCTCTCGTCCTCTCTTTCGGTGAAGTGTCTCCGGAAGTGAAGACTAGAGACGCATGCGCACAACCAACATGACGTTCTTTCTCTCTAATAACTTTTCCGCCGGTGACTTCCAATCAAGGGACGCTACTCTTCCGATAATCTCAGTCCCTATAAGACACTAGCCTCTGAACCTGTAGATTCTGAGATCAAGTCCAACACCCAACCCCCCCTCTTTTGATTGGCCCAAAGCGGAGTATTTGGATAAGTTCCCTTACTCGCATTTTAAAAAAGCTTGAGGTATTTAATACATATAGCGCAATATCCACTAAACGTGCTCATAGCGCATTACAAAGGGTCCCAAGCCAACAGCAACACGTAAGATGCAAAACTAGACATGACGCCTGTTATGCGATATGACAGGGTTTTTTTTGTCTTTTGACAGGGGAGACTCTGTTTAATGGCAAGGTGTTCATTTCACACCTGAGTACGGTGAGAGAATGTGAGTAAAGAGCCTTTAACAAGGACTCAACTATGCGCTGAATGAGGCTCGAACCCAGGGCCTTCCAATCTGAAAAAGAGTGTCATACGACAAGACCACAAGAGAGACAGAAAGATATATATATATATATATATATATATATATATATATATATATATATATATATATATATATATATATATGTATATATATATTGAATCGTGTTGGAAACAAATATGGTACGAATGTGCTCGACATGTAACAATTGAGCGAAATATTATATATATATATATATATATATATATATATATATATATAATATATATATATATATATATACATGGTGTTGTGTGTTGTGTGTGTGTGTGTGTGTGTGTGTGTGCGAGGGAAGAGATAGAGAGAGAGAAGGGGTGGGGAGAGATAAAGAAAGACAGAGAAAGAGAGAGGGAGAAAAAGAATGAGAGGGAGAGAAAGAGAGAGAGAGAGAGAGAGAGAGAGAGAGAGAGAGAGAGAGAGAGAGAGAGGGCGATAATGAAATGAAGGAATGAGAGGGCATTTCAATAACACTCGGAAGTTGAGGTTTGAGCACTGATTCGCGATTTATTTTGTTTTTCCATTTAAGATCAACGCATAGATTAATTTTTTTTTGTTTTTGTTTTCTCATTAAAAGGCTCTGCATTGCGGCTGACGCCTGTGCTATCTCCGTTCTTTTTTTTCGAGATTGTCCATTGTGATACAAAAGAATGAAATTTTTTATTTAAACCAACAACAGAAATGAAGTAATAACAAAATATATAAAACACGAACACAACAAATGAAGCACTGCAAAGCGCATTAGTCATGGTAAATAAAAGAAAAATCTATCTAAACTAAAACAAAATAAAATCTCCTTTATTCATCCCTAAAGGGAACATTTTCCTTCAGGGTCTATTCCAAGGGAAAAGTGGAATAACCCAGGTGTCGCGGCAGTGCAGCGCCGCAAACTGAGGTAAGGCAATGTGATTTGCTCTAGGCTACATAGCGCTCAGCGGGAATACGCTTCAACAGTCGTGACGTCACTTCCCTCGTAATGACGCATGGTAACTTAGTAACTGGCTCTAAACTATCGGAACAATGGCGGTCGCCCTTATGAAATATTTCTCCGACGAGCATAAAAGTTTATCCAGAGGAAAAAAAAAATATTATAAATCTCATCATGTTTTGACTTTTATACATTCTGATCATAAGACATATGAAAAAGTTCTAGCCAGCATGAAGAATAAAAAGTAATGATTTTCTTTGTTTAGAACCAAGATGGCCGCCGTTTCCGGGCGGCGTGACATCAGACTACTGAATCCAGTTCGTACCATAAAGATCTGAACAAGTGTGTATGAAAGGTGTCGGACAAAGAAGGAAAGAAAAAATACAATTAAAAATAAAACATCCCAAAAAATCAGTCTGCTCGACTGGGGATCGAACCTTAGACCTTCTGATTAATTGGGTATTCGCACCCTTGCACCACGCTGCCACATGCAATGAAATGCGCTATACAAATTCCCCCCTATTGATTTATTTGTATTTTTTACTTCATTGCTGATCTTTGTTCACAATGAAATAATTGAGCTTTTGTATAGGGAATGAGATTAGCGGAAGAGTAGCGTCCCTTGATTGGACGTCGCCTTACAGAGAGAACGTCAATTTGGTTTTGAAGTGTCTCAAGCCGCTTTCACCGGAAGCGAGGACGAGAGACGCATGCGCACAACCAACATGACGTTCTCTCTCCAATAACTTTTCCGCCGTTGACGTCACAGACTACGGTTGACGTCCAATCAAGGGACGCTACTCTTCCGCTAATCTCATTCGCTATAGCGCAATATCCAATAAATGTTCTCAAAGGGTTTTACAAGGGCTCCCTGACCAACAGCAACATTTAACGTGTAGGACGGTACATATCGCCTGTTAGGCGATGTTGCAATTTTTCGGACAACGGTCAGGTACTCATTTTACACCTGAGTACAGTGAGAGAATGTGAGTAAAGAAGAGTCTTTTCCAAGGACTCAACTATGCGCCGAGCGAGCGAGCGAGCCTCGAACCCAGGACCTTCCGATCATAAAAACCAGTGTCATACCACTGTGCGGCTATGTGGTCCAGTGGTATGACACTCGATTTCGGATCGGAAGGTCCTGGGTTCGAGCCTCGCGTTCGGCGTAGTTGAGTCCTTGAAAAAGGCTCTTTACTCACATTCTCTCACCGTACTCGGGTGTAAAATGAGTACCTGGCCGTTAACAGCGTTGTCTGTCCGAAAAATTGCAATATCGCCTAACAGGCGGCATGTCCCGTCCTACATGTTAAATGTTGCTGTTGACCAGGGACCCCTTGTAAAGCGCTTTGATCACATTTAGTGGATATTGCGCTATATAAAGCTCAATTTTTTAAGACCACATAGCCACACTAACAACAACAACACTTCGAAAGCCATAAAGCTTTTAAAACAGCCGAACCAAAATAATATTATAATCCCCCCACACCCTGCCTCCCAACGGGACTCAAACCGACATATTCCGGGCCCATAATCGGGTGATTTACAACCGCGAGCACATCGTTTATCACACCCAGACGATATTGCTCTCACTCTGCTATTTTTCTTTTTTTTTTTTTCATTTTTTTTTTTTTTTTGGTTGGATCAAGGGAGGTTATTCATCTAGACAAACTCGATTCAACGAGACACTGTCGTTAATGGACACGGTCCAAAGAGGTATAGATGGCTTTTGGTGGCCCTGGCTTTTCATACCCAAGGGAGGCCATTAGCTTTTTTCATGTAGTATATCAAGGTGGCTTCGACTCCTATTTAGTCGTTTAAGCTGTCGCTAACAATAACTGGACATCAATAACTTATAGAGAAAAAAAAAACAAAAAAAAAAAAAACACGAGTTGACAGCAAGTCGGGACATTTTTTCTGGCGACGAGAGTTCTTTAAAGATTAGATGACAATTTAGCGATTTTTGAACATTTCGGGCTTTTCATGGAAATCAATGTAACTTAAATTCCTCCCCCCCCCCTCCCCCAAAAGAAAATTGAGGTTTTAAATAGTGCAATATCAACTAAACGTGCTCAAAACTATGCGCAGAGCGAGGCTCGAACCCAGGACCTTTCGAATGTCATACCACATAGCCGCACAAAATACGACGGCATAACCGAGATAACATAAAACAAATATGAACATTAATAATACCAGAAAAGAATGGTCAACATGCAACAGAATAAGATCTAGGCATGGTAGAACAGCCTAAGACTTGCATCGATGGGGTTATGCATCATCTCCAAAATGCCCAGCATGCGATGACCCTTGCCAAGACATGGACCACATCATTTTGAGCGGGTGGTTGGATGGGAGCATCACCCTTGAATCATATACCAATGATGTTCGCATGGGTGTACGATCCGATAGTGATGTCGTTTCTTCTTCTCTTTACTAGCCTATCCTGCTTCTTTGGTTTGTGATTGTATTTTTGACAAGGGATATATTTTTTTTCTGTAAATCTTCTGCCTGTTTGTTCTAGGTTATTTGTAATTTAGCTTATGGTATTTTTAGGTTATGATTTTGATTTACATTTGTACTTTTTTTGTTAGATTGCTTGTTTTTTTTTTGTTTTTTGTTTCAGCGGTCTCTCATATAACCTCAATTGTGTTGGAAGAGACCTAAAGCAACAAACAAACATAATTTTGAAGTGCCCCGCAACAGCACCCCCAGGCGGCTACCAAATGATTCACGAGGCGGACAGTGCTTTCGCGAAACTACTACTAATAACATACAGTATTTAAACTGATTAACCATCGGCTAACTGGTGACTAGTACTGTATGAGACAGAAATATGGTTTCATATAGCATGCTTGGGAAATAAATAAAAACATGAAAAACATTGAGCAGTAAATCAGTCTCTCTCTCTCTCTCTCTCTCTCTCTCTCTCTGTGTGTGTTTCTCTCTCTCTTTCTTTCTTTCTTTCTCTCTCTCCTTCTCTCTCCCTCTCTCTCTTTTTCTATATCTCTCTCCCTCTCTCTCTCTCTCTCTCTCTCTTTCTCTATCTCTCTCTCTCTCCCTCTCTCTCTCTCTTTCTCTATCTCTCTCTTTCTCTCTCTCTCTCTCTCTCTCTCTCTCTCTTTCTCTATCTCTCTCTCTCACTCGCTCTCGCTCTTTCTCTCACTCTCTCTCTCACCTTCTCTTACACACACACACACACACACACACACACACACACACACACACACATTTTACCCCTAGACCATATAGCCCCATTGCCCGTTGCAACCAACAAATTATTTTTAATGTTTACATATTTGTGGATAAAAAATGGACCTTCCTCTTTGTGCGGCTATCTTGTCTAGTGGTATGACACTCGCTTTCGGACCGGAAGGTCCTGGGTTTGAGCCTCGCGCTCGGCGCACAGTTGAGTCCTCGGAAAAAGACTCTTTATTACATTCTCTCACAGTACTCAGGTGTAAAATGAATACCTGACCGTTAACAGCGTTGTCTCTGTCCGACAAATTGTAAACATCGCCTAACAGGCTCATGCCTCGTCCTACGTGTTAAGTATTGCTGTTGGCTAGGGACCCCGTGTAAAGCGCTTCGGGCACATTTAGTGGATATTGCACTATATAAATGCTCGTCATTATTTTCTTAATTTCCTCCCGATGCGTTCATCTGCATAATAGATTATCAACCAGGATGCATATTTAACAGAATTTGTCTATCCTACTTTTTTCCCTCCAACTTTGACCCACTCATTCCTAGAGACTTTTGCTACTTTTCAAAATAAGACAAGATGTATTAACTCTCCGCTTACCATCCATTTTCAGGATTTTCCCCAAAACGTCACACCCAACTAACACAAAAATGTATTTTTTATCACTCAAACACAATAGCAGTAAGTTCTTGTGATCAATAATTTTAATTATCAAAACATTCTCTGGAACATACTGTTCATTTTCTTTAAATTTTCTGATGTACAAAAGAAATTTGAATAAGAAAAAAATGTTGGTTATATCGTAACGAATGTGACGATTTTCCTATAGTTGGTATGGAGAGGGTTAAAATGAGCATGTGCATAATTATTTTATTCAACTATCATCAACATGTAAAAATTAATAACATATGCTTTGATACTAAACCTATGATTTGTCTCAGAAAAATGTAATTAATAGGGATGGGGTAAGAAACTGACTGCACTCGCATTGAAAGCCAAATAAAAGGAAGAAGAAGATGGCGTTGGCTGGGTCATGTGGCCAAAATGGAAAAAGGGTCACTTCCCAAGACAGCCCTGTACTGTACTGGACAGCAGATGGGAAGAGAAAGCGGGGAAGACCCAAACAAACCTGGCGAAGGACCATGGAGAAAGAAGTAAAGGAAGCAGGCCTGTCCTGGAATACAGCGACCGCAAAAGCAGCCGATCGCAAAAAAAAATAAAAATGGAGATGTCTGGTGGATGCCCTATGTGCCTCAAGGCCCGAAGAGGATGTCTGGTGGATGCCCTATGTGCCTCAAGGCCCGAAGAGGATGTCTGGTGGATGCCCTATGTGCCTCAAGGCCCGAAGAGGATGTCTGGTGGATGCCCTATGTGCCTCAAGGCCCGAAGAGGATGTCTGGTGGATACCCTATGTGCCTCAAGGCCCGAAGAGGATGTCTGGTGGATGCCCTATGTGCCTCAAGGCCCGAAGAGGATTAAGTAAGTAAGTATAAAAGTAACCCCGAGTATTATACTGCGGATATAGTCGGTGTTAGGGTTGAGTGGGTTAAGAAACAGAATATCACTTTTACAATGCTAATAGAAGCGGCGTTTGGTAACACAGAATGTGAATCAATAAAATGTCCAGACTAATAAGAAAATACATTAAATTGATGGTCATGTTTGATGATGGACGTAAACATAGAATTATAATTATGTCATACCAGGGTAGAATAAAAAGTAGGAGGAGGAGGAGGAGAAGAAGAAGAAGAAGAAGAAGAAGAAGAAGAAGAAGAAGAAGAAGAAGAAGAAGAAGAAGAAGAAGAAGAAGAAGAAGAAGAAGAATAAGAAGAAGAAGAAGAAGAAGAAGAAGAAGAAGAAGAAGAAGAAGAAGAAGAAGAGGAGGTAGAAGAGGAGGAGAGAGGAGGAGGAGGAGGGGGGGGGGACGAGGAGAAAGAGAAAGAAGAAGAAGAAGAAGAAGAAGAAGAAGAAGAAGAAGAAGAAGAAGAAGAAGAAGAAGAAGAAGGCAATTTATACATCTTTGACACCCATTTGACACAGGTGTGGATGGGTACTTATTCATAGGCACTGATGGAAATTACAAGAGTGCGAGTTTATAACGCAAGTCCAATAATACCATGACGCATGCCTTGTGTTTAAAGGGAGATCAGATAGAATATATGGAACACTGGGAGAACGGGGTGGTGATGAAGTAGTTGGGGGACGGGCGGGGGGGGGGGGGGGGGGAGAGGGGAGAGCTTTATAAGGGGTCCCGCCTGGCCAAGAGCAACGTTTAACATGATATAGGACTGGACATGACGCCTGTTAGGTGATTTACAATTTTTCGGACAGAGACAACCCTGTTAATGGCCAGGTACTCAATTTACAGTTTTGTACGGTGAGAGAATGTGAGTAAGGAGCCTTTTCCAATGATTCAACTATGCGCTGAACCAAGGACTTTCCGATCCGAAAGCGAGACCACGTCGCCGCATAAGATTTATTGAGTCGAATGCTGGTTGGCAGCTGTGGTCCTCCCACAGGGGGGCAGGAAGGTACGTACTCATTCTTCTATCCCCCTATGTCTGCTTTCTGTCTTTGCGGCTATGTGGTCTTATGGTATGACACTCGCTTTCGGATCGGAAGGCCCTGGGTTCGAGCCTCGCGCTCGGCGCATAGTCGAGTCCTTGGAAAAGACTCTTTACTCACATTC
>NC_088374.1:2837236-2839736 GCF_034508935.2 Berghia stephanieae
GAGTACGATAACAGAATGTGAGTAAAGAGCCTTTTCCAAAGACTCCGAGGCTCGAACCTAGGACCTTCCGATCCGAAAGCGAGTGTCATACCACTCGACCACATTGCCGCACAAAAATTATTCGCGTCTATTTTGTTGTTGAGATTTCCATTACACCAGTGAGCCCAAAAGGAATTGGCTTATCAGACCTGGAAATAAGTGCACGTTGATATTACACCATACTGCCGACTGTAATGTTTGTATACATAGCATACCGGTCATAGCCAAAGAGGACAATAATTAAGAGTAAAAATTCGATCCGGATACCTTACCATCTTTCCGTAATCGATTACCCTGGAATCGGTGGTGTATTCGTAAATGTTAACATTCGCAAAAATAATAATTAAAAATGAATAAATAAATAAATGAATAATTGAATAAATAAATAAATAAATAAATAAAAAATAAATAAATAAATAAATAAATAAATAAATAAATAAATAAATAAATAAATAAATAAATAAATAAATAAATAAATAAATAAATAAATAAATAAATAAACAAATAAATAAATAAATAAATAAATAAATAAATAAATAAATAAACAAATAAATAAATAAATAATTCCTCGGCTGAGACAATCCGGGGTTATCACCTAAATTCAGGGATTCCGGGATATTGGCTTCAACCCTCTCCTTACCATCCATTTCCAGGATTTTCCCCAAAACTTCACACCACCCAACTAACACAAAAATAGATTTTTTATCACTCAAACACAATAGAAGTACGTTCTTGTGATAAATAATTTCTTTAGCAAAACTTGTCAGCACACTGTTCATTTTCTTTAGTAGTAGTGGTAGTAGTAGTTGTAGTAGTAGTAGTAGTAGTAGTAGTAGTAGTAGTAGAAGTAGTAGTAGTAGTAGTAGTAGTAGTAGTAGTAGTAGTAGTAGTAGTAATAGTAGTAGTAGTAGTAGTAGTAGTAGTAGTAGTAGTGGTAGTAGTAGTAGTAGTAGTTGTAGTTGTATCGTTCGGCTACACTTCTATGTCCAAGGTATCAATCCAGGTTCTGAAGTCATCATCACATTTGTTGATGGTTTCAAATTCCCCTTCAAGTTTTGTCTCTGGGGAATCTAGTACGAGGTGGTTCATTTTCTTTAAATTTTGAAATTGAGCTTTATATAGCATAATATCCACTAAATGTGCTCAAAGCGCTTTACAATGGGTCCGTGGTCAACAGCAACATATTAACATGTAGGACGGGACATGACGCCTGTGAGGCGATATTACAATTTTTCGGACAAAGCCAGCGCTGTTAACGGCCAGGTACTCATTTTACACCTGAGTACGGTGATAGATTGTGAGTAAAGCGCCTTTTCCAAGGACTCAACTATGCGCCGAGCGCGAGGCTCGAACCCAGGACCTTCCGATCCGAAAGCGAGTGTCATACCACTAGACCACATAACCGCACATTTTATGATGGACAAAAGAAATTTGAATAAGAAAAATTGTTGGTTGTATCGTAACGAATGTGACGATTTTCCTATAGTTGGTATGGAGAGGTTTAAATCCGGGGTAGTCCCGGAAAATCTGGGTTGTATGGCAGGTCTGGATACTAAAATTTAGGCAATGTGTATTTGTGACCCTTCGCCTCAAAACGGTATTAAGTCGGGATGGTTAAGACGTTGAAAATTGAATTTATAGCCAGAAATATCAGACTTGTGTTGAGTTTGTATGTTTTATTGAGGAGAATGGATACCATATTTTAGGGTGATGATGCCAACAATTTATATTTGTTACCAGTTTAACATTTAATTCGGCTTTTAAGCATCTGGTTCGTTCCTACATAATACCGTTTTGAGACGATGAGTCACATTTAGTGTCCATGTTAAAATTTGACTACCAGTGATCGTAAAACCTTGAAAACCTAGAACTTTCATAGATACAAATATCGACCAAACGTGCTCAAGGCGCTTTACAATGACATGACGACACCTGTGAGGCGATATTTCATTTTTTTTTTCCGACAGAGATAACGCTGTTAACGACCAGGTGCTCATTGTACACCTGAGTACGATGAGAGAATGTGAGTAAAGAGCCGTTTTCCAAGGACTCAACTATGCGCCGAGAAATGCTCGAACCCAGGACCTTCCGATCTGAAAGAGAGTGCCATACCATTAGACCATATAGCCGAACAACGTAATGTAATTCATGATCTGTAATTCGCTGTGAAATGTTTGGTTTATCATGGATGACTCAACAAGTATCATTTATTAAAATTACAATTCTTCTTATCATCTTCATCATCATTCTCATCATCATCCATCATCATCTTCATCATCATCATCATCATCATCATCATCTTCACATCATCATCATCATCATCATTCAATCATCTCATCACTCATCATCTCATCATCATCATCATCATCATCATTCATCATCATCATCATCATCATCATCATCATCATCATCATTCATCATCATCTCATCATCATCATCTCATCATCATCATCATCATCAT
>NC_088374.1:2842236-2849736 GCF_034508935.2 Berghia stephanieae
TTATTATTATTATTATTATTATTATTATTATTATTATTATCATTATTATCATTATTATTTTTATTATTATCATTAGCGTTGTGTGACATTGAGCAAGTCACCTCGTCCTAGCACAGCGGCTGACGCCTGGGTTATTCCAGTCTTCCATTGGAATAGACCCTAAAGACAAATTCCCCTAGGGGATGAATAAAGGGAATTTTATTTTTTTAATTATATTTTTTCAAATACCAACATCTTGAGTTGCCTGTGCAGCTATGTGGTCTAGTGGTATGACACTCACTTTCGGGTCGGAAGGTCCTGGGTTCGATCCTCGCTCGGCACATAGTTGGTTCCTTGGAAAATGCTCTTTACTCTTTACTCACCGTACTCGGGTGTAAAATGAGTACCTGACCGTAATATCGCTTGACAAGCGTCATGTCTCGTTCTACATGTTACATCAGGGACCCTTTGTAAAGCGCTTTGAGCATGTTTAGTGGATGTTACGCTATATATATATATATATATATATATATATATATATATATATATATATATAATATATATATATATATATATATATATATATATATATATATATATATATATATATATGTATATATATATATAAAAGTTCAAGGTTTTCAAGTTTTTAAGATCCAAATCTTGTGGTGCCTACATGAGTCAATAAAATGTATAGTAAAATAAAGGGAGTGAAAATGACTCTTATAAAATATACAACACAAAGTAAACGACGTTTCGGGGTTTGACCTTCTTCAGGAAAACAAGGAAAGGAAATATGTTATATTATTACACTGTGATTATAGTTACAACATTATAGGTAAACATGTGTGTGTGTGTGTGTGTGTATGTGTGTGTGTATGTGTGTGTGTGTGCGTGCAAGATAATGTAATAATATAACATATTTCCTTGTCTTATTTACCTGAAGAAGGCCAAAGGCCGAAACGTCGTTTACTTTGTTTTGTATCTTATACGTGACCCAACGTCTCAAAACGGTAGTATTATATCGGAATGAACCAGATGCTAAAAAGTCAGATGAAAGGTGAACTGGTCAAAATTATGAATGACTGGTATATTCAGCAACCTGAATTATGATATTCATTCTCCTCAATAAAGTTTATAAACTCAACTCAAGTCTGATATTTCTGGCTACAAATTAGATTTTCAGCATCTTAGTCATCCCGACTTAAAACCGTTTTCAGGCGAGGGGTCACATATGATAATAAGAGTAGTTTTCATTGGCATCTTTTTTCTATACGACTGAATTTAAGGGTGTTGATGTCATGCGAGTTCCACTGTATCGCGAAGGCAAAAGATTGGGGAGATTAATCTGATATGGATTTGGAAATTAAAGGGAGATAAGGTATTTCTGAAAAATATTTTCAGATGATATTAACTCATTCAATCCTAGAGATTTTTGCTACTTTTCAAAATGGGAAAATATGTATTAAAAATGAGCATGTACATAGATAGTTTTATTCAACTACCATTAACTCTCTCCTTACCAGCCATTTTCCGGATTTTCCCCAAAACTTCACACCCAATCTATAGGTAATGAGATTAACGGAAGAGTAGCGTCCCTTGATTGGACGTCTGTGACGTCACCGGTGGAAAAGTTATTAGAGAGAGAGAACATCATGTTGGTTGTGCGCATGCGTCTCTCGTCCTCGCTTCCGGTGAAAGCGTCTTGAGACACTTCAAAACCAAATTGACGTTCTCTCTGTAAGATGACGTCCAATGAAGGGACACTACTCTTCCGCTAATCTCATTCCCTATACAAAAATATACTTTTGTCACTCAAACACACAAGCTGTTAGTTCTTGCTATACATATTTTTTTTTTCTGCTAAACGAACTCTTCAACACAGTGTTTAATATACTTGAACTATAGCAAACATATCTTTCTTCAAATAATATGATGTATAGATAGTATGCAGATGACGTCACTCAGGCCTTTGTTATTGTTTTTGCCATCCGCGTTTGTGAGTTGTTCTCACTAAACTGTATTAACCAGACTATAAAAGTTCATGGTTACACAGAGTTTGTGTGTTGGTCCGTTATATTTCCGGATGGCAATGTTGTGAACTCCTTGGCCAAGCGCATTCTATCTATAAAAGAAATCAGAAAAATGATGGCTGTATCGTAACAAATGTGACGATTTTCCTATGGGTGGTAAGGAGGGGATTAACATGTAAAAAACTATAAATCATTATTTTGATATTACGCATATAATTTTGTCTCAGAAAAATGTAATAATAAATAGGCATGGGGTAAAAGTAACCCCGGGTAAACTACGGATATAGTCGGTGTTTGGGTTGAGTGGGTTAAATTGATGAGAAACGAGAATGGAAGAATATTGGGCAAAGATGAAGAGATTCGAGCTAGATGGAAACCATACTACGAACACGTCATGAATGAAGAGAATGACAGGGAGGGGAGAAGTGCAGATATACAACCTATAATGAAGATTTAAAAAAATATGTCTTTTGCGCCACGATAACATAAGATATCGTCGCCTGGGCATTCCTCGAAGGAATATAGATAACTCATCAAACAAGATGTCTTATGTCAATAGGAATCACCCATATTGTTACCGTGAGATATCGTCGCCTAGGCATTCCACGAAGGAATATAGATAACTCATCAAACAAGATGTCTGATGTCAACAGGAATCACCCATGTTGTCACAGTGAACAAATTGGAGGTTAATAATTTTGCTCAAGAAAAAAAACGAAAGTGCCTGAATTGGGGCTCGAACCCGGGGTCATCCGTATCACAGTGCAATGCCTTAACCACTCAGCCACTTCGCCCGCTAAATGAAGATAGTAGATGAGATAAGAAAGAACGAGATGTGGACTTACAAATTGCTGGGAAGGAGGAAAAAGGGACGCCCACAGACTAGATGCTGGGGTAAGGTAATAATATGAAAGAACTGGACCTGGAGGAAGATGGTGCGCTGGCTGAACCGAGATGCATGGAGATGTGGCATTCATTATGGCAACCCTGTAAAATGTGGGATAAGCTGAAAGAAGAAGAAGAAGAAGAAGAAGAAGAAGAAGAAGAAGAAGAAGAAGAAGAAGAAGAAGAAGAAGAAGAAGAAGAAGAAGAAGAAGAAGAAGAAGAAGAAGAAGAAGAAGAAGAAGAAGAAGAAGAAGAAGAAGAAGAAGAAGAAGATTTGTTGCTGGTTAAAGTACAACTGATGCTATATTTGCCTTGAATCTGACCGCAGAGAAGTATAGCGAAAAGCAAAGAGGATTACAATTACATTCTGTCTTCATTGACCTGGAGAAAGCATATGATGGGGTACCAAGAGAAGAAATAAGTGGTACGGTCTAAGAGCAAAGGGGGTAAAAAGAAAGTTTTCCAAGATATGTACAAAGGAAACAAAACAGTGGTAAGGACAGGTGTTGGTCAACTGATCCATTTAATGTAAGAGATGGATTGCACCAGGGATCTGTATGTGCGTTTGTTTGTGCGTGTTTGTGTATGTGTAAATGTTCGTGCGTGTATGTGTTTGTGTGTATATGTGTGTATGTGTTTGTATGTGCATATTTGTGTCTGTATGTATGTGTGTATTTGTGTATGTGTTTGTATGTGCATATTTGTGTATGTATGTATGTGCGTATGTGTGTGTGTTTGTATGTGTATATTTGTGAATGTATGTATGTGTGTGTGTGTGTGTTTTTATGTGTATATTTGTGTATGTATGTATGTGTGTGTGTGTTTGTATGTGTATATTTGTGAATGTATGTATGTGTGTATGTGTGTGTGTTTTTATGTGTATATTTGTGTATGTATGTATGTGTGTATGTGTGTGTGTGTTTGTATGTGTATATTTGTGTATGTATGTATGTATGTATGTATGTGTGTGTATATTTGTGTATGTATATTTGTGTATGTATGTATGTGTGTGTGTGTTTGTGTTCAATCTCATAAGATAATCAGTCCGATGCAACCTTAATAATGATTTAATTAATTTGCATGTAATCGAGTGGCTTCTTTCAATATGCCCGTGTGTGTGTGTGTGTGTGTGTGTGTGTCTGTGTGTGTGTCTTTATGTTTGTGGGTGCGGGAGGGTGCTTTGTGTGTGTCTGTGTGGGTGTGATATGGGTGCTTTCTGTGTGTTTGTGTGTGTGCGTGTGGGGGTGGGGGGGGGGGGTATGGCGGTTTTGTGTGTGTCTGTGTGGGTGTGATGTGGGTGACTTTTGTTTGTTTGTGTGTGGGTGTGTGTGTGTGTGTGGGGGGGGGGAATGGGAGGATGTCTGTTTTGTGTGTGTGTCTGTGGGTGTGATGTGGGAGATTTTTGTGTGTTTGTGTGTGGCGGGGGGTGGGGGGGGGGGTATGAGTGGTTTTTTGGGGGGTATATTATGAGTTACTCTCTCTCTCTCTCTCTCTCTCTCTCTCTCTCTCTCTCTCTCTCTCTCTCATGCGCACCACCAACATGACGTTCTCTCTCTAATAACTTTTCCGCCAGTGACGTCACAGACTATGGGTCACGTCCAATAAAGGGACGCTACTCTTCCGCTAATCTCATTCCCTATTCAAAACTTTGGAGCATTTTTTGGAGCATGCCGAGGGAAATTTATTTATTGCCAAAGCTATTTAAAGTAAATTTTTCTTTAATTTCCCTTGGAAATGACGATTTTTAAAATAAAAAAATTCAAGTAGGCAGTACTGAATATATCTGTTGGCTTGAGATCCCTTGTAAAGCGCTTTGAGCACGTTTAGTGGATATTGCGCTATATAAAGGCTCAAGATTTTCATTTATACACATATTTTTCGTTACTCCTCTTTTTTTTTAATTTTTTTTTTTTTTTGTGTTTTTTCGAGGGGCGAGGGAGGGCGTGGAGATGGAGGGAAAGGGGGGTGGGGGTTGATGTTGTTGAGAGGGGGGGGGGTGGATGGGGGGGGGGGGGGGGTGACAGTGGCTTGCATGATTACACACATAAATCCACTTATCCCATTATCAAACAGCACCCAGGGGAAATAACTCGTGTGTCTTTGTTTTCTGGATCAAACTATAGCAATAATAACATGTTATGGGGCCGGGCGGGGGGCGGGGGGGGGGGGGGGGGGGGGGGGGTTAGGGAGGGGGGGGGGGAGAATAAACGGTTGATTGTAGAAGAGAAAAGGTGTCGGCCTCGTTTTGTTTTTAAGGGTTTTACGGCGCTTGCATGCAACACATTTATGTCATATCGGCGCCAGTAAATAGGAGGAAGGTTGATAATGAAAAGTTCCTGAATTACAATTAAATCACCCAAGAAAAAGTAGGACATAGGGGAATTGGTTCAAATATGAAACGGATGTAGATTCCAAGAGCACACTATCAGTGTACTTAGTTTGAGAAAACCTAAAGTCTCATCCTGCCAGGCCCCCACTAAGAGGAATACAATCAAATGTTTACAAAGTAGATATATATGTAAAAAAAACACACAACAAAAACATGATACCGTGCATAACAGAGAGATCATTTACAATACAAAAAAATATCATCTTCCAAAACCCTAACAGCACATTTGACTGTTTCCCTCTCGGCTAGAGTACCGTCCAGGGCCAGGACAAAACAAAGTAATCTCATTCCAAGACAAAGACAGAAAGCATGTTGGAAAACAGATATAGGGGGATAGAAGAGACTGTAAGTCCATCCCTGCCCACGATGGGAGGTCAGGAACCCCACCCAGACATAGTGAGTGACCTCCCTGCCCACGATGGGAGGTCAGGAACCCCACCCAGACATTGTGAGTGATAGATATATAGATAGAATGCGCTTGGCCAAGGAGTTCACAACATTGCCATCCGGAAGTATAACGGACCAACACACAAACTCTGTGTAACCATGAACTTTTATAGTCTGGTTAATACAGTTTAGTGAAAACAACTCACAAACGCGGATGGCAAAAAACAATAACAAAGACCTGAGTGACGTCATATGCATACTATCTATAGATTGAAGGGGCCGAGTGGTTAAGGAATTGCACTGTGACGCGGAAGATCTGGAGTTCGAGCTCTCTTCAGACACTTTTGTCTTTTTTTTCCTTGGGCAAGATTATTAACCCCCAATTTGCTCACTTTGGACAACATGGGTGATTCGTGTTGACATCAGACATCTTGTTTGATGAATCATCTATATATTCCTTCGTGGAATGCCTAGGCGACTGTATCTTATGATGTCGTGGCGGAAGGCATAATTAATTAAGATATAGATAGAAAGATAGATAGATAGATAGATTGGTACGTAGACAGGAAAAAAAAAAAGAGAGAGAGAGAGAGAGAGAGAGAGAGAGAGAGAAGTAGGAGGTGGTGGAATAAGAGAGAGAGAGAGAGAGAGAGCGAGAAAGAGAGAGAGAGAGAGAGAGAGAAGTAGGAGGTGGTGGAATACGAGAGAGAGAGAGAGAGAGAGAGAGATAAAGAGAGAGAGAGAGAAAGAGAGAGAGAGAAAGAGAGAGAGAGAAAGAGGAGAGAGAGGAAGAGAGAGAGAAGAGAAAAGAGAGAGAGAGAGAGAGAGAGAGAGAGAGAGAGAGAGGAGAGAGAGAGAGAGAAAGAGACGAGAAGAGAAATAGAGAATTAGATGGACGATAATAAAACAAAAGAATAGACAAACACATTCATAGAAGGTTAATCTGAAACATCAGTACTGGCGTAATCAGGAAAAAACATGTAATTTAGAAATTTGGCCAGAAAACTCGTCCTTCAAATATCCATCGATTTAAATGACCCTCGTCTTAGCAAAAACTTTCAAACCTGGGACTTCGCGAAGTCCCAGGTTTGAAAGTTTTTGTTAAGACGAGGGTCATTTAAATCGATGGATATTTGAAGGACGAGTTTTCTGGCCAAATTTCTAAATATGTGTTGTTTTTTTTTTTTTTTCAGAACTAGGCAGGATAGTGACTGTAAACAAATGAAATGGATGATTACCAGAGATAAGCTGGATAGACGTTTGATAAACTCGATAAATTGACTGGTGGATTGAATAACAATTTAATGAAATTATGGGGGAGGGGGGGGGGTATATCAACGTGCACTTATTTGTAGGTCTAGCAACCCAATTCCTTATGGGCTCACTAATTTATGTAAAGGAAATTTTAAAATAAAAAATAAAAATGAAATCAAACAAAAGAGTGACGCGGAGTATTGCCTATTACAACAACGTTAATTCAGGCCCATAAGTGGGTTAGACTGTCAGACCTGTATATATGTATACGTCGGGCAAAGCCCCATGACTACAGTACTTACCGGATGAGCTCTCGGCGACTAGTGTGCTTAGTTCCCTTAACTTCCGAAGAAGACGCAAATTTACGAGTAGATTTCTGACCAATCAAAACATGGCATTTGTGACACGCGTTCACACGTGTTCGGACAAACATAGTTGGTTGTTCAAAAAAAATTATATGCCTTTTTCGCCACGTTATCATAAAATATCGTCGCCTAGGCATTCCCCGAAGGAATATAGATAACTCATCAAACAAGATGTCTGATGTGAACAGGAATCACCCATGTTGTCACA
>NC_088374.1:2852236-2854736 GCF_034508935.2 Berghia stephanieae
AAGTAAGTAAGTAAGTAAGTAAGCAAATATGTAAGTAAGTAAGTAAGTAATTAAGTAAGTAAGTAAGTAAGTAAGTAAGCAAATATGTAAGTAAGTAAGTAAGTAAGTAAGTAAGTAAGTAAGTAAGTTAGTATGTAAGTAAATATATAAGTAAGTAAGTAAGTAAGTAAGTAAGTAAGTAAGCAAATATGTAAGTAGAAGTAAGTAAGTAAGTAAGTAAGTAAGTAAGTAAGTAAGTAAGTAAGTAATTTAGTAAGTAAGCAAATATATAAGTCAGTAAGTAAGTAAGTAAGTAAGTAATTAAGTTAGTAAGTAAGTAAGCAAGTAAGTAAGTAAGTAAGTAAGCAAGTAAGCAAATATATAAGTAAGTAAGTAAGTAAGCAAGTAAGCAAATATATAAGTAAGTAAGTAAACATGATTTCATGATGAGCACATATTTGCAGACACATTACATCAACTCACTTTGTCGATATAATTGGACGGGCCCAGTAACCTACATTGCGGAACAACATGACAATAAAATAGACATACTGATTGAAGGTGGGGGGAGGGGGGATGTGCGTGTGTGTTTGTATGTGTTATGGGAGTGGGGGAGGGGAGGTACGGGTTAAGTTAGGAGTGGGGGAGGGGGAGGGGTGTGTGCGTGTGTGTTTATATGTATGTGTATGTGTGTGTTGTGAGAGTGGTGGGGGGTTGGGGTGGAGGGGGGGGGGGTACGGGGTAAGATTAGGTCTTAACGTAATTAGATAATAAAGTGTTGGGGTTTATTGTGAATTGGGTGAATTATGTGACAGTTGGATTGGGTCATTATTGAATAAAACGGGATTTATCCCAGCCACCCCCCCCCTTCCCCTCCCCCCTCCCCCCCCCCCCCCCCCCCCCCCCCCCGCCCCACTACGCCACATGATGTCTCCTTCTCTCGTCCATCCCCACCCCTTTCGCTCTCTCTCTCTCTCTCTCTCTCTCTCTCTCTCTCTCTCTCTCTCTCTCTTTGTGTGTGTGTGTGTCTTTGTCTATATTACATCGCTATCTCGCTGTCTATGGTTATCTCTCTTTCCGTCTGTCAGTCTTTCTAAAACTCTCTTATTTTCTCTCTCTCTCTATCGTCTCTATCTCCGGCTCTCTCTCTCTCTCTCTCTCTCTCTCTCTCTCTCTCTCTCTCCGTCTGCCTCTCTCTCTCTCTGTCCTTTCCTCTCATTCTCTTTCACTCTCTCTCTCTCTCTCTCTCTCTCTCTCTTTATTTTCTCTTGTTATATTTCATTCTCTCTCTCTCTCTCTCTCTCTCTCTCTCTCTCTCTCCCTCTCTCCGTCTGCCTCTCTCTCTCCTTTTCTCTCTTTCTCTTTCACGCTCTCTCTCTCTCTCTCTCTCTCTCTCTCTCTCTCTCTCTCTTTCACCATCTCTCTCTCTCCCTCTCCTCTTCCTCTTCAATCCCCCTCCCCTCCTCAACACCCCCCTTCCCAATGTTATTGTATTACACAGAAAGAGATAGAAACAAAAAGTACACCATAGAAGTAAAGGGGACAGCGGGGCTCAGCGGTACGGTCTTGGCTTCCTACCCGACAGGTACCGAGTTCCATCACCCGCCGTTGCGCTGTGTGGCCTCGAGCAAGTCACCTCGCCCTAGCTCACTTTGCGGCGCTGCTCTGCGGCTGAGGCATGGATTATTCCAGTCTTCCCTTGGGATAGACCATAAAGACAAATTTTCCCTCGGGGATGAATAAAGGGAATTTTCTTTTTATTTTATTAAACAAGAAAAAATTTCAAGCTTCTGTATTATGAATCAATATCAATAAATTATGCTCAAATCCCTTTACACGGGGTCTCAAGCCTATCTAAAAACAATGACATAGAGATGAGTGACGTCAACATCATTCCTGTGAAAACGATGATTCTGATTTGGGGAAAAGATGATTTTGACTTGGCGAAAAGATGATTTTGACTTGGCGAAAAGATGATTTTGACTTGGCGAAAAGAAGATTTTGACTTGGAAAAGATGATTTTGACTTGGGGAAAAGATGATTATGACTTGGAGAAAAATTGATTTTGACTTGGGGAAAAGATGATTTTGACTTGGGGAAAAGATGATTATGACTTGGTAAAAAGATGATTATGACTTGGGGAAAAGATGATTCTGACTTGATGAAAAGATGATTTTGACTTGGTAAAAAGATGATTCTGACTTGGGGAAAAGATGATTATGACTTGGGGAAAAGATGATTATGACTTGGGGAAAAGATGATTATGACTTGGGGAAAAGATGATTTTGACTTGGGGAAAAGATGATTTTGACTTGGTGAGAAAGATGATTATGACTTGGGGAAAGATGATTCTGACTTGGGAAAAGATGATTATGACTTGGGGAAAAGATGATTTTGACTTGGGGAAAAAATGATTTTGACTTCATATTAGATGGAAGTCGGTTTGGACCAATTCAATCCCTCGAGGGGGCGGGGAAATCGAGTGCTTGAAACTGGGGGAGAAGCTTTCCCTCGTAATGAC
>NC_088374.1:2862236-2864934 GCF_034508935.2 Berghia stephanieae
TATAGATAGTATGCGCTTGGCTAAGAAGCTCATAACATTGCCATCCGGAAGTATAACGGACCAACACACAAAACAGTGTGTATCCATGAACGTTTAGAGTCGGGTTAATACAGTTCAGTGAGCATTACTCATAAACGCGGATGGCAAAAAACATCAACAAAGACCTGAGTGACGTCATCTTCGAACTATCTATAGCCTGACACTGAAATCCAAAAGGACTGGCAGTTTGACGTCATTATTTGGTTTTTGCACCGCCTAGTGAGTTGTCGTTAGTAGAGCTCATGGAAACAAGTCATTTCATTGGTTCAACTATTGAATACAACTCACGATTTGTTTTCTTTTGTGGCAAAAGACTGGCATTTTGACGTCATTTTTTGGTCAGTGTCAGGTCATAACTTTACGAAGGCCACGGTTTGCGACGGTGCACGAGTGCGGTGAGGAATTTGCTGATTGGGTCGAATGTCATAACATAGTATAGTGTGGTCACCATCGGAACCTGTTGCCTTCCGGAAGTATAACAGACCAACACACACACACACACACGACTATGTGTAATATTCAATGTGACCCCTCGCCTCAAAACTGTATTAAGTCGGGATGACTAAGATGGTGAAAATTAAATTTGTAGCCAGTAGTATCACACTTGCGTTGAGTTTATAAACTTTTTAGAGGAGAATGAATATCATATTTCAGGTTGCTGAATACCAGTCATTCATAATTTTGACCAGTTCACCTTTTATCTGACCTTTTTAGCATCTGGTTCATTCCGACATAATACTACCGCTTTGAGACTCCCCCTTACCATCCATTTTCAGGATTTTCCCCGAAAATTCACACCCAAGTAACACAAAACTATATTTATTTATCACTCAAACACAATAGCAGTAAGATCTTGAGATAAATAATTTCTTTATCAACACATGCTCTACAACACAATGTTCATTTTCTTTAAATTGTATGAGGTACAAAAGAAATTTGAATGACAAAAATGTTGGTTGTATCGTAACGAATGTGACGATTTCCCTATGGGTGGTAAGGAGAGGGTTAACAACAAGAAATGAAGTGAGTAGGAAAGTGCCAGAAGACAATAGAGAATAAAAAAACTTCGCGGCGGCGATGAGGGCTCGAACCCGCGACCTTACAGGTACGACAACAAGGGGAGATCGTGACTCTACCGTATGAGCTATCCACGAGCCTAAAAAAAAGTAGCTTCAAACCTTAGTCTAACTAGAGCCTTCTCTCCCCGACTTCATGAGGTCACGAGTTCAACACACACACAAAGGCCGCGAAGTAAGTTGGCCAGCATAGTCTGGTTAATACAGTTAAGTGACAATACGCTTCAACAGTTATGACGTCACTTCCCTCGTAATAACGCATATTAACTTAGCAACTGGCTCTAAAGTTTCGGAACAATGGCGGACGTGACGTCATACTATTGAATCCAATTACTGATAGACGTGGATGGCAAAAAAAAAAAAAAAATATTAAAAAACAAAGAACTGAGTGACGTCAACTATATTTCCGGATGGCAATGTTGTGAGTTTTTTAGCACGCATCATCTTCTCGTTCTCTTCAACTTAGCGTAATCGTCAGTTGTTCTATTTTTAAATTTTGGTTTATTTTTTGTGTGCTTGTTCGTATGTGTGTATGTGTCTGTATATATATATATATAAAATATATATATATATATATATATATATTATATATATTATATATTGTGTGTGTGTGTGTTGGATGGTGGAGGGGGGGGGGGGTCCTTGGTTTATGGGGATATCATACCGAGGGAGGCGATAATTCACTTGTATAAAAACAAAAAATAGATATTATGCGCTTGCCTAAGAAACTCACAGCATTGCCATCCAGAAGTATTACGTACCAACACACAAAACACTGTGTCACCTTGAACGTTTATAGTCTGGTTAATACAGTTCAGTGAGAATTACTCATAAACGCGGATGGCAAAAAAGCAACAGTAAAGACCCGAGTGACGTCAACTTCATTCTATCTATAGACAGAACGAAATTAACGTCACTCAAGTCATTGTTATTGTTTTCTTTCTTTTTACCATCCTTGTCAAAGAGTAATTCTAACATATTTTTTTAACCAGACTATAAACGTCCATGGTTACACACAGTTGTGTGTGTTGGTACGTAATTAACTTCCCGATGGCAATGCTGTGAGTTTTCTTAGGCAAGGTATACTGGTTAATTCCGTTTTTCGTGAGAATTACTCATAAACGCCAACGAGCTGGATGGCCAATAAGCAACAACAAAGACCTGAGTGATGTCAACTTCATACTCCAATCTATAGATAGTATGCAGATGACGTCACTCATGCCTTTGTTATTGTTTTTGCCATCCGCGTTTGTGAGTTGTTCTCACTAAACGGTATTAACCAGAATAAAAAAGTTCATGGTTAACGAGTTTGTGTGTTGGTCCGTTTACTTCCGGATGGCAATGTTGTGACTCCTTTGGGCCAAGCGCATTCTATCTATAGATTTGTATGCGCTTGGCTGGGGAAGCTAAACGCATTGCCATCGGAAGTATACGGACCAAACCCCCAAAACTTGTGTAACCATGAATTTATAGTCTGGTAATACAGTTTAGTGAGAGTTACTCATAAACGCGGATGGCAAAAAAGCAACAACAAGACCTGAGTGAGAAAGTCATACTATATCTATAAACAACAAAAGGGGAAT
>NC_088374.1:2877533-2890033 GCF_034508935.2 Berghia stephanieae
TATTATTATTATTATTATTAATATTATGATTGTCACTAATCTTGATACCCTGAGAAAATGTGGGACCAATTATTTTCCAAGGACTCGAACCAGGACCGTAGACCAATTTGACGGCGAGTTTCAAACCACTAGACCAGAATAGCCACCCACCCCCTACTTTCTCACCATCTCCCGACCTTCCCCTTCCGCTTTGATGCTGCGACACACCTATCTCCCACTCATCCATTACTAACCCCCTCCCTCCCCCCACCTCCAACCCCCAAACCCCCCCCCCCACACCACATACAACGCCCCCCCCCCCCCCACCTTCCCTTGGTGCCACCAAATACCTATTCTACAGTGGTGCAATCTAACTCTGCCAGACTTCAAACAGACACCAAAACACCATCTCCCGTCATCTCCCTATCCCTTTGATGAGACGTCACACCTATCTCTCCCCCCCCCCACCCCCACACACACCCACATACTACGCCCCCCCCCCCTCCAACCCTTGATACCACCAAATACCTATTCTACAGTGGTGCAATCTAACTCTGCCAGACTTCAAACAGACACCAAAACACCATCTCCCGTCATCTCCCTATCCTTTTGATGAGACGTCACACCTATCTCTCCCCCCCCCCCACCCCCACACACACCCACATACTACGCCCCCCCCCCAACCCTTAATACCACCAAATACCTATTCTACAGTGGTGCAATCTAACTCCGCCAGACTTCAACCACACGCCAAAACACCATCTCGTATTACTCCACCAATTCGGCCAATGGTATTACGCCATGTAATCAACTTTGCCGAGCAACGGTAAACAACCCGGATGTACTAATGGTATTGGTAAACTGATGCATAGTGGGTATTGACCATTTATCTATATACACATACACACACACATACACACACACACAGACACACATACACACACATACACACATATACACACACTCACACACACATACAAACACATTCACACATACATGCACACACACACACACACACACACACACATATATATATATATATATATATATATATATATGTGTGTGTGTGGGGGGGGGGTGACCCCTCGTCTCAAAACGGTATAATGTCGGGAATGACCCGATGCTAAAAAGTCAAATTATAGTCAAACTGGTCAAAAATATGAAACGTTGGTATTTAGCACAGTAAAATATGATATTCCTTCTCCTCTATAAAGCATAATAAACTCAACTTAAGCATGATATTTCTGGCTACAAATTCCATTTTCACATTTTCAACATCTTAATCATCCCGACTTAATACCGTTTTGAGACGAAGGGTCTATATATATATATATATATATATATATATATATATATATATATATATATATATATATATATATATATAATTCGTGCCTACTTGAACAAGGCCAAAGGCCGAAAAGTCGTTCGTTTTGTGTTGTCCCCCGCCTTTATTCCCTTTATCTTTCTCTCCAATTTCGTGGGCAATGCGCTTTTTAAAAGCTCAAATAATTTTCTTTTCTTTTTTTTTTTTTCTATTAGTTATAATGTTCTTTGGAGGCGGATAGAAAAGACCCATAACTCGATTAGTCAAAAGGCTTTCTCCGTACGAAGACATTTTTTTTGGGTCTTATCAAAAGGTTCGTTTGGCGCCACGAAGACATTAGCCAATCAGCGGCCGGCATAATGGGGGGTATTAACCAATCAGATCAGGGCGTCTACCGTGAGTCTGGCTAGTAACCAATCAAATTGGAGGGGACAGGTTGGAGCTGGTGTTGAAAATGGGCGGCCATGATCTAATCAAGAAGGGAGGAGGAGGAGGGGGGGGGGGGGGGCAGGCGGCGGATTGCCGATAATTTGGGGGGGGGGGGGGGGGGGGCGGGATGGGTGAGGGGACGTTGCTGGGGCGTACGTTTTTTTTTTTGTTTTGTTTGGATTTTTTTTTCATTTTTCGTTTTGTTTGATTTGTCTTTTATTTTATTTTATTTATTATTATTATTATTATTATTATTATTATTATTATTATATTATTATTTTATTATTATTATTATTATTATTATTATTATTATTATTATTATTATTATTATTATTATTTTATTATTATTATTATTATTATTATTATTATTATTATTATTATTATTATTATTATTTATTATTATTATTATTATTATTATTATTATTATATATTATTATTATTATTATTATTATTATATTATTATTATTATTATTATTATTATTATTATTATTATTATTATTATTATTATTATTTTATTATTATTATTATTATTATTTATTATTATTATTATTATTATATTATTATTATATTATTATTATATTATTATTATTATTATTATTATTATTATTATTATTATTATTATTATTATTATTATTATTATTATTATTATTATTTATTATTATTATTATTATTATTATTATTATTATTATTATTATTATTATTATTTATTATATTATTATTATTATTATTTATTATTATTATTATTATTATTATTATTATTATTATATTATATTATTATTATTATTATTATTATTATTATTATTATTATATTATTATTATTATTATATTATTATTATCATTATTATTTTTATTTTTATCATTAGCGTTGTGTGACATTGAGCAAGTCATCTCGTCCTAGCACAGCGGCTGACGCCTGGGCTATTCCAGTGTTCCCTTGGAATAGACCCAAAAGACAAATTCCCCTAGGGGATGAATAAAGGGAATTTTATTTTTTTAATTATATTTTTTTAAATACCAACATCTGGAGGTGCCTGTGCAGCTATGTGGTCTAGTGGTATGACACTCACTTTCGGGTCGGAAGGTCCTGGGTTCGAACCTCGCTCGGCGCATATTTGGTTCCTTGAAAAATGCTCTTTACTCCTTACTCATCGTACTCGGGTGTAAAATGAGTAAATGAGTCCCTGGCCGTAATATTGCTTGACAAGCGTCATGTCTCGTTCTACATGTTACATCAGGGACCCTTTGTAAAGCGCTTTGAGCACGTTTAATGGATGTTACGCTATATATATATATATATATATATATATATATATATATATATATATATATATATATATATAAAAGTGCAATTTTTTCAAGTTTTTAAGACCCAAATCTTGTGGTACCTACATGAGTCAATAAAATGTATAGTAAAATAAAGGGAGTGAAAATGATTCTTATAAAATATACAACACAAAGTAAACGACGTTTCGGGGTTTGACCTTCTTCAGGAAAACAATGAAAGGAAATATGTTATATTATTACATTGTGATTATAGTTACAACATTATAGGTAAACATGTGTGTGTGTGTATGTGTGTGTATGTGTGTGTGTATATGTGTGTGCGTGTGTGTGCATGCAAGATAATGTACTATAACATATTTTCATGTCTTATTTACCTGAAGAAGGCCAAAGGCCGAAACGTCGTTTACTTTGTTTTGTATCTTATACGTGACCCAACGTCTCAAATCGGTAGTATTATGTCGGAATGAACCAGATGCTAAAAAGGTCAGATAAAAGGTGAACTGGACAAAATTATGAATGACTGGAATTTAGCAACCTGAAATATAATATTCATTCTCCTCTATAAAGTTTATTAACTCAACTCAAGTCTGATATTTCTGGCTACAAATTCAATTTTCACCATCTTAGTCATCCCGACTTAACACCGTTTTGAGGCGAGGGGTCACATATGATTATAAGAGTCATTTTCATTGGCTTATTTTTTTTCTATACGAATGAATTTAAGGGTGTTGATGTCATGCGAGTTCCACTGTATCGTGAAGGCAAAGGAGTGGGGAGATTAATCTGATATGGATTTGGAAATTAAAGGGAGATAAGGTATTTCTGAAAAATATTTTCAGATGATATTAACTCATTCAATCCTAGAGATTTTTGCTACTTTTCAAAATGGGAAAATATGTATTAAAAATGAGCATGTACATAGATAGTTTTATTCAACTACCATTAACTCTCTCCTTACCAGCCATTTTCCGGATTTTCCCCAAAACTTCAAACCCAATCTATAGGTAATGAGATTAACGGAAGAGTAGCGTCCCTTGATTGGACGTCTCTGACGTCACCGGCGGAAAAGTTATTAGTGAGAGAACATCATGTTGGTTGTGCGCATGCGTCTCTCGTCCTCGCTTCCGGTGAAAGCGTCTTGAGACACTTCAAAACCAAATTGACGTTCTCTCTGTAAGGCGACGTCCAATGAAGGGACGCTGCTCTTCCGCTATTCTCATTCCCTATACAAAAATATACTTTTTTCACTCAAACACAAAAGCTGTTAGTTCTTGCTATACATATTTTTTTCCTGCTAAACGAGCTCTTGATTTACGTTGTTTATATATTTGAACTATAGCAAACATATTTTTCTTCAAATAACATGATGTATAGATAGTATGCAGATGACGTCACTCAGGCCTTTGTTATTGTTTTTGCCATCCGCGTTTGCGAGTTGTTCTCACTAAACTGTATTAACCAGACTATAAAAGTTCATGGTTACACAGAGTTTGTGTGTTGGTCCGTTATACTTCCGGATGGCAATGTTGTGAACTCCTTGGCCAAGCGCATTCTATCTATAAAAGAAATCAGAATGAGAAAAAAGATGGCTGTATCGTAAAAAATGTGACGATTTTACTATGGGTGGTTAGGAGGGGGTTAACATGTAAAAAACTATAAAACATTACCTTTGATATTACGCATATAATTTTGTCTCAGAAAAATGTAATAATAAATAGGCATGGGGTAAAAGTAACCCCGGGTAAACTACGGATATAGTCGGTGTTTGGGTTGAGTGGGTTAAATTGATGAGAAACGAGAATGGAAGAATATTGGGCAAAGATGAAGAGATTCGAGCTAGATGGAAACCATACTACGAACACGTCATGAATGAAGAGAATGACAGGGAGGGGAGAAGTGCAGATATACAACCTATAATGAAGATTTTAAAAAATATGTCGTTTGCGCCAAGATATCATAAGATATCGTCGCCTGGGCATTCCTCGAAGGAATATAGATAACTCATCAAACAAGATGTCTGATATCAATAGGAATCACCCATATTGTCACCGTGAGATATCGTCGCCTAGGCATTCCACGAAGGAATATAGATAACTCATCAAACAAGATGTCTGATGTCAACAGGAATCACCCATGTTGTCACAGTGAACAAATTGGAGGTTAATAAATTTGCTCAAGAAAAAAAACGAAAGTGCCTCAAGCGGGGCTCGAACCCGAGGTCATCCGTATCACAGTGCAATGCCTTAACCACTCAGCCACTTCGCCCGCTAGAATGAAGATAGTAGATGAGATAAGAAAGAACGAGATGTGGACTTACAAATTGCTGGGAAAGAGGAAAAGGGACGCCCACAGAATAGATGCTGGGGTAAGGTAATAATATGAAAGAACTGGACCTGGAGGAAGATGATGCGCTGGCTGAACCCAGATGCATGGAGATGTGGCATTCATTATGGCAACCCTGTAAAATGTGGGATAAGCTGAAATAAGAAGAAGAAGAAGAAGAAGAAGAAGAAGAAGAAGAAGAAGAAGAAGAAGAAGAAGAAGAAGAAGAAGAAGAAGAAGAAGAAGAAGAAGAAGAAGAAGAAGAAGAAGAAGAAGAAGAAAAGAAGAAGAAGAAGAAGAAGAAGAAGAAGAAGAAGAAGAAGAAGAAGAAGAAGAAGAAGAGAAGAAGAAGAAAGAAGAAGAAGAAGAAGAAGAAGAAAAGAAGAAGAAGAAAGAAGAAGAAGAAGAAGAAGAAGAAGAAGAAGAAGAAGAAAAGAAGAAGAAGAAGAAGAAGAAGAAGAAGAAGAAGAAGAAGAAAGAAGAAGAAAGAAGAAGAAGAAGAAGAAGAAGAAGAAGAAGAAAGAAGAAGAAGAAGAAGGGAAGAAGAAGAAAAGAAGAAGAAGAGAGAAGAAGAAGAAGAAGAAGAAGAAGAAGAAGAAGAAGAAGAAGAAAGAAGAAGAAGAAGAAGAAAAGAAGAAGAAGAAGAAGAAGAAAAGAAGAAAGAAGAAGAAGAAGAAGAAGAAGAAGAAGAAGAAGAAGAAGAAGAAGAGAAGAGAAGAAGAAGAAGAAGAAGAAGAAAGAAGAAGAAGAAGAAAGAAGAAGAAGAAGAAGAAGAAGAAGAAGAAAAAAGAAAGAAGAAGAAGAAGAAGAAGAAGAAGAAGAAGAAGAAGAAGAGAAGAGAAGAAGAAGAAGAAGAAGAAGAAAAGAAGAGAAGAAGAAGGGAAAGAAAGAAAGAAGAAGAAAGAAAGAGAAGGAGAAGAGAAAGAAGAAGAGAAGAAGAAGAGAAGAGAAGAAGAAGAAGAGAAGGAAGGAAAAAGAGAAGAGAGAAGAAAGAGAAGAAGGGGAAGGAGAAGGAGAAGGAAAGGAGAAGGAGAAGAGAAGAGGAGAAGGAGAAGGAGAAGGAGAAGGAAGAAGGAGAAGGAGAAGGAGAAGGAGAAGGAAAGAGAAGGAGAAGGAGAAGGAGAAGGGAAGGAAAGAGAAGGAGAAGAGAAGGAGAAGAGAAGGAGAAGGAGAAGGAGAAGGAGAAGGAGAAGAGAAGAAAGGAGAAGGAGAAGGAGAAGGAGAAGGAGAAGGAAGAAGGAGAAGAGAGAAGGAGAAGGAAGAAGAGAAAGAAGAGAAAGAGAAGAGAAGAGAAGGAGAAGAGAAGGAGAAGGAGAAGAGAAGAGAAGAGAAGGAGAAGGAGAAGGAGAAGAGAAGAAGAAGAAGAGAAGAAAAGAAGAGGAGAAGAAGAAAAGAGAAGAAGAAGAAGAAGAAAAGAGAAGAGAAGAAGAAGAGAAGAAGAAAAGAAGAAGAAGAAGAAGAAAGAAGAAGAAGAAAGAAAGAAGAAGAAGAGAAAGAAGAAGAAGAAGAAGAAAGAAGAAGAAGAAGAAGAAAAGAAGAAGAAGAAAAGAAGAGAAGAGAAGAAAGAAGAAAGGAAGAAAGAAGAAAGAAGTAAGAAAGAAGAAGAAAAGAGAAGAAGAAGAAAAAAAAGAAGAAGAAGAAAGAAGAAAGAAAGAAGAAGAAAAGAAAGAAGAGAGAAGAAGAAAGAAGAGAAGAGAAGAAGAAGAAGAAGAGAAGAAGAAGAGAAGAAGAAGAAGAAGAAGAAGAGAAGAAAGAAGAAGAAGAAAGAAGAAGAAAGAAGAAGAAGAGAAGAAGAAAGAGAAGAAGAAGAAGAAGAAGAAAGAAAGAAGAAGAGAAGAAGAAAGAAAGAAAAGAGAAGAGAGAGAGAAAAGAAGAAGAAGAAGAAAGGAAGAAGAGAGAAGAGAAGAAAGAAGAAGAAGAGAAGAAGAAGAAGAAGAAGAAGAAGAAGAAGAAGAAGAAGAAGAAGAAGAAAAGAAAGAAGAGAAGAGAAAAGAAGAAGAAAGAAGAAGAAGAAGAAGAAGAAAGAAGAAAGAAGAGAAAAGAAAAGAAGAAGAAGAAAGAAGAAAGAAGAAGAAGAAGAAGAAGAAGAAAGAAAGAAGAAGAAAGAAGAAGAAGGAAAGAGAGAAGAAAGAAGAAGAAGAAAGAAGAAGAAGAAGAAGAAAGAAAGAAGAAAGAAGAAGAGAAGAAGAAAGAAAAAGAAAGAAGAGAAGAAGAGAGAAGAAGAAGAAGAAAAGAAAAGAAGAAAG
Organism: Berghia stephanieae; assembly: GCF_034508935.2. Classification (NCBI taxonomy): domain Eukaryota; kingdom Metazoa; phylum Mollusca; class Gastropoda; order Nudibranchia; family Aeolidiidae; genus Berghia; species Berghia stephanieae. Next base: position 2,885,121 of record NC_088374.1, read on the forward strand.
AAATGAGAAAGAAAGAAGAAAAGAAAAGAAGAAGAGAAGAAGAAAAGAAGAAGAAGAAAAGAAGAAGAAGAAGAAGAAAAGAAGAAGAAAGAAGAAAGAAGAAGAAGAAGAGAAGAGAGAAGAAGAAGAAGAAGAAGAAGAAGAAGAAGAAAAAGAAGAAGAAAAGAAGAAGAAAGAAGAAGAAGAAGAAGAAGAAGAAGAAAGAGAAGAAAGAAGAGAAGAAGAAGAAAGAAGAAGAAGAAAGAAGAAGAAAGAAGAAGAAGAAGAAGAAGAAGAAAGAAAAGAAGAAGAAGAAGAAGAAGAAGAAGAAGAAGAAGATTTGTTGCTGGTTAAAGTACAACTGATGCTATATTTGCCTTGAATCTGACCGCAGAGAAGTATAGCGAAAAGCAAAGAGAATTACATTCTGTCTTCATTGACCTGGAGAAAGCATATGATGGGGTACCAAGAGAAGAAATAAGTGGTACGGTCTAAGAGCAAAGGGGGTAAAAAGAAAGTTTTCCAAGATATGTACAAAGGAAACAAAACAGTGGTAAGGACAGGTGTTGGTCAACTGATCCATTTAATGTAAGAGTTGGATTGCACCAGGGATCTGTATGTGCGTTTGTTTGAGCGTGTTTGTGTATGTGTAAATGTTCGTGCGTGTATGTGTTTGTGTGTATATGTGTGTATGTGTTTGTATGTGCATATTTGTGTATGTATGTATGTGTGTATGTGTGTGTGTTTGTATGTGTATATTTGTGAATGTATGTATGTGTGTGTGTGTGTGTGTGTGTGTGTGTTTGTGTTCAATCTCATAAGATAATCAGTCCGATGCAACCTTAATAATGATTTAATTAATTTGGATGTAATCGAGTGGCTTCTTTCAATATGCCCGTGTGTGTGTGTGTGTGTGTGTGTGTGTGTGTGTTTATGTTTGTGGGTGCGGGTAGGGTGCTTTGTGTGTGTCTGTGTGGGTGTGATATGGGTGCTTTCTGTGTGTTTGTGTGTGTGCGTGTGGGGGTGGGGGGGGGGTATGGCTGTTTTGTGTGTGTCTGTGTGTGTGTGATGTGGGTGACTTTTGTTTGTTTGTGTGCGGGTGTGTGTGTGGGGTTGGGGGGGGGATGTCTGTTTTGTGTGTGTGTCTGTGGGTGTGATGTGGGAGATTTTTGTGTGTTTGTGTGTGGCGGGGGGGGGGGGGGGGGGGGGGGGGAGGGGTATGAGTGTTTTTTGGGGGGGTATATTATGAGTTACTCTCTCTCTCTCTCTCTCTCTCTCTCGCTCTCTCTCTCTCTCTCTCTCTCATGCGCACAACCAACATGACGTTCTCTCTCTAATAACTTTTCCGCCGGTGACGTCACAGACTATGGATCACGTCCAATAAAGGGACGCTACTCTTCCGCTAATCTCATTCCCTATTCAAAACTTTGGAGCATTTTTTGGAGCTTGCCGAGGGAAATTTATTTATTTCCAAAGCTATTTAAAGTAAATTTTTCTTTCATTTCCCCTTGGAAATGACGATTAAAAAAAAAAAATTTCAAGTAGGCAGTACTGAGTATTTCTGTTGGCTTGAGATCCCTTGTAAAGCGCTTTGAGCACGTTTAGTGGATATTGCGCTATATAAAGGCTCAAGATTTTTATTTATACACCTATTTTTCGTTACTCCTTTTTTTTTTTTAATTTTTTCGAGGGGCGAGGGAGGGCGTGGAGATGGAGGGAAAGGGGGGGGGGTTGATGTTGTTGAGAGGGGGGGGGGGTGGATGGGGTGGGAGGAGGGGTGACAGTGGCTTGCATGATTACACACATAAATCCACTTATCCCATTATCAAACAGACCCAGGGGAAATAACTCGTGTGTCTTTGTTTTCTGGATCAAACTATAGCAATAATAACATGTTATGGGGCCGGGCGGGGGGGGGGGGGGTAGGGAGGGGAGGGGGGAATAAACGGTTGATTGTAGGAGAGAAAAGGTGTCGGCCTTGTTTTGTTTTTAAGGGTTTTACGGCGCTTGCAACACATTTAGGTTATATCAGCGCCAGTAAAAAGGAGGATGGTTGATAATGAACAGTTCCTGAATTACAATTAAATCACCCAAGAAAAAGTAGGACATAGGGGAATTGGTTCAAATATGAAACGGATGTAGATTCCAAGAGCACACTATCAGTGTACTTAGTTTGAGAAAACCTAAAAGTCGCATCCTGCCAGCCCCCCACTAAGAGGAATACAATCAAATGTTTACAAAGTAGATATATAATATGTAAAAAAAAACCACACACAACAAAAACATGATACCGTGCATAACAGAGAGATCATTTACAATACAAAAAATATCATCTTCCAAAATCCCTAACAACACATTTGACTGTTTCCCTCTCGGCTAGAGTACCGCCCAGGGCCAGGACAAAACAAAGTAATCTCATTCCAAGACAAAGACAGAAAGCATGTTGGAAAACAGATATAGCGGGATAGAAGAGACTGTAAGTCCATCCCTGCCCACTATGGGAGGTCAGGGACCCCACCCAGACATAGTGAGTGACCTCCCTGCCCACGATGGGAGATCAGGAACCCCACCCAGACATAGTGAGTGATAGATATATAGATAGAATGCGTTTGGCCAAGGAGTTCACAACATTGCCATCCGGAAGTATAACGGACCAACACACAAACTCTGTGTAACCATGAACTTTTATAGTCTGGTTAATACAGTTTAGTGAGAACAACTCACAAACGCGGATGGCAAAAACAATAACAAAGACCTGAGTGACATCATATGCATACTATCTATAGATTGAAGGGGCCGAGTGGTTAAGGAATTGCACTATGACGCGGAAGATCCCGAGTTCGAGCTCTCTTCAGACACTTTTGTCTTTTCTTTTCCTTGGGCAAGATTATTAACCCACAATTTGCTCACTTTGGACAACATGGGTGATTCGTGTTGACATCAGACATCTTGTTTGATGAATCATATATATTCCTTCGTGGAATGCCTAGGCGACGGTATCTCACTGTGACAACATGGGTGATTCGTGTTGACATCAGACATCTTGTTTAATGAATCATGTATATATTCCTTCGTGGAATGCCGAGGCGACGGTATCTCACTTTGACAACATGAGTGATTCCTGATGACATCAGACATCTTGTTTGATGAATCATCTATATATTCCTTCGTGGAATGCCGAGGCGACGGTATCTCACTGTGACAACATGGGTGATTCGTGTTGACATCAGACATCTTGTTTGATGAATCATCTATATATTCCTTCGTGGAATGCCGAGGCGACGGTATCTCACTTTGACAACATGAGTGATTCCTGATGACATCAGACATCTTGTTTGATGAATCATCTATATATTCCTTAGTGGAATGCCGAGGCGACGGTATCTCACTTTGACAACATGAGTGATTCCTGATGACATCAGACATCTTATTTGATGAATCATCTATATATTCCTTCGTGGAATGCCTAGGCGACGGTATCTCACTTTGACAACATGAGTGATTCCTGATGACATCAGACATCTTGTTTGATGAATCATCTATATATTCCTTCGTGGAATGCCGAGGCGACGGTATCTCACTGTGACAACATGGGTGATTCCTGATGACATCAGACATCTTGTTTGATGAATCATCTATATATTCCTTCGTGGAATGCCTAGGCGACGGTATCTCACTTTGACAACATGAGTGATTCCTGATGACATCAGACATCTTGTTTGATGAATCATCTATATATTCCTTCGTGGAATGCCGAGGCGACGGTATCTCACTGTGACAACATGGGTGATTCCTGATGACATCAGACATCTTATTTGATGAATCATCTATATATTCCTTCGTGGAATGCCTAGGCGACGGTATCTCACTTTGACAACATGAGTGATTCCTGATGACATCAGACATCTTGTTTGATGAATCATCTATATATTCCTTCGTGGAATGCCGAGGCGACGGTTTCCCACTGTGACAACATGGGTGATTCGTGTTGACATCAGATATCTTGTTTGATGAATCATCTATATATTCCTTCGTGGAATGCCTAGGCGACGGTTTCCCACTGTGACAACATGGGTGATTCGTGTTGACATCAGACATCTTGTTTGATGAATCATCTATATATTCCTTCGTGGAATGCCTAGGCGACGGTTTCCCACTGTGACAACATGGGTGATTCGTGTTGACATCAGACATCTTGTTTGATGAATCATCTATATATTCCTTCGTGGAATGCCGAGGCGACGGTTTCCCACTGTGACAACATGGGTGATTCGTGTTGACATCAGACATCTTGTTTGATGAATCATCTATATATTCCTTCGTGGAATGCCGAGGCGACGGTTTCCCACTGTGACAACATGGGTGATTCGTGTTGACATCAGACATCTTGTTTGATGAACCATCTATATAATCCTTCATGGAATGCCGAGGCGACGGTATCTCACTGTGACAACATGGGTGATTCCTGATGATATCAGACATCTTGTTTGATGAATCATCTATATATTCCTTCGTGGAATGCCGAGGCGACTGTATCTCACTTTGACAACATGAGTGATTCCTGTTGACATCAGAAATCTTGTTTGATGAATCATCTATATATTCCTTCGTGGAATGCCGAGGCGACGGTTTCCCACTGTGACAACATGGGTGATTCCTGTTGACACCAGACATCTTGTTTGATGAGTTATCTATATATTCCTTCGTGGAATGCCGAGGCGACGGTATCTCACTTTGACAACATGGGTGATTCGTGTTGACATCAGACATCTTGTTTGATGAATCATCTATATATTCCTTCGTGGAATGCCGAGGCGACGGTTTCCCACTGTGACAACATGAGTGATTCCTGTTGACATCAGACATCTTGTTTGATGAATCATCTATATATTCCTTCGTGGAATGTCTAGGCGACGGTATCTCACTTTGACAAC
>NC_088374.1:2895033-2925033 GCF_034508935.2 Berghia stephanieae
AGAAGACAGCCGAGGCAGCCGGTCGGATAATTAGGAAGCAAAAGGCCGAATTAAGTAAGTAAGTAATTGTGTAAGCAAGTAGAAAAGTAAGTAAGTAGGAAAGTAAGTAAGTAAGCAAATAGGTAAGTAAGTAAGAAAGTAGGAAAGTAAGTAAGTAAGTAAGTAAGTAAGTAAGAAAGCAAGTAAATAAGTTAGTGAGTAAGCAAATATATAAGTAAGTAAGTAAACATGATTTCATGATGAGCACATATTTGCAGACACAATACATCAACTCCCTTTGTCGATATAATTGGACGGTCCCAGTAACCCACATTGCGCAACAACATGACAATAAAATGGACATACTGATTGAAAGTGGGGGGGGGGGGGTGTTTGTGTGTTTGTATGTATGTGTACGTGTGTGTTATGGGAGTGGTGGGGGTGTGGGGGGGGGGGGGGAAGGTACGGGGTAAGATTAGGTCTTAACGTAATTAGATAATAAAGTGTTGGGGTTTATTGTGAATTGGGTGAATTGTGTGACAGTTGGATTGGGTCATTATTGAATAAAACTCGGGATTTATCCCAGCCACCCCCCCGCCCCACTACGTCCATCCCCACCCCTTTCGCTTCTCTCTCTCTCTCTCTCTCTCTTCTCTCTGCTCTCTCTCTCTCTCTCTTTGTGTGTGTGTGTGTCTTTGTCTATATTACATCGCTATCTCGCTGTCTTTTCTCTTCGTCTCTCTTTCTACTCTCTTATCTCTCTCTCTCCTCTCTCTCTCTCTCTCTTCTCTTTCTCCTCTCCTTCTCTCTCTCTCTCTTTCTCCCTTCTCTTTCCTCTCTCTCTCTCTCTCTCTCTCTCTCTCTCTCTATCTTTATTTTCTCTTGTTATATTTCATTCTGTCTCTTTCTCTTTCTCTCTCTCTCTCTCTCTCTCTCTCTCCCTCTCTCCGTCTGCCTCTCTCTCTCCTTTTCTCTCTTTCTCTTTCACGCTCTCTCTCTCTCTCTCTCTCTCTCTCTCTTTCACCATCTCTCTCTCTCTCCCTCTCCTCTTCAATCTCCCTCCCCTCCCCAACACCCCCCCCCCTTCCCAATGTTATTGTATTACACAGAAAGAGATAAAAACAAAAAGGACATCGTAGAAGTTTCGGGGACAGCGTGGCTCAGCGGTACGGTCTTGGCTTCCTACCCGACAGGTACCGAGTTCAATCACCCGCCGTTGCGCTGTGTGGCCTTGAGCAAGTCACCTCGCCCTAGCTCACTTTGCGGCGCTGCTCTGCGGCTGAGGCATGGATTATTCCAGTCTTTCCTTGGAATAGACCATAAAGACAAATTTTCCCTCGGGGATGAATAAAGGGAATTTTATTTTTATCTTATTAAACAAGAAAAATTTCAAGCTTCTGTATTATGAATCGATATCAATAAATTATGCTCAAATCCCTTTACACGGGGTCTCAAGTCTATCTAAAAACAATGACATAGAGATGAGTGACGTCAACATCATTCCTGTGAAAACGATGATTCTGATTTGGGGAAAAGATGATTTTGACTTGGCGAAAAGATGATTTTGACTTGGCGAAAAGATGATTTTGACTTGGAAAAAGATGATTTTGACTTGGGGAAAAGATGATTTTGACTTGGAGAAAAGATGATTATGACTTGGAAAAGATGATTTTGACTTGGGGAAAAGATGATTTTGACCTGGGGAAAAGATGATTTTGACTTGGGGAAAAGATGATTATGACTTGGGGAAAAGATGATTTTGACTTGTGGAAAAGATGATTTTGACTTGGGGAAAAGATGATTTTGACTTGGGGAAAAGATGATTATGACTTGGGGAAAAGATGATTATGACTTGGGGAAAAATGATTATGACTTGGGGAAAAGATGATTTTGACTTGGGGAAAAGATGATTATGACTTGGGGAAAAGATGATTTTGACTTCATATTAGATGGAAGTCGGTTTGGACCAATTCAATCCCTCGAAGGGGCGGGGAAATCGAGGCCTTGAAACTGGGGAAGAAGTTTCCCCTCGTAATGACGCATGGTAACATAGCAACTGGCTCTAAACTATCGGAACAATGGTGGACGCCCTTATGAAATATTTCCCCGACGAGCATAAAAGTGTATCCATAGGAGAAAAAAAACATTATAAATATGATCATGTTTTGAATTTTATACATTCTGATCACAAGACATATGAAAAGTTCTAGCCAGCATGGAAAATAAAAAGTACCAATTTTCATTGTTTAGAACCACGCTGCAGCTCGCCGTTCCTGGGCGACGTGACATCAGACTATTGAATCCAGATACTGTCATTGTTTACATTATGACGACTGTCCGAGGGGCGTGGTTATAACTGTGTCTTTACGACGAGTAACAAAAAAAAAAAAGAGGGAGAGAACAAAACTAATCATGCACATCTTGTGGTGTGCAGTATAAATGCACACCAATGCCCGAAATAGGGAATTAACCAGGGGCCTTAAAAACCGTATAAAATCACAAGGGAGGTAATTAGAAGAAACCTCATAACGCTGATTCGCATAGATTGATATGGAGAGAGGATAGAGAGAGTGAGAGAGAGAGAGAGAGACATAGAGAGAAAGAGACATAGCGGGAGAGAGAGAAAAAAAAACATAAAGAGAGAGAGACATAGAGAGAGAGGGAGAGAGATAGAGAGAGAGAGAAAAAAAGAGGGAGACATAGAGAGGGACATAAAGAGAGAGAGAAACATAGAGCGAGTGAGAGACAAAAGACATAGATAGAGACATATAGAGAGCGATATAGAGAGAGAGACACAGAGAGAGACATAGAGAGAGAGAGACATAGAGAGAGAGAGACATAGAGAGAGAGACATAGAGAGAGAGACATAGAGAGAGACATAGAGAGAGAGACATAGAGAGAGAGAGACATAGAGAGAGACATAGAGAGAGAAAGAGAGAGAGACATAGAGAGAGATAGAGACATAGAGAGAGACATAGAGAGAGAGACATAGAGAGGGGAAAGAGAGAGACATAAAAGAGAGAGACAGAAGAGAGAGAGAGAGAGAGAGAAGAGAGAGAGAGAGAGAGAGAGAGAGAGGGGGGGGGGGGGTTGGGGTAGGATTGAACTGAAACGACGTTATAATACTCATCGCATTTAATTAAAAGATCAGATATGTGACTCTTCGTCTCAAAACGGTATTAAATCGGGATGATTAAGATGTTGAAACTGGAATTTGTAGCCAGAAATATCAGACTTAAGTTGAGTGTATATGCTTTATAGAGGAGAAGGAATATCATATTTTACTGTGCTAAATACCAACGTTTCATATTTTTGACTAGTTTGACTATAACTTGACTTTTTAGCATCTGGTCCATCCAGACATAATACCGTTTTGAGACGAGGGGTCACATATAGGCACTTTTTGTGTCTTTCTTGCGCGTGGGGTTATATTTTTTTTCTTGTGTTTTTGTTTTTCTTGTTTGGTATTTATTTCTAATTTTTGTTGTTGTAGTAGATGTAGTAGTAGTAGTAGTAGTAGTAGTAGTCGTAGTAGTAGTAGTAGTAGTAGTAGTAGTAGTAGTAGTAGTAGTAGTAGTAGTAGTAGTAGTAGTAGTAGTAGTAGTAGTAGTAGTAGTTGCAGTAGTAGTTGTAGTAGTAGGAGTAGCAGTAGTAGTAGTAGTAGTAGTAGTAGTAGTAGTAGTAGTAGTAGTAGTAGTAGTAGTAGTAGTAGTAGTAGTAGTAGTAGTAGTAGTAGAAGAAGAAGAGAAGAAGAAGAAGAAGAAGAAGAAGAAGAGAAAAGAAGAAGAAGAAGAAGAAGAAGAAGAAGAAAGGGAAGAAAGAAAGAAGAAGAAGAAGAAGAAGAAGAAGAAGAAGAAGAAGAAGAAGAAGAAGAAGAAGAAGAAGAGAAGAAGAAGAAGAAGAAGAAGAAGAAGAAGAAGAAGAAGAAGAAGAAGAAGAAAGAAGAAGAGAAGAAGAAAGAAGAAGAAGAAGAAGAAGAAGAGAAGAAGAAGAAGAAGAAGAAGAAGAAGAAGAAGAAAGAAGAAGAAGAGAAGAAGAAGAAGAAGAAGAAGAAGAGAAGAAGAAGAAGAAGAAGAAAGAAGAAGAAGAAAGAAGAAGAAGAGAAAGAAGAAGAAGAAGAAGAGAAAGAAGAAGAAGAAAGAAGAAGAAGAGGAAAAGAAGAAGAAGAAGAAAGAAGAAGAAGAAGAAGAGAAGAAGAGAAGAAGAAAGAAGAAGAAGAAGAGAAGAAGAAGAAGAAGAAGAAGGAAGAAGAAGAAGAAAAGAAGAAGAAGAAAGAAGAAGAAAGAAGAAGAAGAGAAAAGAGAAGAAGAAGAAGAAGAAGAAGAAGAAGAAGAAGAAGAAGAAGAAGAAAAGAAGAAGAAGAAGAAGAAGAAGAAGAAGAAGAAGAAGAAGAAAGAGAAGAAGAAGAAGAGAAGAAGAAGAGAGAAGAGAGAAGAAGAAGAAGAAGAAGAGAAGAAGAAGAAGAAGAAGAAGAAGAAAAGAAGAAGAAGAGAAGAAGAAGAAGAAGAAGAAGAAGAAGAAGAAGAAGAAGAAGAAGAAGAAGAGAAGAAGAAGAAGAAGAAGAAGAAGAAGAAGAAGAAGAAGAAAAGAAGAAGAAGAAGAGAAGAAGAAGAAGAAGAAGAAGAAGAAAGAAGAAGAAGAAGAAGAAGAAGAAGAAGAAAAGAAGAGAAGAAGAAGAAGAAAAGAAGAAGAAGAGAAGAAGAAGAAGAAGAAGAAGAAGAAGAAGAAGAAGAAGAAGAAGAGAAGAAGAAGAAGAAGAAGAAGAAGAAGAAGAGAAGAAGAAGAAGAAGAAGAAGAAGAAGAAGAAGAAGAAGAAGAAGAAGAAGAGAAGAAGAAGAAGAAGAAGAAGAAGAAGAAGAGAAGAAGAAGAAGAAGAAGAAGAAGAAAAGAAGAAGAGAAGAAGAAGAAGAAGAAGAAGAAGAAGAAGAAGAAGAAGAAGAAGAAGAAGAAGAAGAAGAAGAGAGAAGAAGAAGAAGAAGAAGAAGAAGAAGAAGAAGAAGAAGAAGAAGAAGAAGAAAAGAAGAAGAAGAAGAGAAGAAGAAGAAGAAGAAGAAGAAGAAGAAGAAGAAGAAGAAGAAGAAGAAGAAGAAGAAGAAGAAGAAGAAGAAGAAGAAGAAGAAGAAGAAGAAGAAGAAGAAGAAGAAGAAGAAGAAGAAGAAGAAGAAAGAAGAAGAAGAAGAGAAGAAGAAGAAGAAGAAAAGAAGAAGAAGAAGAAGAAGAAGAAGAAGAAGAAGAAGAAGAAGAAGAAGAAGAAGAAGAAGAAGAAGAAGAAGAAGAAGAAGAAGAAGAAGAAGAAGAAGAAGAAGAAGAAGAAGAAGAAGAAGAAGAAGAAGAAAGAAGAGAAGAAGAAGAAGAAGAAGAAGAAGAAGAAGAAGAAGGAAGAAGAAGAAGAAGAAGAAGAAGAAGAAGAAGAAGAAGAAGAAGAAGAAAGAAGAAGAAGAAGAAGAAGAAGAAGAAGAAGAAGAAGAAGAGAAGAAGAAGAAAGAAGAAAGAGAAAGAAGAAGAAGAAGAAGAAGAAAGAAAAGAAAAGAAGAAGAAAGAAGAAGAGAAGAAGAAGAAGAAGAAGAAGAAGAAGAAGAAGAAAGAAGAAAGAAGAAGAAGAAAGAGAAGAGAAGAAGAAGAAGAAGAAGAGAGAGAGAAGAGAGAGAAGAAGAGGAAAGAAAAAGAACGAACCCCCCCCCCCCCCCCCCCCCCCCCCCCCCCCCCCCCCCCCCCCACACACACACATACACACTTCCAATAAAATAAATAGAAATTGGGAAGAAACAAGGAAAAAAATAAAATACAAAATAAAAACAAAAACAAACAAAACTTTTTAAAGTACTCGAATCAACAAACATAAATTTAAATAAGGCATCAAATCTCCAACGACAAAATAAATGAATAAATAAATAGATAGTGAAATGAAAATAAATATTATATAAATAAACGATGTAGCCTACTTTAGTCTTGGCCATGAGACATGCAAATTTAACCCCTGTTTATTCCGTGTTTAATGAAATCAAACGACACATACATTGACTACTACGTCGTACAGACATGCCCAGTACTATAAAAAATGCGTAAAATTTCGATTTTTTCGGTGTCGACTACAAATGTGGAAACTTGTCTTTGACTCAAAAAAAATGTGTGTCTGGCTGAGAAAACCCCGAAAAGATGCGCAAATTTCATAAATTGAGTTATATATATGTGACCCCTCGTCTCAAAACGGTATTAAGTCGGGATGCTTATGATACTGAAACTGGAATTTGCAGACAGTAACATCTTGCTTAAGTTGAGTTTATCAACTTTATAGAGGAGAAGGAATATCATATTTTACTGTGCTAAATACCAACGTTTCATATTTTTGACCAGTTTAACTATAATTTGACTTTTTAGCACCTGGTCCATCCCGACGTAATACAGTTTTTAAACGAGGGGTCACATGCATGTAGTGGTGTAGACTATGGGCTATCTGGTCTAATGGTATGACACTCGCTTTGAGATCGGAAGGTCCTGGGTTCGAGCCTGGCTCGGCGCATAGTTAATTCATTGGAAAAGGCTCTTTACTCACATTCTCTCACAGTATTCAGGTGTAAAATGAGTACCTGGCGGTTAACAGCGTTGTCTTTGCCCGAAAAATTGTAACATAGCCTAACAGGTTAACAGGAATTATGTCCCGTCCTACAAATTAAACGATGCTGTTGACCAGGGACCCCTTGTAAAGCGCTTTGAGCAGGTTTAGTGGATATTGCGCTATAACAAAGCTCAATTATTTTAGAACCACATCTTTCCAATCATTTACCACTTTAAATTTTCTTTTTATCTCTATTAGAACCCAAGTTATGAATTATTTTCTGAATAAAATTTGTTGCTATGTGAAACACTTTATCTTCCATTTTGGCGCATATGTCGGATCGAAGCTTGCCGCATCTTCCCGGGTTTTCTCAGGCAGCCTCACAAATGTTACTGAAAAGGATAGTGTCAGTTCAGACACTTCCGGGCGGGTTTGCGCTCAGTCATCGTTATGTTATAGATAGTATGCGCTTGGCTAAGAAGCTCATAACATTGCCATCCGGAAGTATAACGGACCAACACACAAAACAGTGTGTATCCATGAACGTTTAGAGTCGGGTTAATACAGTTCAGTGAGCATTACTCATAAACGCGGATGGCAAAAAACATCAACAAAGACCTGAGTGACGTCATCTTCGAACTATTTATAGCCTGACACTGAAATCCAAAAGGACTGGCAGTTTGACGTCATCATTTAGTTTTTGCACCGTCTACTGAGTTGTCGTTAGTAGAGCTCATGGAAACAAGTTATTTCATTGGTTGAACTATTGAATACAACTCACGATTTGTTTTCTTTTGTGGCAAAAGACTGGCATTTTGACGTAATTTTTTTGGTCAGTGTCAGGTCATAAATTTACGAAGGCCACGGTTCGCGACGGTACACGAGTGCGGTGAGGAATGTGATGATTGGGTCGAATGAGATAACATAGTATAGTGTGGTCACCATCGGAACCTGTTGCCATCCGGAAGTATAACAGACCAACACCCACACACACACACACACACACACACACACACACACACACACACACGACTATGTGTAACCTTAAATGTGACCCCTCGCCTCAAAACGGTATTAAGTAGGGATGACTAAGATGACCTTTTTAGCATCTGGTTCATTCCGACATAATACTACCGCTTTGAGACGTTGGGTCACAAATGTTGATAGTCTGATTAACTCTCCCCTTACCATCCATTTTCAGGATTTTCCCCGAAAATTCACACCCAAGTAACACAAAACTATATTTATTTATCACTCAAACACAATAGCAGTAAGATCTTGAGATACATAATTTCTTTATCAAACCATGCTCTACAACACAATGTTCATTTTCTTTAAATTTTATGAGGTACAAAAGAAATTTCAATAAGAAAAATGTTGGTTGTATCGAAACGAATGTGACGATTTTCCTGTAGTTGGTAAGGAGAGGGTTAACAACAAGAAATGAAGTGAGTAGGAAAGTGCCAGAAGACAATAGAGAATAAAAAAACTTCGCGGCGGCGATGTGGGCTCGAACACGCGACCTTACTGGTACGACAACTCCGCCTGGCCGGGAAGGGGAGATCGTGACTCTACCGTATGACCTAAACAAGACCCCCCCAAAAAATTCGCTTCAAACCTTAGTCTAACTAGAGCCTTCTCTCCCCGACTTCTTGAGGTCACGGGTTCAACACAAACAAACGCCGCGAAGTTAGTTGGCCAGCATAGTCCGGCTAATACAGTTTAGTGACAATTGGATTCAATAGTCTGATGTCACGCGCCCGGCAACGGCGGCCATCTTGGTTCTAAACAAAGAAAATCATTAATTTTTATTCTCCATGCTGGCTAGAACTTTTCATTCCCTTTTCATATGCCTTGTGATCAGAATGTGTAAAAGTCAATACATGATCAAATTGATGGGGTTTTTTACCTCTGGATACGTGTTTAAGCTCGCCGGGGAAATATTTCATACGGCGTCAGCCATTGTTCCGATAGTTTAGAGCCAGTGTTACTAAGTTACCATACGTCATTAGGAAGGAAGTGACGTTACGACTATTGAATCCTATTACCCATAAACGTGGGTGGCAGCAGCCTCATATGGTTTTCACACTATTATGTTATGACGATCGACCCAATGAGCAAAGTCCGGTCCGCATTCGTGCACCGTCGCGAACCTGCCCGGTAGCATCGTCACAACACACCGTTCGACTAGATGCTCTGCCGTCCCAGGTTCTTGCCCACAGCGGGTGTATGTTGGACAGATGGAAAGACCACAAATAACAAAGACCTGAGTGACGTCAACTTCGTGCTATCTATATTTCCGGATGGCAATGTTGTGAGTGTTTTAGCACGCATCATCTACTAGTTCTCTTCAACTTAGCGTAATAGTCAGTTGTTTTTTTTTTAAATTTTGGTTTATTTTGTGTGTGCTTGTTCGTATGTGTGTATGTGTCTGTGTATATATATATATAGATGATATGCAGATGACGTCACTCATGCCTTTGTTATTGTTTTTGCCATCCGCGTTTGTGAGTTGTTCTCACTAAACTGTATTAACCAGACTATAAAAGTTCATGGTTACACAGAGTTTGTGTGTTGGTCCGTTATACTTCCGGATGGCAATGTTGTGAACTCCTTGGCCAAGCGCATTCTATCTATATATGTGTGTGTGTGTGTGTGTGTTGGATGGTGGGGGGGGGGGGGGGTCCTTGGCTTATGGGGATATCATACCGAGGGAGGCGATAATTCACTTGTATAAAAAAAAAAAAAATAGATATTATGCGCTTGCCTAAGACACTCACAGCATTGCCATCCAGAAGTATACCGGACCAACACACAAAACTGTGTGTCACCTTGAACGTTTATAGTCTGGTTAATACAGTTCAGTGAGAATTACTCATAAACGCGGATGGCAAAAAAGCAACAGTAAAGACCCGAGTGACGTCAACTTCATTCTATCTATAGACAGAACGAAATTAACGTCACTCAAGTCTTTGTTATTGTTTTCTTTCTTTTTACCATCCTTGTCAAAGAGTAATTCTTACATACTTTTTTAACCAGACTATAAAAGTTCATGGTTACACACAGTTTTGTGTGTTGGTCCGTAATACTTCTGGATGGCAATGCTGTGAGTTTCTTAGGCAAGCGTATACTGGTTAATTCCGTTTTTAGTGAGAATTACTCATAAACGCCAACGAGCTGGATGGCCAATAAGCAACAACAAAGACCTGAGTGATGTCAACTTCATACTCCAATCTATAGATAGTATGCGCTTGGCTGAGAAGCTAACAACATTGCCATCCGGAAGTACTACGGACCAACACACAAAACTATGTGTAACCATGAACTTATAGTCTGGTTAATACAGTTTAGTGAGAATTACTCATAAACGCGGATGGCGAAAGAGCAACAACAAAGACCTGAGTGACGTCATCGTCATACTACTATCTATAAACAACAGAACTGTTGGACGAGTAAACACTGAATAAATACATAATTCATCACCTCCTTCGTCCACCGCGGACCTCAGAGTATTTATATTTATATTTATGTAAGTCAATGGCCTGGTTTGATAAATTATTTATTCACAGTGTCTGCAGAGACAAAAACTATGAATAATAGATGCATTTTCCGTCGTTGAAAAAACAAAACAAAAAAAAAACAAACAAACCCAAAACAAAAATGCCTACTTAAAATTTTGGCCAGTGGATTATTGGTCCTCCGAGAAAAGATAGAATGATGCCCTTGGCCAAGAAACTCACAACATGGCCAGCCGGAAATATTATACAACGGAACCACCAAAACACTCAATACTATAGATAGTATGCGCTTGGCCAAGGAGTTCACAACATTGCCATCAGGAAGTATAACGGACAAACACACAAACTCTGTGTAACCATGAACTTTTATAGTCTGGTTAATACATTTTAGTGAGAACAACTCACAAATGCAGATGGCAAAAACAATAACAAAGACCTGAGTGACGTCATCTTCGAACTATCTATAGATAGTATGCGCTTGGCTAAGAAGCTCATAACATTGCCATCCGGAAGTATAACGGACCAACACACAAAACCGTGTGTATCCATGAACGCTTATAGTCGGGTTAATACAGTTCAGTGAGAATATCTCATAAACGCGGATGGCAAACAACAATAACAAAGACCTGAGTGACGTCAACTAAGAATTATCTATAGATAGAACGAAGATGACGTCACTCAAGCCTTTGTTATTGTATTTTGCCATCCGCGTGTGTGAGTGATTCTCACTAAACTGTATCAACCACACTATAAAAGTTCATGGTTTTACACACATATTTGTGTGTTGGTCCGTTATACTTCCGGATGGCAATGTTATGAGTTTCTTAGCCAAGCACATACTATATATAGATAGTATGCGCTTGGCCAAGGAGTTCACAACATTGCCATCCGGAAGTATAACGGACCAACACACAAACTCTGTGTAACCATGAACTTTTATAGTCTGGTTAATACAGTTTAGTGAGAACAACTCACAAACGCGGATGGCAAAAACAATAACAAAGGCCTGATTGACGTCATCTGCATACTATCTATAGTCTGGATAATACAGTTTAGTGAGAACTACTCAAAAACATGGATAGCAAAAAAAATAAAATAATAATAATAAAAATGAAACAATAACAAAGACCTGAGTGACGTCAACTTCGTTCTATCTATAGATCGATTCAACTGACCCTCATCTTGGCAAATATTTTCACCCCTGGGACTTCCCGAAGTCTTCGCTTAAGTGCCAAATTTGAATTTAAGAGTTTCTGCCAAGATGAGGAGTCAATCAATCATTTGTTGTTTTTTTTTTTTTTCTCTCTATCGATACTAAAAGCATTCAATAGTCTGATGTCACGTCCGCCCAGCAACCAGCGGCTTGGTTCTAAACAAAGATAATCGGTACTTTTTATTTTTCATGCTGGCTAGACCTTTTTCACATGTCACGTGATCAGAAAACAAAAACAAGATCAGATTTATAATGGGGTATTTTTTTTCTGACAGCGGAGTACGAGGAGGAGGAGGAGGAGGAGGAGGAGGAGGAGGAGGAAGAGGGGAGGAGGGGCAAAGAGAGGAGGAAGACGGGGGGGGGAGAGAGGAAGATAAGACAGAAGAGGAGGAAGAGGAAAAGGAGGAGGAGTAGGAGGAGGAGGGGCAAAGAGAGGAGAAAGAGGGGGAAGAGGAAGATAAGACAGAATAGTAGGAAGAGGAAAGGAGGAGGAGGAGGAGGAGGAGGAGGAGGGGGAGGAGGAGGAGGAGGAGGAGGAGGGGGAGGGGGGCAAAGGGAGGATACAGAGGTGCAAGAATAGGAGAAGACAGCGGAGTACGATGAGGAAGAGGAGGAAGAGGGGGGAGGGGCAAAGAGAGGAGAAAGAGGGGGGAAGAGGAATATAAGACAGAAGAGTGGGAAGAGGAAAAAGAGGAGGAGAAGGAGGAGGAGGAGGGGGAGGAGGGGCAAATGGAAGATACAGAGGAACAAGAGTAGGAGAAGACAGCGGAGTACGAGGAGGAGGAGGAGGAGGAGGAGGAGGAAGAGAAGGACGAGAAAAAGAAGTTGAGGGAAGAGGAGAAGCAGGGAGAGAGAGAGAGTTGGGGGGGGGGGGCTGGAGGGAGGGGGTGTAAGAGGAGGAGCGGAGGAGGAGGTGATGTTGAAGGTAGAGGAGGAGGAGTAGGAGGAGGAGGAGGAGGAGTAGGAGGAGTAGGAGGAGGAGGAGTAGGAGGAGGAGGTGATGTTGAAGGTAGAGGAGGAGGAGTAGGAGGAGGAGGTGGAGGAGGAGGAGGAGGTGATGTTGAAGGTAGAGGAGGAGGAGTAGGAGGAGGAGGAGGAGGAGGAGGAGGAGGAGGAGGAGGTGATGTTGAAGGTAGAGGAGGAGGAGTAGGAGGAGGAGGAGGAGGAGGAGGAGGAGTAGGAGGAGGAGGAGGAGGAGGAGGAGTAGGAGGAGGAGTAGGAGGAGGAAGAGGAGGAGGAGTAGGAGGAGGAGTAGGAGGAGGAGGAGGAGGAGGAGGAGGAGGAGGAGGAGGAAGAAGAGGAAGAAGAGGAAGAGGATGAGCAGGGGGAAGGACGAGAAAAAATAGTTGAGGGAACGGGAGAAGCAGGGGGAGATAGAGTTGGGGAGGGGGGGGTGGGAGGGGGTGTAAGAGGAGGAGCGTAGGAGGAGGTGATGTTGATGGATGAGGAGGAGGAGGAGGAGGTGTTGAAGGGGACGGACTGGAGTGGAGGGAATAGGTTGATGAAGTGTGGGGGGGGGGGGGGGGGGGGAGAGGTGATGGTGGTGGTGGTGGTGGAGTATGTCAAGGGTGTGGTGGATATAAACAGCAGTTTTCCAATAAACCCTAACTCGGTTTCTCCCATTTTGATATATTGAGGATTATTTCCCTTTAAAATTCTCATTTAGTCTATTTTTTTTTTCAGATGTATAAACTTCAAATTCACACAAATCTAGGCAAATTCTTGTGTCAATTGATGCTTAAATATAAAGTTGACGTTTCAAGTTTTCTCATGGATGGAAAAACCAACTTGACTCTTTCCTTACCAAATTTGTCAATGTTTTTACCAAAAATGTGACCCTTCGTCTCAAAACGGTATTAAGTCGGGATGATTAAGATGGTGAAAATGGAATTTGTAGCCAGAATATCAGACATAAGTTGAGTTGTTTGCTAAATGAGGAGAAAGAATATCATATTTTACTGTGCTAATACCAACGTTTCATATTTTTGACCATTGATACAATTGACTTTTAGCATTGGCCATCCGACATAATACCCTTTGAGACGTATGGTCACAAATGCAGTTTTTGACCAAAATTGATTTTCGATAAAGTCAATGTTTAATATTTTTCTACATAATAACATTGAGTATTATTTAACATACAAAGATGTTTTACAATGTTGTGTTATACAATTGTGTTTGAGAATGTAGCTTTCGTAAATTACGATTACTGGAGTGTAGTGATACATCTTTAACCAAGACTGCATGAGTATTTTATGCTATCTAGTGAGTTGTCTAGTAGAGCTCATGGAAACAAGTTATTTCATTGGTTGAACTATTGAATACAACTCACGATTGTTGTTTTTCTTTTTTTGTGTTTTTTTTGTGGCAAAAGACTTTTTGCATTTTTGTTGTGTAGCCATTTTTTACATAGAAAGTCTCATGGTATATTGTATCAGGCTTTTTTGTGTCGTGAAAGCTCATTTACGTCATTTTTAGTATTCGCTAGCCGTCATGCTTATGACCTACATGAAATCCAAAAGGACTGGCAGTTTGACGTCATTATTGTGGGTTTTTGCACCGCCTAGTGAGTTGTCGTTAGTAGAGCTCATGAAAACAAGTCATTTCATTGGTTGAACTATTGAATACAACTCACGATTTGTTTTCTTTTGTGGCAAAAGACTGGCATTTTGACGGTATTTTTTGGTCAGTATCAGGCAATAACTTTACGAAGGCCACGGTATAAAACGGATATAGTCGATGTTATGGTTGAATGAGTTAATACTTTTTTTTTCCAATTTTGAAAAACAGGAAAACTCTCTCGGATTGAGTGAGTTAACGAGTTTCGGAAAACCAGCCTTCGATTATTACTGATAAATGACTAAATTGGGTCAGATCAAATCAAATTTGACGTATATTTCGGATACGTCCGCGATTAAACGGACGTAAATCAATCTTCTTCCGCTATTTTAATGTTCTAAACTGAAGAGGTCAGTGTATTTAATGTTTTCGACCAACCGGGTCATCGATCACGTGATTTGTTGCTGATCTTTGATTGGATATTTCTTGATAATGTAAAGACGATTCTTCTCTCTCTCTCTCTCTCTCTCTCTCTCTATATATATATATATATATATATATATATATATATATATATATCCCACCCCTCCCCTCTCTCTATCCCTCTCTCTCCCACCTCTATCTCTCTCTCTCTGTGTGTCTCTCTCTCTCCCGTCGCTCCCTCTCTCTCTCTATCGCTCTCTCTCTCCCACCGCCCCCCCTCTCTCTCTCTCTCATTCTCCTCACCTATTGATTTTAGTTTTTAACATACCCATGGTCAAGCTAAACAAAATGACCTATTGTAATATTCGAAATTCCGAGAGCACAGGTCATTTTGAGCTCTTTTTGCAAAGTGACCGTTGACACTTCAAAGGAGAGTAGAACCAATATTTTGCCATCACACTTTTGATCCCAATAGGATTCAATAGTCTGATGTCACGTCCGCCCAGCAACCAGCAGCTTGGTTCTAAACGAAGACTATCGATACTTTTTATTCTTCATGCTGGCTAGAAAGTTTTCACATGTCGTGTGATCAGAATATATAAAAGTTAAAACATAATCAGATTTAAATTGTTTTTCTCCTCTGGATACACTTTTATGCTCGTCGGAGAAGTATTTCATAAGGGCGGTGATGGAGCTCATGGCGTCCGCCATTCATTGTTCCCCGATACATTAGAACCAGTTACTGCGAGGGAAGTGACGTCACTACTGTTGAACCCTATTACAAAAGACTTACTTCTACAATGTCGCGACAGCTCCTTCAAAACTTGCTCCGCCTTTTTGGCGTCCATATAAGACGAGGCGATATGAAAGGGAGTCTTCCCCTTTTTCCTAAGCGCCAAGAAGATGGGTTCCAGGACGTGGAAACAGTTGGATCTGTGACTGGCACCGTCGAACTTCTTGTCGTAGAAATGAAGCGCCGCCGTTTTCCATCCGAAATGCCTCATGATGGCCATGAATATTTCCGCAGACTTCGTGTAGCTTCCCTGGAAGAATGAAAGTAGTAAAGGTGAGAATTCAAGATAACAAGAAATAATATATTATCAATTAACAACTAAAGATAGTATGCAGATGACCTCACTCAGGTCTTTGTTATTGTTTTTTGCCATCCGCGTTTATGAGTAAAGCTCACTGAACTGTATTAACCAGACTATAAACGTTCATGGATACACACGGTTTTGTGTGTTGGTCCGTTATACTTCCGGATGGCAATGTTATGAGCTTCTTAGCCAAGCGCATACTATCTATAGGGAATGAGATTAGCGGAAGAGTAGCGTCCCTTGATTGGACGTCACCTTACAGAGAGAACGTCAATTTGGTTTTGAAGTGTCTCAAGCCGCTTTCACAGGAATCGAGGACGAGAGACGCATGCGCACAACCAACATGACGTTCTCTCTCTAATAACGTTTCCGCCGGTGACGTCACAGACTATGAGTGACGTCCAATCAGGGGACGCTACTCCACCGCTAATCTCATGCCCTATAGTATTCTTCTTCTTCTTCTTCTTCTTCTTCTTCTTCTTCTTCTTCTTCTTCTTCTTCTTCTTCTTCTTCTTATTATTATTATTATTATTATTATTATTATTATTATTAATTATTATTATTATTATTTATTATTATTATTATTATTATTATTATTATTTATTATTTATTATTATTATTATTATTATTATTATTATTATTATTATTATTATTATTATTTATTATTATTATTATTTTATTATTATTATTATTATTATTATTATTATTATTATTATTATTATTATTATTATTATTATTATTATTATTATTATTATTATTATTATTATTATTATATTATTATATTATTATCATTATTATTATTATCATTATTATCATTATTATTATGATCATTATTATCATTAGTATCATTAGTATTACATGCTGGGGCATCGTGGTTCAGTCTTTGCTTCGTACCCGAAATGTACCGAGTTCGAATACCCGCCTCTTTGTGTGGCCTTGAACAAGTCACCTCGCCCTAGCTCAGATTGCTTGAACCAGAGACCTTCCGGGTCACTATGCAATGCCTTAAACACTCGACCACTTCACCACCACCCCCCCCCCCTTTCCCCCATCCTTTCCAATAGATCGCATATAATAATAGGAAAGAATTTGACGTCACTTGGCTCTTTTGTTACGGTTTTAGACAGCCATTGGGTGATTAATTCTCACTAAATTATGCTAAAAATAAACAGACTATAAACGTTAAAGGTTGCATATATAATACTCTTCAACAGTCGTAACGTCACTTCCTTCCTAATGACGCATGGTAACTTAGTAACACTGGCTCTAAACTATCGGAACAATGACGGACGCCCGTATGAAATATTTCTCCGGCGAGCATAAAAGCGTATCCAGAGGGAAAAAAAAAACCCCATAAATTTGATCATGTTTTGACTTTTACACATTCTGATCACAAGGCAAATGAAAAGTTCTACCCAGCATGAAGAATAGAAAGTAATGATTTTCTTTGTTTAGAATCAAGATGGCCGCGTTGCCGGGCGCGTGACATCAGACTACTGAATCCAATTGTGTGACTCTGTACATATAATTCGGCTGGCGGATGTTGTGAGAATTGTACACCATACGCATAGCATCAATAAAGAGTTATAAAACGTGATATGAAAGATTAATTCTGAATGATCTCGAGTCTATGAGAAAGTTGGGTAATTCGCTGTATGCCGTGCTCTGGAAAAACACATACTTGAAAATTTGACCAGAAAACCCGTCCTTCAAATATCGATCGATTTAAATGACTCTCACCTTGGCAAAAAAAAAAAAAAAAACAACTCGCAAACCTGTGACTTTAAAGAAGACATCGCGAAGTCCCAGGTTTGAAAATGTTTGCCAAGACGAGGGACATTTAAATCGACCGATATTTGAAGGACGAGTTTTCTGGCCAAATTCTCAAAGATGGCGTTTTATCCAGATTATTGCTGTATACATATTATCGTGCTTTGAAAAATAAACATTTAAAAAAATTTGGCCAGAAAAATCATCCTTCCATTATTGAACTATTCAAATAATGCTCACCTTTACAAAACCCTCTAAAACCCAGGACTTTGTGAAGTCCCAGGTTTGAGAGTTTTTGAGAGTTTTTTCATTTAAATTGATCGATATTTGAATGACGAGATTTCTGGCCAAATTTTTCAATACGTGATTATTTTTTTCCCCCAGAGTTTGGTTGTATATTCGTACTTAATCTAAACGGATAAGGAATTTTAGCATTGTGTGTATTTGATTAATTACTTAGGATGGTCAGAACATCTTAGTGTTATCCAGTATTACACAGTATATATGTATATGTATATGTATATATATATATATATATATATATATATATATATATAATATAAAGTAGAGAGAAGAGAGAGAAGAGAGAGAGAGTAATAGATAGAGAGAGAGAGAGAGAGAGAGAGAGAGAAAGAGTGAGAATGAGAGAGAGAGAGAGAAACACAGAGAGAGAGCGAGAGAGAGAGAGAAAGAGATAGAGAGCGAGAGAAAGAGAGAGAGAGATAGAGGGGGAGAGAGAGAGAGAGAGAGAGAGAGAGAGAGAGAGAGAAAGAGAAAGAGAGAGAGATAGAAATAGAGAGAGAGAAAGGGAGAAAGAAAGAAAGAGAAAGAAGAGAGAGAGAGAGAGAGAGAGAGAGAGAGAGAAAGAAAGAGAGAGAGAGGGAAACAGAGAAAGAAAGAGAGAGAGAAAGAGAGAGAGAAATAGAGAGAGAAAGAGAGAGAAAGAGAGAGAGAAAGAGAGAGAGAGAGAGAGAGAGAGAGAGAGAAAGAGAGAAAGAGAAAGAGAGAGAAACAAGGAAAGAGAGAGAGAGAGTGAGAGAGAGAGAAAGAAAGAGAGAGAGAGAGAGAACTTCTTAGCCAAGTGCATACTTTCTATAGAGTCTAGAACCAGCACAGAAAACTCTGTGTAAACGTTTAAAAATGTGATCGGGAAAATCGTGTGATAACTAGTCACCATTTGAGCGCGGTATAAAAACAATAACAATGATCAGAGAAAGGTCGAGTTCATTCACGTTATTGTTTATAAACAACTAACCATGGGTGTGCGAGCACGTGTGAAGGTGTGTCACAAATTCCATGTTCTGATTGGTCAAAAATCTATTAGTCTGATGTCACGTCGCCCAGCAACGGCGGCCATCGTGGATCTAAACAAAGAAAATATGTACTTTTTATTCTTTCATGTTGGCTAGAACTTTTCATTTGTTTTGTGATCAGAATGTGTAAAATTCAAAACATGATCAAATTTATAATGGGTTTTTTTTCCTCTGGATACGCATTTATGCTCGTCGGAGAAATATTTCATAAGGCCGTCCGCCATTGTTCCGATAGTTTAGAGCCAGTTACTAAGTTACCATGCGCCATTAGGAAAGAAGTGACGTCACGACTGTTGAATCCTATTCCTTACGAGCTCCATGTTGAAATGAATATCACACAAAAATAATTACTCAAAATGTTGTCCATTACAACAATGTTAAACTAGGCCCCATAGTTAATGGGGATCGGATGTCAGACCTGCATGTTAGGACACGTTGGTGGGTACAGTTTGAGATCGATCGACGCCTCGGGGACGGTTTTTATCCTGTCTGTATTAATTAGGAATAGGAGATGTAGAATTCTACTGAATTGAATCCAGACAAGAGATGAGTGGTATTGGCATCGTGTTTGAGGGTGGAGAACCACCATTATTAATCTTGATATAAATAGGTCTCTAAGAGGCATGGACACAAGGCGTGTAACCCGGATTTGGTGCCTTGAAATTGATGTTTCACCACGCACTAGAGATTCTAATACATTCTCATAACAGTAAGACATTGAGGTGATCTTAACTCACTCAACCCTAACACCGACTATATCCGTAGTTTACCCGGGGTTACTTTTACCCCATGCCTATTTATTACATTTTTCTGAGACAAACTATAGGCGTAGTATCAAAGCTAATGTTCTTAATTTTTACATGTCAATGGTTTTGACTTTTATACATTCTGATCACATGACATGTGTAAAAGTTCTAGCCAGCATGAAGAATAAAAAGTTCTCATTTTCTTTGTTTAAAACCAAGCTGCTGGTTTCTGGGCGGACGTGACGTCAGACTATTGAATCCTATTGGATCCAGTGCAGAGATGATGAGTTCAGAGTTGATACGGTTTGTAAGATTGCTCGACGCCTTGGGGACGGTTTTTATCTTGTCTGTATTAATTATGAATAGGAGATGTAGAATTGTCCTGAGTTGAATCTAGACAAGAGGTGAGTGCCATTGTCATCGTGTTTGAGCGTGTAGAACCACCTTTATTAATTGGATCCAGTAGTCTGATGTCAGAACCCCGACAACGGCGCGCATCTTGGTTCTAAACAAAGAAATCATTACTTTTTATCTTCATTTGCTAGAACTTTTCATATGCCTTGTGATCAGAATGTTGTAAACGTCAAAACTCATGATACAAATTTATGTGTTGTTTTTTCCCTCTGGATACGCTTTTATGCTCGCCGGGGAAATATTTCATACGGGCGTCCAACATTGTTTCGATAGTTTAGAACCAGTGTTACTAAGTTACCATGCGTCATTAGGAAGGAAGTGACGTTACGACTGTTGAAGAGTATTTTGATATAATTAGGTCCATACGAACCATGAGCACAAGGCGTGTAACCCGGCTTTAGTGCCTTGAAATTGATGATTCATTACACACGAGATATTTTTAATGAAACTAACCCTTTTGAAAACAAATGTGATGTCGCTGGGATCTTACCCGACGTATATAGTTCGAAGATGACGTCAATTAGGTCTTTGTTATTATTTTTTTTTTTGCCATCCGCGTTTATGAGTAATGCTCACTGAACTGTATTAACCTGACTATAAACGTTCATGGATACACACAGATTTGTGTGTTGGTCCGTTACACTTCCGGATGGCAATGTTATGAGCTTCTTAGCCAAGCGCATACTATCTATAGATTTGTTTTCAGGTCTGATAACCCAATTCATTATGGGCCCGTTGTTGTTTATGGAAATCAAAAAGTTTGTTTTCTTGTTTGATTCTTTTTATTTTTTTTTATTTTTTTTTTTGCTTGTTTTTAAAAATTGTTTATTTGTTTTCTGTTTTTTTTTTTTTAGTTATTGTTTATTTTATTTTTTGTTTTGTTTAATTTTTTTCTTTTTCTTTTTGCTTTTTTTCCCCTTATTGGTCGGTTTATTTTCTTTTTTTCTTTTGTTTTTTTGGTTGTTGTTGTTGGTTTTTTTTTCTATCCATTTGTTGTTAATTTTCTATCTTTCAGAAACAAATCATTTATTGATTATTCTAATCCAAATAATTTGGCCTTTATAAAAAAGGGTTCGTATTACAGTTTTTCACCTACGCATTTTCAAAATTATTATTATTATCTAGGATAGCAGTTTGATACGGTGGGTTACATATAAGATTGAACGACGCCTCAGCGTTGGTCTTAATTCTGTCTGCCTGTCTGTCTGTCTGTATTAATTAGGGTACGTGACGGAGATTGTCATTATCGAGAACTTGAAGAGAGATGAGTAGTGGCGTTAAAAATCAGGAGTGGGAGATGAGTGGAGAGAGGCGGCTAGTTAGTAAGATATATATATATATATATATATATATATATATAATATTATATATTATATATATATATATATATATATATATATGAGTGTTGGTAGGTACTCGTAGGTACGAAAGTGCTCGATAATGATGGTTAGAGCTAATATAAAATACAAATTGTCACTCGCATTATATGGCCGAGACGTTCGTTTCTGTGGGTTTATTCCACTTCCTCAGTCGGCGTAATGCTTAATGCATGGGGGCGAAGTGGCCGAGTGGTTAAGGCATTGCACTGTGATCCGGATGACCCGGGTTCGAGCCCCGCTTCAGGCACTTTCGTTTTTTTCCTTGAGGAAGATTATTAACCCCCAATTTGCTCACTGTGACAACATGGGTGATTCCTGTTGACATCAGACATCTTGTTTGATGAGTTATCTATATTCCTTCGTGGAATGCCTAGGCGACGGTATCTCACTGTGACAACATGGGTGGTTCCTGTTGACATCAGACATCTTGTTTGACGATTTATCTATATTCCTTCGTGGAATGCCTAGGGGACGGTATGTCACTGTGACAACATGGGTAATTCCTGTTGACATCAGACATCTTGTTTGATGAGTTATCTATATTCCTTCGTGGAATGCCTAGGGGACGATATCTAACTGTGACAACATGGGTGATTCCTGTTGACATCAGACATCTTGTTTGATGAATTATCTATATTCCTTCATGGAATGCCTAGTCGACGATATCTCACTGTGACAACATGGGTGATTCCTGTTGACATCAGACATCTTGTTTGATGAATTATCTATATTCCTTCATGGAATGCCTAGGCGACGATATCTCACTGTGACAACATGGGTGATTCCTGTTGACATTAGACATCTTGTTTGATGAATTATCTATATTCCTTCGTGGAATGCCTAGACGACGATATCTCACTGTGACAAAATGGGTGATTCCTGTTTACATCAGACATCTTGTTTGATGAATTATCTTATTTCCTTCATGGAATGCCTAGGCGACGATATATCACTGTGACAACATGGGTGATTCCTGTTGACATCAGACATCTTGTTTGATGAATTATCTATATTCCTTCATGGAATGCCTAGTCGACGATATCTCACTGTGACAACATGGGTGATTCCTGTTGACATCAGACATCTTGTTTGATGAATTATCTATATTCCTTCATGGAATGCCTAGGCGACGATATCTCACTGTGACAACATGGGTGATTCCTGTTGACATTAGACATCTTGTTTGATGAATTATCTATATTCCTTCGTGGAATGCCTAGACGACGATATCTCACTGTGACAAAATGGGTGATTCCTGTTTACATCAGACATCTTGTTTGATGAATTATCTATATTCCTTCATGGAATGCCTAGGCGACGATATATCACTGTGACAACATGGGTGATTCCTGTTGACATCAGACATCTTGTTTGATGAGTTATCTATATTCCTTCATGGAATGCCTAGGCGACGATATATCACTGTGACAACATGGGTGATTCCTGTTGACATCAGACATCTTGTTTGATGAGTTATCTATATTCCTTCATGGAATGCCTAGGCGACGATATATCACTGTGACAACATGGGTGATTCCTGTTGACATCAGACATCTTGTTTGATGAATTATCTATATTCCTTCATGGAATGCCTAGGCGACGATATCATAAGATCGGTGTTAAGGCGTGTTTTGAAAATAATTTGGGTGATATTGTGAGTTTTGTTCACTCGTAGAAATCATCGAGCCCAAAAAAAAATTGTTTACATGTGTGCTGTCCTCTTATAAGTATTCACGGCGTTGGTTACTACAAAGGGACATAATTTGGGATAACCGCATTCACGTAATTTGCGGTATAGCCATATGATTTGATATCATCATCATCTAGTCAGCTGATCCTGCGTAGGACGTTGCTTCCCGAACTTTCTTGCGAAACAGATTACGGTTTTCCGCCAGTCTACTTGCTTGAATTGTTGTCATTCCCAGCCATTCACAAATATCTTGTTCCCAGCTTCTTGTTGGTCTACCTCTTCCTCTCTTGCCGTCTACCCTTGTCTGCAGAATGTGCTTTTCTAATGATTCGTGGCGAGTGATTTGATATAGATAGAACGAATATGACGCCACCTATCGGGACCAAGCACGTCTGTTCCTGGCGAGAGTCACAACTTCGTCAATGGGCATGATATATCAATATTATCATCAATATCACATCGATATTACATCGATGTCATCAATATTCCCTTTCCATGTTATCAAGGTCATTGGTCACATTGGAATATATGCTCAAAGTGACCCAAATATATAAACTATAAACGTTCATGGATACACACAGTTTTATGTGTTGGTCCGATATAATTCCGGATGGCAATGTTATGAGCTTCTTAGCCAAGCGCATTCTATCTATATTCCCTTTCCATGTGCTCGAGGTCATTGGTCACATTGCAAAGTGTGCTAAAAGTGACCCAAATAGTGAAAAGTGTTCACATTTTTTTTAAAATCACGATTGATCATTTTGTTCAGCATGACACATGAATATGTTTACAACTTTCATAAACAAAGCAGCGTGTTTACATTTCTGAAGAAATATCCAATCGTTGGACGGCTGCAACAAATCATGTGATTGATGACTTGGATGGACAAAAACATGAATATAGATAGTTGGAAGATGACGTCACTCAGGTCTTTGTTATTGTTTTTTGCCATCCGCGTTTATGAGTAATGCTCACTGAACTGTATTAACCAGACTATAAACGTTCATGGATACACACAGTTTTGTGTGTTGGTCCGTTATACTTCCGGATGGCAATGTTGTGAACTTCTTTGCCCAGCGCAAACTATCTATAACTTAACGATGGCTAAGGCTCTACCAACGAATCTGTCGGAGGGAGGGGGGGGGGGTCCCCTGACGAGAGATGAGTATGGTTGATTTTAACCCTCACCTTACCAGCCATTTTCATGATTCTCCCCAAAACTGCACATCTAAATAACACACAAATATATTATTTATCACTCAAACACAATAGCAGTAAGTTCTGGTGATACATAATTTCTTTAGCAAAACATGTTCTACAACACAATGTAAATTTTCATTAAATTTTATGGTATATAAAAGAATTTTGAATAAGAATATAGTTGGTGTGAATGTGACGATTTTCCTATTGATAGTTCGAAGATGACGTCACTCAGGTCTTTGGTATTGTTTTTTTGCCATCCGCGTTTATGAGTAATGCTCACTGAACTGTATTAACCCGACTATACTATAAACGTTCATGGATACACACAGTTTTGTATGTTGGTCCGTTCTACTTCCGGATGGCAATGTTATGAGCTTCTTAGCCAAGCGCATACTATCTATAGATGGTAAGGAGAGGGTTAGAGAATGAAAAATTGGAGGGGATGATAGGGTTTATCGCCCTTTATTGTCTTAATAATAACGTTTGGTCCATAAGATGAATGAACGACTGGCCATAGCGTCTAACCCGGATGTGACATCTTGAACTCTATGGCCAATCCAGCAACAAGATACACTAATGTGTCATTAGGAAAAAGCGGTTGAGATTGTCTTCAGTTGGATCTTGGCGAGAATGAAATGTCTATGACACTCTTGATGCCGGATATATAGTGTTAGTGTTATGCCGTGTTCTATTATTATTATTATTATTGTTGTTATCAGTGGCGTGGCATGCTTACAGTTTAATGTGGTGCCAGACTCAGAAGAAAATGACATAAAACATGCTGTATTTGTAAATACAAAAGAAAGGGAAAAAATCTAAAGAAAAGACATACTCAAATAAGTAAGAGGTGGCATATACCATTTCTTAGGGTTTTTAAAAATGCTGTAATCGCTTTTTGGATGCGGTGCCAGGCACCAAATCAACCCATGTAGCCACGCCCCTGGTTGTTGTTATTATTATTATTATTATTATTATTATTATTATTATTATTATTATTATTATTATTATTATTATTATTATTATTATTATTATTATTATTATTATTATTATTATTAAATTATTATTATTATATTATTATTATTATTATATTATTATTATTTTATTATTATTATTATTATATATTATTATTATTATTATATTATTATTATTATTATTATATTATTATTATTATTATTATTGTCATAATCATGATCATTATTAAAAATATCATCTTTACTGCCATAATCATTATCACAGTCTTCATCATCAGCAACATCAACATCAACATCAACATCAACTTCAACATCAACTTCAACATCTCATCAATATGCTATGAAGATGTATGTTCTATACTAGTGTCATATATATGTGTTTATCAATTTATTTTTCTCAAAATTGTCAACAAAATTAGTAATTCTAATGCTAAACATTTTTTTCTATATATCAGCCTCCCAAATTGACCCAGAAACAATGGTATAAAGTAAAACAGAAAATGAAGTAGAACTTTTGTACCTAGAACACCCACCCCCTTTTTTTCCAGAAAGAGACACCCCCCCCCCCCCCCCCCCCCCCCCCCACCAAAAAAAAAAAAAAAAAAAAAAAAAGGCTAAAAATATTGTGAATAATTTTATCCAGAAAATTCGTCCTTGAAATCTAGATAGATTGAAATGTCCCCTCTATTGTCAAAAATTCTCAAACCTGAGACGCCTTTAAAAGTTTTCTTGAAAGTTCCCGTGTTGATTTTTTTTTTTTTTACAAGGTGAGTGTCGTTCCCATCGACATAATTGTGGCTATGTCGTCTACTGGGGTATGACACACGCTGTCGGATGGGAAGGTCCTGGGTTTGAACCTCGCTCGCTCGGTTCATAGTTGAGTCCTTCCTTGGAAAAGGCTCTTTACTCACATTATCTCACCGTACTCAGGTGTAAAAATGATTACCCGGCCTTTAACAGCGTTGTCTCTGTCGGAAAAAAAAAACAACAAGATTTCAATGTCCGCTAAAAGGCGTCTTGTCCAGTTCTACATGTCACGTGTTGCTGTTGGTCAGGGCGGTCCGGTCAGGGACCCCTTCTAAAGCTCTGCTTGGAACACGTTTAGTGGATATTTGCGCTATATAAAAGCTCAATAATGACCAAAATTGAGTCTATGGTTCTTTTTCTTCTTCTTCAAGTACCAAGTCTGTGCCAGACATCGGTGATCATGGTACGCCATTCATCTCTCTGATCAGATAACTTTAAGTACCAAGTCTGTGCCAGACATCGGTGATCATGGTACGCCATTCATCTCTCTGATCAGATAACTTTAAGTACCAAGTCTGTGCCAGACATCGTGATCATGTACGCCATTCATCTCTCTGATCAGATAACTTAAGTACCAAGTCTGTGCCAGACATCGTGATCATGGTACGCCATTACTCTCTGATCAGATAACTTAAGTACCAAGTCTGTGCCAGACATCGGGTCATGGTACGCCATTCATCTCTCTGATCAGATAACTTCAAGTACCAAGTCTGTGCCAGACATCGGTGATCATGGTACGCCATTCATCTCTCTGATCAGATAACTTTAAGTACCAAGTCTGTGCCAGACATCGGTGATCATGGTACGCCATTCATCTCTCTGATCAGATAACTTTAAGTACCAAGTCTGTGCCAGACATCGGTGATCATGGTACGCCATTCATCTCTCTGATCAGATAACCTCAGAAAACTAATATTACTCTTCTCTTTCTTTGTCACCTCCAACTGTTCAAACTACTCAAATATGATTTTCTTGGTCAACCTTTACTCTTTTTACTTTCTATCTTTCCTGTGAGAGCAAGATGTTCAATACATTTATGTTGATTTATGTGCCCTAAACATTGCATTTGTCTTTTTCTCATTGTACGAATGGTTACAATATAATAATAATATGTGACCCAACGTCTCAAAACGGTATTACGTCGGGATGGATCAGATGCTAAAAAGTCAAATTATAGTCAAACTGGTCAAAAATATAAAACATTGGTATTTAACACAGTAAAATATGATATTCCTTCTCCTCTATAAAGCAAACAAACTCAACTTAAGTCTGATATTTCTGGCTACAAATTCCATTTTCACCATCTTAATCATCCCGACTTAATACCGTTTAGAGAAGAGGGGTCACATATTACAAGTTACAGTTTGACAAACTCACCTGTACTCGTGTCAGCAGCTTGTACATAGCTCTGTCCCTGAAGGCTTCCACAAGAGCTCCTGCCGACAGCAAGGGAATTCCCTGGCGCCAGTACGGGGTGAACGTCGCTAGAGACGCCACTGCGTAGTCGCAGGCAGGCCCGACGAACACGTCCGACTCGTTTCTGACGTAAAGGTCAATACCCGCCAATGACCCTTGAACTTGGGAGCAGTTCGAGTTCCGGAAGACCATGCGTACGGAATAACCCGGAAGTGGGCCGTCCGGTGCCCGGATTTTCATGGCGGCGATTTCTAAGGCTGGTCTTGTTTTGTGGATGATCCAAGGGAAGCGACCCACGTAGGAGAGGATGACTCCTATTTTTAACGTTTTGTGGGAGTTGGGGTCGAAGTTTGAGTCGTCTGTGAAGATGGTTTCTTCGGGGCTCCATTTGGAGATGGATTTTAGTAGGAAGGATGATGGCGATGATGATGATGATAATGATGATGATGATGTTGTTGTTGTTGGTGTTGGTGTTGTTGTTATTGCTGATGGTGGTGGTGGTTGTTGTGAAACTTGGGATCTTTTAGAAATGGGGGATTTTGAGTGTTCTTGGAATGGATGGTTGTATAGATAGGGCTTTTTGTTTGGTGATGATGATGGTGATGATGATGATGATTGTGATGATGATGATGATGATGATGATGATGATGATGATGATGATGATGATGATGATGATGATGATGATTGTGATGATGATGGTGTTGACGATGATGATGATGGTGTAGGCAAAGCTAGTGAATTTGATGTTGAGCTCATGGACGCTTTTGACAATGGAGAGGAGGGGATATTTTGTGAAGAAGAAGAAGAAGATTGTTGTCGCATTTGTGCTGGAGATGATTGGGGGGATATTTCATGAGGTTCAGGCAACTTCTGTGTCTGTAAACTCTTCGCACTATCTGCTTCGGAATAAGACACATCATACTCTCTTTCAACGGATCGTTTTGGTCTATTTTTACCCATTTCATCCCAAAGGCTTCTCTCATCGCCAGTATCCCCCACGCTATTTTTAAACTTCGTATCCTTCAGAAAAGGTCTCGCTGACAATTCTTCATCTGACTTCAACTCAGGGTCAAGGTCGGTTATCCCGTCTAGATCGTTACCGAAGTCTGGATGAAAACTATCAAAATTGGCGTTGTCATTTGACTGGAAAATTCCATTTGGGCCGAGGTCAAGGTCAACATCATCGAAGACCAACTGATCAAGAGATTCGATTTTCCCTGTCTCTAAGCGAGACGATTTTCTATCGCCGAATAATGGGTTTGAAATTTGGTCCATCAATAAATTTGCTTCTGCCATTAAATTATTATCACTGTCTGTACTTTCATGTTTAGTACCTTCTTTTAAAATGTCACCGTAAATTTTAGGCTGAATCATTTCGTCAATCTGTTTCCTTATTCCCATTTCGCTAACATGATTATCTTTTCGTTTCGTCTGCCTCTTTGAATTCATGTTTTTATGGTCACCATCAGAATAGCGTTTGTTTACATTCGTCGTCGCGTCGTCTCGCCTATCCTTTGATCGGGCTGTTGTTCTATTGGGTCGATATAGCCGTTTCTTGAACTTTTCTGTTGTAAAGTATTTGGAATGACGTTTCGTGCTCCGGGTCGAATAGACACTTGAAGGAGGGGTCGAGTGAAACAGAAGACTGTTTCTGGGTTTAGAGGGTTTCAAAGTCGAATCTATTTTTTCATCTTTGTCTTTTCCTCTCTTTCCAATTTTATTTCTTTCATCTTCAAACGACCACTTTTTAATGTTCTCAACTTTTCCTGACTGTGCCCATTTTCGTTCAGGTTTTCTTTCGACATTTTCATCACTAATCAAAATATCAGAATTTTCTGGTCTATCCAAAGACAGAAGGTCACGTTCTGCCTCAGTATCTTCCAGACTTTTATCGTTTTCATGTCCATCTCCCACGTCCTTGACCTTGTCATCCGATTCAACATTTCTATGAAGCGAAACTGAAAGCAACCTTCTTCGCGGAGCAAACGTGACGTAATCGTCTAACATAAACTCACTGTCAAGGTCAATTATTATTCCATTCGACCTTGAACTATCCAGATCTTCACCATAGACGTCAGATTTATAATTCGAGGAGACCGGACTTTCAGTATTGATCCGCGAATATAAATGATCATCAATATAATCATCAATATAATCATCATCAGTACCACGTGTGTTATTTGGGGTTTCATCAATATTCTTACTGGAGTTCAAACCACCAGACTTGAAATCTAATTTCTGTGAAGGCATAACCATGACGTCATAGCTTGTAAGACCACTCGTCTCTTCACGCATGCTCGTATTCCAACCATCACTTCCTCTTATCAGTGCCTCTCCATCAAAAGTTGTTGTGCTCACGGTAACAAGACATCTATCAGACTCTATATCTCCCTTTCCTTCAACTAGACCAACATCAATCATTTGATTACCAATCCAACCTTTCCGACAATCATTGCAATCCGTATCAATCCAATTGATTGTCGAGACTGTTTCTGGCAATCTAACATCAATATCTTTATTTTTATTAGACTTCTTATAATCATAGAACTCAAATTTGTTGCCATATGGCAATTCGGTAAACGAGGTGCTACATTCAAAGCTGTAATGATTTTTACACCGAGCCATTTGACTTTGACTGAAATCACTGAAATAAGCAGGACACTTTTCACTTTTGTCTACATTTTTTGTTGTTACGTTTCCAACCAGAAGTGACGATTCTACATAGTGTGAGTATTCATTAGATTTAGTTCCGATTTTGGCTATGTCTGTGTTAGAAGAAACGGTTTTACTCACACATGACGTTCGTTGCACGTGAACACCAAATGTCATTTTCAAAATCCCATCAGATGTGCACATATTGACCTCATCAATCAGCTGTTTTCGTTTCCCAATCATGTCACCATTCGCATTTCCTGTTTTCGCATTGGTGCACATTTTTCGGAAATT
>NC_088374.1:2930033-2932533 GCF_034508935.2 Berghia stephanieae
AAAGAATTGTTGCAGGCTATGTGGTCTAGTTGTATGACACTCGCTTTCGGGTCAGAAGGTCCTGGGTTCGAGCCTCGCTCGCTCGGCGCATAGTTGATGAGTCCTTGGAGAAGACTAGATACTCACATTCTCTCACCGTACTCAGGTGTAAAATGAATGAGTAGCTGTCCCTGTCCGAAAAAAAAAATTGTAACGTCGCCTAAAACGCGTCACGTCCCGCCCGTCCTACGTGTTAATTGTTGCTGTTGTAAAGCGCTTTGAGCACATTTAGTGGATATTGCGCTATATAAAGCTCAATTTAAATAATGAATAGATCGACCAGACCATCTGGATTGACAAAAACTGTTCCTAAAAAACAAAAAACAAAACAAAAATCATGAGTCTTTATATAGCGCAGTATCCACTAAACGTGCTCAAAGCGCTTTACAAAGGGTCACTGACCAAGAGCAACACTTAAAATCATGTAGCACATGACATGGCGCCTGTTAGGCGATATTATATTTTTTTTTCTCGGATAGAGACAACGCTATTAACGACCAGCTACACATGAGTACGGTAAGAGTAAATTAAATAGCCTTCTCCAAGGACTCAACTATGCGCTGAGCGAAGCTTGAACCCAGGACTTTCAGATCATAAAAAAGTGAGTGTCATACCACTAGACAATATTATAGCCACACAAACCAAAAATACAAAAAAAAAAAAAAAAAAACCCAAAAAAAAAAAGAAAGAAAGAAAGAAAGAAACAAACAAACAAAAAACTCAAAAAAAAAAAAAAAAAAAAAAAACTATTTTAAAAAAACACAGAAAAAAAGAAACAATCCAAAAAACAAAAACAAACAACAAAACAAAACAAAAACGTTTTTAATGGACAACGGAATGAAAATGAAATATCCAACAACCAATTCTTTGTACAGCTAGTCTATTATAGTGGCCATCTGGATTCCATGAATCTCACCCCCCTTCTCTCTCTCTCTCTCTCTCTCTCTCTCTCTCTCTCTCTCTCTCTCTCTCTCTCTCTCTCTCTCTCTCTCACGCCCCCTCATGCCCCTCGCCCCCGCCCCACCCCCTCTCCCACTTTGATGAGATAAGTAGCATCCTAATAATAGACTTGTGACAAATCCAAGCACTGGGATACTGACATACATTACTGTTGTCATTATTATTATTATTATTATTATATATTATTATATTATTATTATTAATTATTATTATTATTATTATTTATTATTATTATTATTATTATTATTATTATTATTATTATTATTATTATTATTATTATTATTATTATTATTATTATTATTATTATCATTATATTATTATTATTATTATTATTATTATATTATTATTATTATATTATTATTATTATTATTCATATTTTTATTATTATTATCATTATTATTATTATTAATTATTATATCATCGTCATTAATATTCTGCAATATAATAATACAAGTCCATACTCAAGAACACCAACTAAACTCATTTTTATTTAAAATTTAACATTTTGGCCACAAATTATATTGAATCAAACAGCCTCTAATAATTTGATTTAAACGGCCAAAAACAAAACAAAAAAAGAGAGAATAATCAAACCTAAGTCGTGTTTAAATTGGTAACTTTTAGGTCATTTGTTAAGTTGAGGCGATGTATTTTGATGTAAACAATTTCTGGCTAAAATTATTATGTAAAATTGGTTTGTTAAGCTTAAAAAAATGAGTTTTTGTATAGGGAATGAGATTAGCGGAAGAGTAGCGTCCCTTGATTGGACGTCGCCTTACAGAGAGAACGTCAATTTGGTTTTGAAGTGTCTCAAGCCGCTTTCACCGGAAGCGAGGACGAGAGACGCATGCGCACAACCAACATGACGTTCTCTCTCTAATAACGTTTCCGCCGGTGAGGTCACAGACTATGGGTGACGTCCAATCAAGGGACGCTACTCTTCCGCTAATCTCATTCCCTATAGCGCAATATCCAATAAAGGCGCTCAAAGCGCTTTACAAGGGGTCCATAAACAAACAGCAACAGTAACATGTAGAACGAAACATGACACCTGTTAGCCGACATTAATTTTTTTTTTTTTTTTCTGACAGAGACAAAGCTGTTAACGGCCACGTACTAATTTGACACATGAGTAAGGTGAGAGAATGTGAATAAAGAGCCTTCTCCAAAGACACAACGATGTGCCGAGCGAGGCTCGAACCCGATCCGAAAGCGAGTGTCTTAGAACTAGACCACATTGTTGGGAGTGGAAAGGGTGGAAGATGGCGGATAATGGGCCAATCTGGCAGGTTAAGCTTAAAATAACCGTTAAGAGTGAGTGGACTGTGTATGTGTGTGTGTGTGTGTGTGTGTGTGTGGGTGGGTGGGTGTGTGTGTGTGTGTGTGAGTGTGTGAGTGGCTATGGGTACTTATGATCTCTCTGTCTCTTTACCTCTTCCCCCACTCTCTCTCTCCCTCTCTCTCTCTCTCTCTATCTCTCTCTCTCTATCTCTCTTTCTAT
>NC_088374.1:2952533-2957533 GCF_034508935.2 Berghia stephanieae
CTACTACTACTAAACTACTACTATACTACTACTACTACTACTCTACTACTACTACTATACTACTACTACTACTACTACTACTACTACTACTACTACTACTACTACTACTACTACTACTACTACTACTACTACTACTACTACTGCTGCTGCTAGGCATGGGGTAAAAGTAACCCTGGCAATCTAGGGATATAGTCGGTGTAAGGCTTGAATGGGTTAAGATACGACTCAGGTTTTATACTGGGTTTATTCATTTTGCTCTCTGGTCAAAAATAAAAATTCGAATCTTTAACGTGAAATCTACTTTTACCCCGACTTAATACCCAATGTAAAAGGTCGGTCACATATTTAACTGTTTTCAATTTGGAATCTTCCCCGAACAGACATTGGTAATTTTGGGGGTAAACAAATTGGGCTAAACCCCCAGACATACAAAACACCCAATTAAATTGGGGTCTTTAAGATTCTCCATTCCGGAAGTCGGAAGTCTTTAGTTCCAACGTTGTACTTCCGGTTCCGTGAGAAGTTAACACAGACGACAATTTGTGAATTTAATGACCGGAATTCTTGGCGAAACAAATAAACGCATTCAATTTTATTTTCAACAATCTTGATAACATTTATTATTTCGATTTTGAATGGATAATTAATTTACAACAAAATTGGGTTTCAACCGGAAGTTGACAGTATGCGAGGATTGTATCGAATAGTTTTGAGAATAAATAAAGATAAAATAAATTAAAATTCCCTTAATTCGTCCTCAAGGAGAAATTTGTCTTTAGGGTCGATTTCAATGGAAGACTGGAATAACCCAGGCGTCAGCCGCAGTGCAGCGCCGCAAAGTGAGCTAGGGCGAGGTGGTGACTTGGTCAACGCCACACAACGAGCTGGGTAGTGGAACTCGGTATCTTTTGGGTATGAAGCGAAGACTGTATACCGATCGCTGAGCCATATAGACCAAGCAAAATGGGGAGATTTTCCAGGTACGACGCAGCGTGGCTCGCTCAGAGGTAACGGGCTTTGCTTGCTTCGTATCCGAAAGGTACCGAGTTCGACCACCCGCCGCTGCTGCGCTGAGGTATGTGGCCTTGGGCAAGTTACTACCTCGCCCTAGCTCAGTTCGCGGCGCCGCCAAGCTGCTGATGATGCCTGGGATATTCCAGTCTTCCCTCGGAAGAGACCAAAAAAAAAAAAACAAACAAACCCAAAAACCCCAACAACAACAACAACAACAAAACAAAAACCTTGATCTTTTATATAGATAGTTCGAAGATGACGTCAGCCAGGTCTTTGTTATTGATTTTTGCCATCCGAGTTTATGAGTAATGCTCACTAAACTGTATTAACCAGACTATAAAAGTTCATGGTTACGCATAGTTTTGTGTGTTGGTCCGTTATACTTCCGGATGGCAATGTTGTGAGCTTCTTAGCCAAGCGCATACTCTATCTATATAGTGTGACATTATACACTTAATGCGCTCAAAGCGATTTAAAGACAAATGTGACCCAACGTCTCAAAACGGTATTATGTCGGGAGGAACTGGTCAAAATTATGAATGACTGGTTTATAAACTCAACGAAAGTCTTAATATTTCTGGCTACAAATTCAATTTTCAGGAACTTAGTCATCCCGACTTGCTACCGTTTTGAGGCAAGGAGTCACAAATTTCCCCGTAGGGATGAATATAGATAGTATGCAGATGACGTCACTCAGGCCTTTGTTATTGTTTTTGCCATCCGCGTTTGTGAGTTGTTCTCACTAAACTGTATTAACCAGACTATAAAAGTTCATGGTTACACAGAGTTTGTGTGTTGGTCCGTTATACTTCCGGATGGCAATGTTGTGAACTCCTTGGCCAAGCGCATTCTATCTATAGATAGGGAATTGCGTTGTTTTTAAAATAGCTTTAATTATAGCAAGAAATGATGTATGCAGAGAGACGGCAGAAGTCAATAGAGAAAAAAAAAATCTTTTACCGCAAGTGAGCGCGGGGGGGGGGGGGGGGGGGGGGGGGGGGGGGGGGGGAGGCTCGAACCGTAGCCATCGTTATAGCCTGACACTAAGACCCACTATAACCCATATTTTGACGTCATTTTTAGGTTTGTGGACCGCCTAGTGCGTTGTATTTGGTAGTGGTAAAAAAAAAAAAAACAAGTGTTCTTTAGCGTGAAACGAACAATAGTAATTGCTTGCTATCGTTTTGATAGGACGCTAGTCTATCGCAAAAGTACTTTGCTCCGAGCCTAGCAGACTCAGCATCTGCCCATTCACTGCGCTGGGTTGACAGTGGAATTGGGAATTCTCGACTGCACCCGGTGTAGCACGCCAGAATGACTCTATCGCCAAAAAGACTCTAGAGTTAAATTGGATTCAGTAGTCTGATGTCACGCCGCCAGGCAACGGCGGCCATCTTGGTTCTAAACAAAGAAAACCATTACTTTTTGTTCTTCATGCTGGCTAGAACTTTTCATTCCCTTTTCATATGCCTTTTGATCAGAATGTGTAAAAGTCAAAACATGATCATATTTATTTGTTTTTTTCCTCTGGAAGCGTTTTTATGCTAGCCGGAGAAATATTTCATACGGGCGTCCGCCATTGTTCCGATAGTTTAGAGCCAGTGTTACTAAGTTACCATGCGTCATTAGGAAGGAAGTGACGTTACGACTATTGAATCCTATTGGCCTTCCGCGAGACTAACTTTAGAGTGTGCCTCGCGTACGCCAATTTAACTCTAGAGTCTTTTTTTTTTTGGTAGAGTCTTTCTCGCGTGGTACACCGAAACTACCGTGTCAGTACTAGATTTTTTAATTATCATTTTTGTTGGGAAATACTGTGAATTCATCTCTTACTTTGTGAGGCTGTTGTTTTGTACTGTTTTTTAAATTTTTAAAAAAATATATATATATTTTGTCGTTAATATGGAAAAGCCAAATTTTAGGGTGGTTTCAAAAAAATCAAGACTCTAGAGTTAAATTTGCGTACGCGAGACAGACTCTAAAGTTAGCCTCGCGGCCGCCAATTTAAATCTAATTTCTTTTTCGGTAGAGTCATTCTCGCGTGGTACACCGGGATCGATCTTGGTCCCTTTGCGTTGTAAAACGAGTGCCCTACCGACTGAGCTATCGTGACATCCGTGCAGAGAGATAGCAGAAGACTAAAGAGAAAAACTAAAAACTCTTACGGCGAAGGGAGAGTCGAATACCCAGCAGATACTCGAATCCACTTATCCTATGTAAGTCAATATCCGGTTATTTCGTGTCATGGGCTATTTAGACAAGTTGCCCAGCCCACTTAATGTCGTTGGAAGATTTGTTGTGATGGGGACAACTATCGGATATAACACAAACATTCTGATCACGTGACCCATGCCATTCTGAAAAAAAGAAAAAATCAAAAAAGAAAAAAAAAAATCTGAAAGCCATTAGTAGGAATTGTCAGAATCCGAGATTTCTACGGCACGGCCTGTCTGTAGGGGTGTGTCATTTTTACGAAACCCGCCGAATCCCGACAAAGTTATGGGAAGTAGGTGGCAGTGGGGAGTGAACCTGGAACTCAGGGAAGTGTACACCATTGGGGAGTGAACCTGGGACTGGGTTTCGGCGGGTTTTGTAAAAAAGAATTAGTGCTTTTTTACGAAACCCGCCGAAACCCGCCGAAACCGGCCGATAACCTTAGTCTCAGGTTCAATCCCGACTGGTTTACATTTCCCTGAGTCTCGGGTTCACTCCCCACAGTTGTCTACTTCCCACAACTTTGCTGGATATTGTCGGGTTTTGCCGGGTTTTGGCGGGTTTCGGCGGGTTTCGTAAAAAAGACACACCGGTCCGTAGCTTCAAAATTGTAGTGTGTGGCAATTGGATTCAATAGTCTGATGTCACGTCGCCCAGCAAAGGCGGCCAGCGTGGTTCTAAACAAAGAAAATATGTACTTTTTATTCTTCATGCTGGCTAGAACTTTTCATATGCCTTGCGATCAGAATGTGTAAAAGTCAAAACATGATCAAATTTATGTTTTTCTCCTCTGGATACGCTTTTATGCTCGTCGGAGAAATATTTCATAAGGGCGTCCGCCATTGTTCCGATAGTTTAGAGCCAGTTACTGAGTTACCATGCGTCATTACGAGGGAAGTGACGTCATGACTGGTGAAGCGTATTGCTTGTTACCATCTAGACAGAACGTCGTCCTAGAGTAAGAATTTTTTTTTTTTTAAAGAATGAGAATACAATTTGTCTATTTGTCTGTATGTTTGTTCATCTGAGTTGGTCAAACAGTTTGTATGATGAAATAACTTGAGCTTTTATATAGCGCAATATCCACGAATCTGCTCAAAGCCCTTTACAAGGGATCCCTAACCAACAGCAACACGTAACATGTAGAACGAGACATGACGCCTGTTAGGCGATATTACAATATTTTTCGACAGAGACAACGCTGTAGAGGGCCGGGTACTCATTTTACACATGAGTATGGTGATAGATTGTGAATAAAGAGCCTTTTACGGCTATGTGGTCTATTGGTATGACACTCGCTTTCGGATTGGAAGGTCCTGGGTTCGAGACTCGCGCTTGGCGCATAGTTGAGGCCTTGGAGAAGGCCCTTTACTCACCGTACTCAGGTATAAAACGAGAACCTGGCGGTTAACAGCGTTGTCTCTGTCCAAAAATAAACAACGTAATATCGCCTAAAAGGCGTCATGTCCTGTTCTAAATGTTACGTGTTGCTGTTGGCCAGGAACCCCTTGTAAAGTGCTTTGAGCACGTGTAGTGGATATTGCGCTATATAATAGATCAAGTTGGTTGTTTTTTTTTCAAGCACGAAACTATACATCGATAGAGGCTCGAACCTAGGACCTTGTCTTTGTATGCCTGGTTGGTTATCCGTCTGTTTATATGTCTGTCTGTGCGTCCGTCTGTCCGTCTATTTGTCTGTCTGGCTGGGCGCCTATCAGTCCGTTCGTTTGTTTATCTGTCTGTCTGTCTGTCTATCTGCATGTGGGTTGAAC
>NC_088374.1:2962533-2970033 GCF_034508935.2 Berghia stephanieae
TTTAGTGAGAACAACTCACAAACGCGGATGGCAAAAACAATAACAAGAGGCCTGAGTGACGTCATCTGCAATTACTATATCTATACAGTTGAGTGAGAATTCTATAGATAGAATGAAGTTGACATCACCCTAGTCTTTGTTATTCTTTTTGACATCCGCGTTTGTGAGTAATTCTCACTAAAGATAGTATGCGACCAACACACAAAACTTTGTGTAACTTGAACGTTTATAGATAGTTCGAAGTTGACGTCACTCAGGTCTTTGTTATTGTTTTTTTACAATCCGCTTTTGCGAGTAATTCTCACTAAACTATATTAACTTGACCAGAAACTTTCAAGGTTACACATAGTTTTTTGTCTTGGTCCGTCATTCTTCCGGATGGCAATGCTGTGAGCTTCTTAGCCAAGAGCATACTATCTATTTTTATCAACATTTATATAACTATTTCTTTCAGTCTTCATTTTATGAGTGCTTGACCTCCCCCTCTTCTCCCTCCCTCCCCTGTTCCCCCCTCTCCCCCCTGCCCCCTATTCCCCCTCCCTCCCCCTCTTCCCCTCCCTCCCCCTCTTCCCCTCTCTCCCCCCCCCTCCTCCCTCCCCCTATTCACCCTTCCTCCCACTCCCCCTCCCTCCCCATCTTCCCCCCCACCCCCAAACCCCACACCCAAATGTTTACATTTCAAGACTCATAAGAGCATTACCTTTTTAGCTGCCGGCGTAATAATTTTCCAAGAGCACGGAGTACACACACACACACACACACACACACAGACACACACACACACACACGCGCACACACACAGCACATACACACACAAATACACACACACAAATATACACACACAGAGCACACACACAAATACACACACAAACACACACACACAGAGCACACACACACACACATACACACACACATACATATACACACACATAAACGGAGTGGCTTTACAGTAAAAATAAAAAAAAAAACAAAACCAACATCAGCATACTAAACAGTTGAGTGGAGCTTATC
The DNA here is from genome assembly GCF_034508935.2 of Berghia stephanieae. Lineage (NCBI taxonomy): Eukaryota > Metazoa > Mollusca > Gastropoda > Nudibranchia > Aeolidiidae > Berghia > Berghia stephanieae. Next base: position 2,963,545 of record NC_088374.1, read on the forward strand.
GAATTATGGGCTGATTTCCCTGACCCAGGTCGATGAAGACTCTTGACCCAATCTCCACAAATCTGTTTTTTTTTTTCATCTGGGCACAAGTTGTGATGATGTCACGTGATCATCCACAGAGCTACCTACGAATACGAACAATTCGCAGAATTGCGAAATTTAGGCTCCAATAGGCTTCATCAGTCGTGACGTCACTTCCTTCGTAATGACGCATCGTAACTTAGTAACTGGTTCTAAACTGTCGAAACTATGGCGGATGCCCTTATGAAATATTTCTCCGACGAGCATTAAAGTGTATCCAGAGGAGAAAAACGTTATAAATCTGATCATGTTTTGACTTTTATACATTCTGATCACATGACATGTGAAAAAGTTCTCGTCAGCATGAAGAATAAATAATACTGATATTCTTTGTTTAGAACAAGCTGCTGGTTGCTGGACGGATGTGACGTCAGACTATTAAATCCTATAAGAGTTAAGGTTACACATAGTTCAAAGTCCAGAAGACAATAGAGAACAAAAATTTCTTAGCGATAACTGGATTCAGTAGTCTGATGTCACGCGCCTGGCAACGGCGGCCATATTGGTTCTAAACAAAGAAAATCATTACTTTTTATTCTTCATGCTGGCTAGAACTTTTCATTCCCTTTTCATATGCCTTGTGATCAGAATGTGTAAAAGTCAATACATGATCAAATTGATGGGTTTTTTTTTTCCTCTGGATACGCGTTTAAGCTCGCCGGAGAAATATTTCATACGGCGTCCGCCATTGTTCCGATAGTGTTACTAAGTTACCATGCGTCATTAGGAAGGAAGTGACGTCACGACTGTTGAAGAGTATTGGGGCTTGAATCCGCAACGTTACCGGTACGACAACTCCGCCCGAATGTGTCTGGTTAATACCGTTTAGTGAGAATTACTCATAAACGCGGATGGCAAAAAAAAACAACAAAAACAATAACAAAGACCTGAGTGACGTCAATTTCAAACTGTCTATATCGTCTGATTGATAGAAAAAAAAAACCAAACTCAGTGACAAATTTACTCATAAAAAAAAATAAATAAATGGCTGGCGAAAAACAATCTAAACAAGAAAAAGAGTTGAGTGACGTCACTTGCGTTCCTTGTTTACCACAGTGCGTGCCCCTCAAATGTGACCCTTCGTCTCAAAACGGTATTATGTCGGGATGGACCAGATGCTAAAAAGTCAAATTATAGTCAAACTGGTCAAAAATATGAAACGTTGGTATTTAGCACAGTAAAATATGATATTCCTTCTCCTCTATAAAACATATAATCTCAACTTAAGTCTTTTATTTCTGGATGCAAATTCAATTTTCAACAGCTTAATCATCCCGACTTAATACCGTTTTGAGACCAGGGGTAACAAATGTTTACTTTTCATAAAGAGATTACTCCGCTAACTCCAAGAGCCAGACTACCGCGCATGCGTAGCATCGTGAGAGCACACGAAATGACCCCCTGGAAATAACATTGGAATATGAAAACAGTGGACATTACTTGATTAAATTATAGACACCGCTTGACCTGTCTGGGGTCGATGGTGACAATCGTAAACTTATTGCATGGCCGTAGACATCGTTAACTTATAGATAGTTTGAAGATGACGTCACTCAGGTCTTTGTTATTGTTTTTTTTTGTTTGTTTTGTTTTTTTGCCATCCGCGTTTATGAGTAATTCTCACTAAACTGTATTAACCCGACTATAAACGTTCATGGATACACACAGTTTTTTGTGTTGGTCCGTTATACTTCCGGATGGCAATGTTGTGAGCTTCTTAAGCAAGCGCATACTATCTATTGCCTGGTTGAAGCAATCCTTAACTTCCAGCCTGATACTGAACTAAAAAAAAAAATGACGTAAAAAGACAAGTCTTTGGTGACAATAGAAAGCAACTAATTAAACAACGGAATCACTTGTTTCCTTGAGCTCAACGAACGACAACTCACTAGGCGGTGCAAAAACGTCAACCTGTAAGTCCTAGAGGGTTCTAGTGTCAAGCTATATAGATAGTTCGAAGATGACGTCACTCAGGTCTTTGTTATTGTTTTTTGCCATCCGCGTTTATAAGTAATTCTCACTGAACTGTATTAACCCGACTATAAACGTTCATGGATACACACAGTTTTGTGTGTTGGTCCGTTATACTTCCGGATGGCAATGTTGTGAGCTTCTTAGCCAAACGCATACTATATATAATATGATGACGGTGGCTACGGGTGTTAGGTATTCACACACGGGTATTCCTGATGCAGAGAATATCGTATACTGCACACAAAACGAACGAAGAAGTGCTAAAACAAACATACCAACAAAGGAAACTAATGCCCTTAATAGCGGATCGACAACTATCCTTTTTCGGACACATAGTAAGGAAAGATAGAATGATACCTGGCAAGTTGTGGAAAAATACCTGTTCAACGCACCCGGGGGAGACAAAGAAAAACACTCATAGACCAACTGAAGGGCTTCACCAACCTAACAATCCAAGAGCTGTTTAAAAAAAGCAAGAGACAGGGAGGAATGGAGAGAGATAATTCATGCAGTATCCGAAGCCTGGACCAGGCATGGAACCTAGAAGAAGAAGAAGAATTCCTGATATTAGCAAGTTAACGAAATCAACGTCAAAAGGCAGCAGCCTCTTATGGTTCACACCATTATGTTATGACGATCGACCCAATCAGCAAAGTCCGGTCCGCATTCGTGCACCGTCGCGAACCCGCCGGGTAGCATCGTCACAGCACACCTTTCGACAAGATGCTCTGCCTTCTCGGGTTCGTGTCCACAGCGTGGACATATTGGACAGACGACGAGCAGGAAAGCCCGGATCTGTCCTCTGACGTCACCAACAACTACCCATACTGCCGTATTTTGGAAAAACAAATATTGTAAAATTTGGCCAGAAAACTCGTCCTTCAAATATCGATGTGATTTAAATGACCCCCAATTTGGCAAACAATAAATAAATAAATAAATAAATAAATAAATAAAAACAAACAAAACCTCTCAAACCTGGGACTTCACGAGGTTTCTGGCCAAATTTTAAAATATGGGTACTTCTGGAGTGCGGCAGAGTACTACTTGCACCGGAAGTCATGTCGTGGTGACGTCATAACGACAGATCCGGGATTTTTTTCTTTTTGTTTTTTTTTTTTTTCTTTGTTCGTCGTTCGTCGTTCGACGTGTGATTTCGTTAACTTGCTGCATGTTCATTTTAGAATACAGTTTTTGTTTTTTTTTCCAATTTTGAAAAGTAGCGAAAATCTCTAGGATTGAATGAGTTAACGAATAAATCGATTTGATGTTTCTGATGAAAGGCGCTATACAAGTGTTAGTTATTATCTATCTCCAGTAACTGTTGATGACACCGACAAAGGTGAAAGAAATGCGTTTATCCCGTAATTTACGACGTAAAGATGATATTGGAACATAATGAAACCACTTAGTTCATTTCATTTCACGTTTCAAGGTTTTAAGGCAGGTAAATTGTGTACAGTGAGTGGATCCGTATTCTACAAGCAACAATACGATTTCGTTTGTTGTAAATGAGATTTTACTTTGATTTCAAATTTTACTTTGATTTCATTTTTCAAGGCTTCAAGGCATGTTAAATGTGAAGACTCAGTGGATTCGCATTCTACAACTACAAGCAAGATTACGATTTCATTTGTTGTTGGTGTTCGTAGATTATGCAGCGACGATTCGTTGCGTCGTTCTGTTACTTTGTTAGATTATATATATATATATATATATATATATATATATATATATATATATATATATATATATATATATATATATATATATATATATATACAAAACCGGAACCACTTTAACAAACAACAACAGACAACAAACCAAACTCATGTAACACACAGTCCTGACGATGGCTGATTAGGCCTGAAACATCGATGTAGACTGACTCCAACATTGTGGTAAATATTACAATAATTTATATATATATATATTATATATATATATATATTATATTATATTAATATATATATATATATATTTATTTTAAATTAAAAACAATTCGAATGAGAAAAATATAAATTTTTTTTTTAATTTTAAGAAGTAAAAACAAACAAACAAACAACAACACAAAAATACCCCAAAGAACAAAAAAAAAAAAAAACAAAAAAAAAAACAAAAAAAAACAACAAATCAACAAACAAAACAAAACAAACAAAAAATTAAAACTCAATCTCCGAAAATAGTTTAGACAGTTCCGTGTTTTAATTCAAATTGTAAAGAATACATACAGTTATAATTCAGTTTTATTTATCAAGATCACCCCCACCAAAATACCTGTTTTCCCACCCATTTACATTCATATCTCTCTCCCTCTCTTCCTCTTTACTCTCTCTCCCTTCTCTTCTCTCATCTCTCTCTCTCACTCTCTCTTCTCTCTTCTCTCTCTCTCTCTCTCTTCTCTTTCTCTCTCTCTCTTCTCTCCTCTCTCTCCTCTCTCTCTCTCTCTCTCTCTCTCTCTCTCTCTCTCTCTCTCTTTCTCTACCATCTCTCTCACCTCTCACTCTCTCTCTCTCTCTCTCTCTCTCTCTCTCTCTCTCTCACTCTCCTATTTTTCAACCAGCCTCACCAACGAAAATGTAAATATACACATAAGTCGGTAATAACGGTTAAATGTCCATTATCTACCCCAGTAATAACCTGTATGGCCTATCGGTGTCTGCCTTCATTGACAGATTGCCTATAGCACAGTCAATTTACAAGCGTTCAAGTAACGTGTGTGTGTATGTGTGTGTGTGTGTGTGTGTGTTTGTGTGTGTGTGTGTGTTGCCCCCCGCCCACCCCCCAGCAATTTCATCTGGCAAAAATTTGTGAGCAATTTAGACTCAAAACCAGATACTTTGTAAACGTACGAATTATCATCTAAAAATAACACACAAGCTTTCATGTGTAACGAAATGCGTACTAAATAGGGTTCAACAGTCGTGACGTCACTTCCCTCGTAATGACGCATAGTAACTGGTCCTAAACTATCAGAATAATGGCGGACGCCATTATCTCAATCACCACCCTTATGAAATACTTCTCTAACGAGCATAAAAGTGTATCCAGAGGAGAAAAACATTATAAATCTGATCATTTTTTTACTTTTATACATTCTGATCGCGTGAGATGTGAATATGTCCAAGCCAGCATGAAGAATAAAAAGTACCAATTTTCTTTGTTTAGAACTCTGCAACACATCAAGGTCATATTAGCGCCAGTATAAAGGAAGAAAATGGTAAAGTAAAATATTAAAATCACTCAAGAAAAGGTAAGAAAAAGGGGAATATGTTTAAAAAGGAAGCAGACGCAAATTCCAAGAGCACATTTTCAGTGTACTTAGTTTGAGATCACCTAAAAGTCTCATCCAGACACAAGCACAGGTCCCAACTAAGAGGGATACACTCAAATGTTTACAAATCATATATAATATGCAAACAAATCATGATACATTACATAACAGAGAGAGGATTTACAATGAAAAAAAATATCATCTCCCGAAACTAACTGTACATTTGACTGTTTCCCTTCCAACCAGGGTATCCGGCCAGGGCCGGGACTAAACCAAGTAATCTCATTCCAAGACAAAGACAGAAAGCGAATTGGAAAACATTAAAAAAGAGGTGGGGGGGGGGGGGAATAGAAGACACAGTATCTACCTCCCTGTCCACTATGGGAGTAAGACACCATTACTTTCAAGGGACTATTCATAAACTTCCCTGAAGTCCCGGGTTTGAGAGTTTTTGACAAGTTAAATCGATCGATATTTGAAGGACGAGTTTTCTGGCCAAATTTTTCCAAAGTACGGCGGGACAGCCATCTTAGGTCTATATATGTATATAATAAACTTTAAACAAACAAACGTTGAGCGTACAAAGTCGGATTTAGACCAGTGAACATGAGTACATAATAATATAGAAGAAGATAAATTAAGGAAAATATTGAATTAAAATGCTATCTCTACTCAAACAGAAATCAAATTCTTGTCTCTCTATTTATTTTTATCATTCTCTATTCTCTTATATTTCATTTCTTCATTATTTTCTGTTGTTGTTCAGTTTTTTTTTTTTTTTTGTTGTTTTTTTTTTTTAATATATATATATATATATATTTTTTTTTTTTTTTTTTGGGGGGGGGAGGGGTTATTTATTGTTTGTTTTTTAAGGCGTAATTTTAAATTTAGTGATTTTTTGCTTTGAAACCAAATCGAGAGGTATCTAAACAAAATAAATAAAAGCAATACGAAGGAGAATTCACTGAGTGCAAACTTAAAAAGTGCTAAAAAGTAAATATATCACTCAATAATAATACACACACACACACACAAACACACACACAAATACACACACAGTATATATATATATATATATATATATATATATATATATATATATATATACATAATATATATATATATATATATATATATATATATATATATATATATATATA
>NC_088374.1:2975033-2977533 GCF_034508935.2 Berghia stephanieae
GAAACTTTTTCCCAAGGTCAAGGTCATTTTAAAATGTTTTCGTTTACATTCAATTTTCAATGTGTTATTTATTTATTTCTTCGAGCTTCGGCAATCATCAACTTTTACATTTATTTATTTAATGTCAGAGAATGGCAAGGGAACGTGGGAAGGGGGAGGGGGGATGGGGGAGAGGGGAGAACGGGATGGAGAGGGGGAGGGAAGGAGAGAGAGGCGGAGGGGGGAGGGAGAGGGGAGAGGGGGTGGGGGGGGGGGGAGGAGGGGAGAAGGGGATGGAGAGGGGGGGAGGGAGAAGGGGAGAAGGGGATGGGAGGGGGAGAGGGGAGGAAGGGGGAAGGGGATGGAGGGGAGGGAGGGAGGAAGGGGAGAAGGGATGGAGAGGGGGAGGGAGGGAGGAAGGGGAGAAGGGGATGGAGAGGGGGAGGGAGGGAGGAAGGGGAGAAGGGGATGGAGAGGGGGAGGGAGGGAGGAAGGGAGAAGGGGATGGAGAGGGGGAGGGAGGGAGGAAGGGAGAAGGGATGGAGAGGGGGAGGGAGGGAGGAAGGGGAGAAGGGGATGGAGAGGGGGAGGGAGGGAGGAAGGGGAGAAGGGGATGGAAAGGGGGAGGGAGGGAGAGGGGAGGAGGGGGTGAGGGGAAGGAGAAGGGGAGGGGGGAGACGGAAATGTTTGAACTCACGTCGGAGAAGGCGATGAATGAATGAATGGTGAGCAGATAGAATCATGTCTTGTTTGACACGGATGGTTGAAGCTGGTATCAGAGGGGTGAGCGATTAAATTTATCTTAATTGAACAAACATGCAACACTCATCAGCTTCTAATCTTCTCGTTTAACTCACTCAATCCTAGAGATTCTGCTACTATCAAAATCGGAAAAAAAAAGTATTAAAAATGAGCATGTACAAAGATAGATAGATAGATAGATAGATAGATAGATAGATAGATAGATAGTAGATTAGTAGATAGATAGATAGATAAGATAGATAGATAGATAGATAGATAGATAGATAGATAGATAGATAGATAGATAGATGATGTGATGGAATGGATGGATAAAGATGGATGATAGATGATAGATAGATAGATAGATAGATAGATAGATAGATAGATAGATAGATAGATAGATAGATAGATAGATAGATAGATAGATAGATAGATAGATAGATAGATAGATAGATAGATAGATAGATAGATAGATAGATAGATAGATATGATAGATAGATTAGATAGATAGATAGAAGTAGATAGATAGAATAGTAGATAGATAGATAGATAGATAGATGATGATAGATAGTATAGATAGATAGATAGAGATAGATAGGATAGATAGATAGATAGATAGTAGATAGATAGATGATAGTAGATGTGTAGTAGATGATGATAGATGATAGATAGATAGATAGATAGATGAATGATGGATGGATGGATGGATGATGATGATAGATAGATAGATAGATAGATAGATAGATAGATAGATAGATAGATAGATAGATAGATAGATAGATAGATAGATGGATGGATGGATGGATGGATGGATGGATGGATGGATAGATAGATAGATAGATAGATAGATAGATAGATAGATAGATAGATAGATAGATAGATAGATCGATAGATCGATAGATAGATAGATAGATAGATAGATAGATAGATAGATAGATAGATAGATAGATAGATTTATTCAACTATCAGTAACATGCAAAAAACTAAAAACATTAGCTTTGATACTACGCCTATAATTTGTCTCAGAAAAATGTAATAAATAGGCACGGGGTAAAAGTAAAAGTAACCCTGGGTAAACTACGGATATAGTCGGTGTTAGGGTTGAGTGAGTTATTTTTTTTTTTTAATGTAGATTATGATTAAGTTCCGTGTCTGAAAAGATAGATCGAAGATGACGTCACTCAGGTATTTGTTTTTAATTTTTGCCATCCGAGTTTATGAGTAATTCTCACTAAACTGTATTTACCAGACTATATACGTTTAAGGTTACACATAATTGTGTGTGTGTTGGTCCGTATAGTTCCGGATGGCAACGTTGTGAAATTCCTAGACAAGCGCATACTATCTATACGCTTGGCTAAGAAGCTCATAACATTGCCATCCGGAAGTATAACGGACCAACACACAAAACTGTGTGTAATCATAAACTTTTATAGTCGGGTTAATACAGTTCAGTGAGAATCGCTCACAAACGCGATGGCAAAATACAATAACAAAGGCCTGATTGATGCCATCTTCGAACTATCTATAATAGGATTCAATAGTCATAACGTCACTTTTTTTCCTAATGACGTATGGTAACTTAGTAACACTGGCTCTAAACTATCGGAACAATGGCGGACGCCCGTATAAAATATTTCCCCGGCGAGCATAAAAGCGTATCCAGAGGGAAAAAAAAACACATAAATTTGATCATGTTTTGACTTTTACACATTCTGATCACAAGACATATGAAAACTTCTAGCCAGCATGAAAAATAAAAAGTAATGTTTTTCTTTGT
>NC_088374.1:2983483-2988483 GCF_034508935.2 Berghia stephanieae
CCAACATTGTGGTAAATATTAAAATAATATATATCTATCTATCTCTCTTTCTCTCTATCTCTCTCTCTCTCTCTCTCTCTCTCTTTCTCTCTCTCTCTCTCATTATGCCTCTTTCTATTTCTCTCTCTCTCTATTTCTATCTATATATCTATCTATCTATCTATCTATCTGTCTATCTATCTATCTCTCTATCTATCTCTCTATCTATCAACTCCTCGTCTCTCTCTCTCTCTCTCATTATTCCTCTTTCTTTTTCTCTGTCTCTCTATTTCTATCTATCTATCTATCTATCTATCTATCTGTCTATCTATCTATCTCTCTATTTATCTCTCTATCTATCAACTCCTCGTCTCTCTCTCTCTCTCTCTCTCTCTCTCTCTCTCTCTCTCTCTTTCTCTCTCACATTATTCCTCTTTCTATTTCTCTCTCTCTATTTCTATCTATATATCTATCTATCTATCTATCTATCTATCTATCAATCTATCTATCTGTATATCTATCTATTCTATCTATCTATCTATCTATCTATCTATCTATCTATCTATCTATCTATCTATCTATCTATCTATCTATCTATCTGTCTATCTATCTATCTCTCTATCTATCTCTCTATCTATCAACTCCTCGTCTCTCTCTCTCTCTCTCTCTCTCTCTCTCTCTCTCTCTTTCCCCCCCCCCCACCCCTCTACTCCTATTGACTTTCAATTCAAAACATGTGTTATTATTCTTTCCTTCATACAACCGAAAATCGATCATATTTCCAATAAAACGCTTTCATTCCAAATGACCAGTCAATAAGCATACCCTAGGCTTGACCACCGATGGTCACCGTTATCGAACCACTGTCACGTGATCAATGACAAACGGATTAGGATACAGTGATAGAAATAAAAAAAAAGTCAGCGATAGCTATCTTGATCAATATCTAGGTTGGTGACATTTACTATGGTTGTTGTTCTTCTTCTTCTTCTTATTATTATTATTATTATTTATTTCTTACTATTATTATTGTTATTAATCAAAGCGCGATGCTCGAACCCAGGACCCTCCGATCCGAAAGCGAGTGTCATACCACTAGACCACATAGCCGCACTTCAAGTTTAACTAACATCTGAGTTATTTAGTGCATCAATAGTTACGAGTTGGTGGCATTGATCAGGCAGGTTACATTGGTGAGTATTGCATTTAAACCGTTTCGGCGGATGATAATGATAATGAATATAAGGCCAAAGGGCACAGTAATTTTTCCTATAGATAATTCGAAGATGACGTCACTCAGGTCTTTGTTATTGTTTTTTGCCATCCGCGTTTTTGAGTAATACTCACTGAACTGTATTAACCCGACTATAAACGTTCATGGATAGACACAGTTTTGTGTGTTGGTCCGTTATACTTCCGGATGGCAATGTTGTGAGCATCTTAGCCAAGCGCATACTATCTATACTACATATCCCACCCGTGAATGAATACTCTTCAACAGTCGTAACGTCACTTCCTTCCTAATGACGCATGGTAACTTAGTAACAATGGCTCTAAACTATCGGAACAATGGCGGACGCCCGTATGAAATATTTCTCCGGCGAGCATAAAAGCGTTTTCAGAGGAGAAAAAAACAACATAAATTTGATCATGTTTTGACGTTTACACATTCTGGTCACAAGACATATGAAAAGTTCTAGCCAGCACGAAGAATAAAAAGTAATGATTTTCTTTGTTTAGAACCAAGATGGCCGCCGGTGTCGGGCGGCGTGACATCAGACTACTGAATCCAATTGCTGTATGTATGCCCGGCCATGTTGAAATTCTATCCGATGATTGTGTGGTCATTCCAATGGACATGCGGGAGAACTTGACCAGAGGAAATCATTCGCCAGGGACGGGCAAAACTCCCTACTTAATAGGATTCAACAATCTGACGTCACATCCGCCCTGCACCCAGCAGCTTGGTTCTAAACTTCGGTGCTTTTTATTCTACATGCTGACTAGAACTTTTTCACGTTATATCATGTGATTAGAATGTATAAAAGTCAAAACATGATCAGATTTTTATTGTTTTTTTTTCTCTCTCCTCTGGATACACTTTTATGCTCGTCCGAGAAGTATATATATATCATAAGGGCGTCCGCCATTGTTCCGATAGTTTAGAACCAGTTACTAGGTTACTATGCGTTATCACGAGGGAAGTGACATCACGACTGATGAACCCTATAATTGTGATCCTTCGTCTCAAAACGGTATTATGTCGCGATGGACCAGATGCTAAAAAGTCAAATTATAGTTAAACTGGTCAAAAATATAAACCGTTGGTATTTAGCACAGTGAAATATGATATTCCTTCTCCTCTATAAAGCAAACGAACTCAACTTAAGTCTGATATTTCTGCTACTAATTCAATTTTCAGCATCTTAATCATCCCGACTTAATACCGTTTTGGGACGAGGCGTCACAATTGTCATATGCTCTCATGTTGAAATTCCATCGGGTGATCGTGTGGTCATTCAAATAAACATGCGGGGTAACTTGACCAGGGGAAAGTCGTTGGTCAGCGATGGACACAACTCCCTGCTTAATTCTGGACCCCAGAAATTGAATTTGTTATTCTCTTCCATGGGAGAATGGCAAGTTATTCATGGTACGCGCTTGGTTAAGACGCTCAAAATATTGCCATCCGGAAGTATATCGGACCAACACACAAAACCATGGACTTGAATATCGTATCGTATCGTATCGTATTTTATCGTATCGAATCGTATCGTATCGGTTAAGAGCTAATAAGTTCTAAAAATATTATTTAAATGCTCTGTGTAACTTTTATGCAAAGATCCAATTTATAGTCTGCTTAATACAGTTAAGTGAGAATACTTCATAAACATGGATGGCAAAAAAAACATACAATATTAACAAAGACCTGAGTGACGTCAACTTCGTTCTATCTATAGTTAGTTTGCGCTTGGCGAAGAAGCTCACAACATTGCCATCCGGAAGTATGACGGACCAACACACAAAGCTGTGTGTAACCATGAACGTTTATAGTCTGGTTAATACAGTTCAGTGAGCATTACTCATAAACGCCGATGCAAAAAACAATAACAAAGACCTGAGTGACGTCATCTTCGAACTGTCTGACTATAAACGTTCATGTATACACACAGTTTTGTGTGTTGGTCCGTTATACTTCCGGATGGCAATGTTATGAGCTTCTAAGCCAAGCGCATACTATCTATAGATAATCACAATGGTTACGATTCACCTAATAGCAGAGTTTTGTCCCTTGGGTGTAATTTGACTAATTCTCACGAGTCCTGTCAGCCTTTTACCTGACAACGATATGTGCAGCCATGTCTGTACAATATGCACACAATGTAATGACGCTGTTGCCTTGGTAACACTTCCGGTTTGGTTCAATGCCAGCTTAGAATAATTCCCTTAACCCTGTCCTTACCACCTGCAGCAAAATCGTCACATTCGTTACGATACAACCAACATTTTTTAAATTCAAATTTCTTTTGTACATTATAAAATTTAAAGAAAATGAACAGTGTGTTGTAGAGCATGTTTTGCTAAAGAAATTATTGATCACAAGAATTTTACTGCTATTGTGTTTGAGTGATAAAAACAGATATTTTATGTAAGTTGGGTGTGAAGTTTTGGGGAAAATCCTGAAAATGGCTGGTAAGGAGAGGGTTCTACAGCAAAATCGTCACATTTGTTACGACACAATATAGATAGTATGCGCTTGGCGAAGAGTTTACAACACTGTCATCCGGAAGTACCTATAACAGACCAACACACAAAACTCTGTGTAACAATGAAATTTTATAGTCCGGATAATACAGTTCAGTGAGAATTACTCTTATATAAGTATATGGCACAATGTACAAAACAATAACAAAGACCCGAGTGACGTCAACTTTGATCTATCTATAGATAGTATGCGCTTGGCTAGCTAAAGAGTTCACAACATTGCCATCCGGAAGTACCTATAACGGACCAACACACAACACTCTGTGTAACCATGATCGTATATAGTCAGGTTAATACAGTTTAGTGAGAATTACTCATAAACGCGGATGGCACAAAAAAAAAAAAAAACAATAACAAAGGCCTGAGTGACGTAAACTTTGATCTATCTATAGATAGTATGCGCTTGGCTAAAGAGTTCACAACATTGCCATCCGGAAGTACCTATAACGGACCAACACACAAAACTCTGTGTAACCATGAATTTTTATAGTCCCTGATAATGCAGTTCAGTGATAATTACTCACAAACGTGGATGGCAAAGTGTACAAAACAATAACAAAGACCTGAGTGACGTCAACTTTAATCTTCCTTAGTATGCAGATGACGTCACTCAGGCCTTTGTTATTGTTTTGGCCATCCGCGTTTATGAGTACTTCTCTATAAACTGTATTAACTTGACTATAAACGTTCATGGATACACACAGTTTTGTGTGTTGGTCCGTTATACTTCCGGATGGCAATGTTGTGAACTTCTTAGCCAAGCGCATACTATCTATAGATTTGTCTTATTCAGATTTATTTTGTACATCAAACAAACTTTGAAGAATTATCTCAGTTTAATGAATAAATTAATTAATTAATTAATACGAACATAAATTTGTTTTGTAGAGAGCTTGTTTGTGTTTTAAAAATCTATTTTTCTGCTAGAGAAAGCCCGCCATTTTGGGAAAATGCTGAACAGGATCGGTGAGGAGAAAGTTCAACTGACAAATGTGACCCAACGTCTCAAAGCGGTATTATGTCGGAATGAACCAGATGCTTAAAAGGTCAGATAAAAAGTGAACTGGTCAAAATTATGAATGACTGGTATTCAGCAACCTGAATTATGATATTCATTCTCCTCTATAAAGTTTATAAACTCAACGCAAGTCTGATATTTCTGGCTTTAAAAAATTGATTTTCAGCATCTTAGTCATCCCGATTTTTTACCGTTTGGAGGCGAGGGGTCACATATTCGTTGATTTGGTGCCTGGCAC
>NC_088374.1:3005983-3013483 GCF_034508935.2 Berghia stephanieae
TATTCTGTGATCTCTGGATAGTTCTTTTGTTGCATTGAGGATGGCTTTTTCTTCAGTTTTAGTACTTGTGCACATTGAACCCACTGATACAGATATTTTTGTTTCTGTTTTATCTGTCCAGTGTATGAGTGCACCAGCACCTCCATTCATGAGGGGCCGGAAACTGAGCCATCTGTATAAACTCTTATCCAGTTGGTCATTGGGTATTTTTTATCGATCATCTTTAGGGTTTGAGCATTGTCATTATTGCTTCGAATGTTTTTCCTGTTGATGGTTATGGATTTTTGTTTCTTTTTCCACGGTGGTGGTTTGAGATTTGGGACATTGATTTGGGCAATATCTTCCTTTGGTGTCACTTTATATTCGCTCTCTAGTTTTTGTCCCAAGGCGATGAAGTTTTCCCTTTTGAGTCGATTCTCTTTCTTTTCCATTGTACTTGGATGCAGTGGTTGGGATTCCATGAATTTTATCTTTGAGAATTGTGTCACTATTTTTAAATTTCGTTGTTCTTTGTCATGAACTAATTGGTGAAAATACGTAGCTAATTAAAAGCAACATAAACATCAAATATGATAAAATAAAGTAAAATATCCATAAAATATACAGCAGTTACAAGCAATGCTATAAAAATTGGACATGGAACTAGAATAGACTGGTAATAATGGATCTGTAATGTAAAAATTAAAATTGAGCTTTATATAGCGCAATATCCACTAAATGTGCTCAAAGCGCTTTACAAGGGGTCCCTGGTCAACAGCAACGTTTAACATGTAGGACGGGACATGACGCCTGTTAGGCGATATTACAATTTTTCGGACAAAGACCACGCTGTTAACGGCCAGGTACTCATTTTACACCTGAGTACGGTGAGAAAATGTGAGTGAAGAGCCCTTTCCAAGGACTCAACTATGCGCCGAGCACAAGGCTCGAACCCAGGACCTTTCGATCCGAAAGCGATTGTCATACCACTAGACCACATAGCCGCACAAATGTAAATAGAATTTTGAAAATAGATTGGGGAAGGATTGCACATAGCCAGCACAGGTTGATAAAAAGTAACAATATAGCATCGTATAGATAGAAGGAAGTGACGTCACTCAGGCCTTTATTTTTGTTTTTTGCCATCCGCGTTTATGAGTAATTCTCACTAAACTATATTAATCATAAACTCGGATGGCAAAAATCAATAGCAAAGACAGAGTGACGTCATAATATCTGATTGATATAATTTAGTAAGAACTAATCACTAACACATTTTGTCTAAAAACAAAAACACAGAGCTGAGTGACGTCAATATCATTCCATCTATAACTAAACGAAGAATACAGTTAATCTTCCAAAGGCCTAAAACAAGGGTCCTAGCACAGCCCTGTGGTCCCATCATTCTGAGGCGGCCGACGAATACTCACTCAAACCTAACACCGACTATATCCGTAGTTTACCCGGGGTTCCTTTTACCCCATGCCTATTTATTATTACATTTTTATGAGACAAAGTCAAGGCGTTGTATCAAAGCTGATGTTTTATAGTTTTTACATGTTAATGATAGTTGAATGAAACTATCTATGTACATGCCTATATATGCTCATTTTTAATACATTTTTTTTCTCCAATTTTGAAAAGTTGCAAAATCTTCTAGGATTGAGTTAGTTAAATTGGTCAGACAGACACACAGACAGACAGACATACACAGGCAGACAGACAGACAGACAGACGGACAGACATACACAGGCAGACAGACAGACAGACACAGACAGACAGACAGACAGTTGTTGTGTCCAGAGTGAAATTATATCTTTTTTCCCGCTGATTGACATGGGCAGAGCCGGTCTATTTTTAGCCATAACGGCCAAGGGCCATCTTGCCTCCATCTCTTCCTGACTCGGAAAACTGGAGATGCCAACTTAATTTTTTTTTAAAAAAGGAAGTTTCCAAGGAGGGGGGGAGGAAGGGGGGGGGGGGGAGAGAAAAAGTAAATAAATAGCGTTACAAATCAATAGGCATGGACAGTCGTGACGTCACTTCCCTCGTAATGACGTACAGTAACTTAGTCATCGTCCATCGTGGTTTGTGCCCTTGAGCACGTTGACGGTGTACCACGCCAGAATGACTCTATCGCCAAAAAGACTCCAGAGTTAAATTGGCGTACGCGAGACGGACTCTAGAGTTAGCCTCGCGGCCGCGAGACTATCTCTACAGTGTACCTCGCGTACGCCAATTTAACTTTAGAGTCTTTTTGGTAGAGTCATTAGACAGATTGCGCGTCGGGGCTCTAACGGGGCCCGTTAGAGATAGACGACGATTGGGATTGTTTGGAAGCTTTAACCCTTTGCCCACTAGTCATTATAATTTCCGAAATGCTATCGCCGTCTACATCTACGCCAGAATAGAAATAGAGGGTGGAGCCAACCATGATATAACATTTTATGGAGCCCTAATTTCATCATATCAGTTCTGTCCACTGACAGGTGGGTGGGTATCGCTTTCACCAGTCACTGTCTCCACGAATCACGATCCTATGCGGTGCACATGAAATCTGTGTTGCATTTTAAATCACATTTGGCTATTCTTAGGTTATTTAGATAAGTCATTCTCTGTCTACCTCTAGCTCTCTTTCCTTTGGTCATCCCAGATGTTACCAACTTTTCTATTCCGTCTCTTCTCCACACATTTCCCAGAAACCGTAACTGTCTCTTTCTGATGGTATCGATCAACATTCTTCCATTTCTCAGTAACTTAGTAACTGGTTCTAAACTATCAAAACAATGGCGGACGCCCTTATGAAATATTTCTCCGACGAGCATAAAAGTGAAAAGATAATTCGAAGATGACGTCACTCAGGTCTTTGTTATTGTTTTTTGCCATCCGCGTTTATGAGTAATGCTCACTGAACTGTATTAACTTGACTATAAACGTTCATGGATACACACAGTTTTGTGTGTTGGTCCGTTATACTTCCGGATGGCAATGTTGTGAGCTTCTTAGCCAAGCGCATACTATCTATCCAGAGGAGAAAAACATTTATAAATCTGATCATGTTTTGACTTTTATCCATTCTGATCACATGACATGTGAAAATGTTCTAGCCAGCATGAAGAATAAAAAGTATAGATTTTCTTTGTTTAGAACCAAGCTGCTGGTTGATGGGCGGGAGTGACATCAGACTATTGAATCCTATTATATGCCCTCCATACAGACAGTATGCAGATGACGTCACTCAGGCCTTTGTTATTGTTTTTGCCATCCGCGTTTTTGAGTTGTTCTCACTAAACTGTTTTTAGCCGACTATAAAAGTTCATGGTTACACAGAGTTTGTGTGTTGGTCCGTTATACTTCCGGATGGCAATGTTGTGAACTCCTTGGCCAAGCGCATTCTATCTATAGACAGTATGAAGTGACGTCACTCGGGTCTTTGTTATTGTTTTTTTCTTTTTCTTTTTTCTTTGCAATCTGCATTTATGAGTAAATTCTCACTAAACGGTTATAACCAGACTATAAACGTTCAAGGTTACACATAGTTTTGTGTGTTGGTCCGTTAAACTCTCCCCTGCTCCGATTCCAAAACCGATACCCCCCCCCCCCCCCTAATCCCCTTCCCATACCTTTCCGAGCACACAGAACAGGCTAATAGTCCGATTACTATTACGATGTTTATTTTCAAAACAAACTCCTGGCGTGCCCAAGACACAAGAACAGGAATATTATTTCATCTACAACAACTCACGCTACACTCCATACAACCAAACGCCTTACTGATGCTGTGCGTTTAGCTAAAACACTCACAACATCAGCCTGTCGGATATAGATAGATAGAATCAAGTTGACGTCACTCAGGTCTTTGTTAATGTTTTTTTTTTTTTTTTGTCATCCGCGTTTATGAGTAATTCTCACTGAACTGTATTAACCTGACTATAAACGTTCATGGATACACACAGTTTTGTGTGTTGGTCCGTTTTACTTCCGGATGGCATTGTTATGTGCTTCTTAGCCAAGTGCATACTATCTATAAACGTTCAAGGTTACACATTGCTTTGTACAGGCAACCAAACGCTGATGTTGAGTGTTTAGCCAAAACACTCACAACATCCGCCAGCCGGATCTAACGTAGACCTACAATGGTACAACACACAAACCCCGGCGTGCACGAGACTAACAGTTCAGTCGAGAAAAGCCTTATAGATGATGTGCGTTTAGCCAAAACACTCACACCATCCACCATCATTCTCTACTCTCTCTCTCTTCTCATCTCTCATTTCTCCCTCTCTCTCTCTCTCTCTCTCACTCTCTCTCCCTCTCTCTCTCTCTCTCTGTCGGTCTGTCAGTCTCTCTCTCTCTCTCTCTCTCTCTCTCTGTCGGTCTGTCAGTCTCTCTCTCTCTCTTTCTCTCTCTCTCTTCATCTCTCTCTCTGTTGGTCTGTCAGTCTCTCTCTCTCTCACTCTCTCTCTCTCTCTCTCTTTCTCTCTCTCTCTTCATCTCTCTCTCTGTTGGTCTGTCAGTCTCTCTCTCTCTCACTCTCTCCCTCTCTCTCTCTCTGTCGGTCTGTCAGTCTCTCTCTCTCTCTCACTCTCTCCCTCTCTCTCTCTCCCTCTCTCTCTCTCTCTCTGTCGGTCTGTCAGTCTCTCTCCCTCTCTCACTCTCTCCCTCTCTCTCTCGCTCTCCCTCTCTCTCTCTTTCTCTGTCGGTCTGTCAGTCTCTCTCTCTTTCTCTCTCTCCCTCTCTCTCTCTTTCTCTCTCTCCCTCTCTCTCTCTCTGTCGGTCTGTCAGTCTCTCTCTCTCTTTTTCTCCCTCTCTCCCTCTCTCTCTCTGTCGGTCTGTCAGTCTCTCTCTCTCTCTCTCTCTTTCTTTCTCTCTCACCCTCTCTCCCTGTCTCTCTCTCTTTCTCTGTCGGTCTGTCAGTCTCTCTCTCTATCTCTCTCTCTCTCTCTCTCTCTCTCTCTCTGTCGGTCTGTCAGTCTCGCTCTCTCTCTCCCTCCTTCTCTGTCGGTCTGTCAGTCTCTCTCTCTCTCTCTCTTTCTCTCTCTCTCTCTCTCTCTATCTCTCTGTTTCATTTACTCACTCAATCAACAATGGGATTGTTGAGTTCTTTGTCGTGTCAAGGTGTTAAAACTCTATGAATAAATTTGCCAAGAACCGAATAAAGCTGGTAATGATTAAGTATATTGATTGTAAATGTCGCTACAAAACAGGTTGGCGTTTGTTTTTGTTTGGTTGGGGGGGGGGAGGGGGGGGAGGGGGGGTGGAGAAGGGGTATGGGCGGGGGGGGGTGTAGGTGGGTAGAGGATGGGGTGGGGGGGGGGGAGAGTGTTTGCTTATCTGATTGTTTCTTTGTCTTTTCACATTGTGACTTATCAATGTTTAACTCTAAGGAAAAAGATAGAAGAGTGAAAGAGAAAGAGAGAGAGAGAGAGAGAGAGAGAGAGAGAGAGAGAGAGATAGAGAGAGAGAATGAGAGAGAGAGATACATAAAGAGAGAGAAGAGAGAGTGAGAGGTTTGTGTAGCATTTAGTGAGTTGTCGTTGGTAGAGCTCAATGAAACAAGTGATTCCATTGATTGACCTTTGAATGCAACTCACGATTTGTTTTCTTTTGTGGCAAAAAAATTGTCTTTTGACCTCATGTTTTGGTCAGTGTCTGGCTATAAATTAACGATGGCTACGGTTGAAGGCAACAGCCGGACAAACCTGGGACCAGATAAAGAAGATCTCCAAAAACCCGAGTCATAACGTAGCCATCGCTATGTTATAGATAGTTCGAAGATGACGTCACTCAGGTCTTTGTTATTGTTATTTGCCATCCACGTTTATGAGTAATGCTCACTGAACTGTATCAACCAGACTATAAACGTTCATGGATACACACAGTTTTGTGTGTTGGTCCGTATACTTCTATTTCTAGGTTCCATGCCTGGTCCAGGCTTCGGATACTGCATGAATTATCTCTCTCCATTCCTCCCTGTCTCTTGCTTTTTCAAACAGCTCTTGGATTGTTAGGTTGGTGAAGCCCTTCAGTTGGTCTATGAGTGTTTTTCTTTGTCTCCCCCGGGCGCGTGTACCAGGTATTTTTCCACAACTTGCCAGGTATTCATTCTTATCTTTCCTTACTATGTGTCCGAAAAGGGAAAGTTGTCGATCCGCTATTAAGGGCATTAGTTTCCTTTGTTGGTATGTTTGTTTTAGCACTTCTTCGTTCGTTTTGTGTGCAGTATACGATATTCTCTGCATCCTTCTCAAACACCACATTTCAAAAGCTTCAATGTTCTTTTGTGTTTCTGCATTTGTAGTCCAGCTTTCGCATCCGTATAACAAGATTGGCCACACGTAGCACTTCAAGACTCGGAATCTAATCCCGAACGACATCTGTTTGTTTTTCAAAATGTTTCCCAGGTCCATGAAGGCCTGTTTGGCTTGAGTTATTCTTGCTCGTATGTCTCGGTTACATCTTCCATCTGTTGTCACTATTGAACCTAGGTATTTAAAACTTTCTACGTTGGTAAGTTGCTCGCCGTGAATCGTTATATTGCAGGTGTTGTTGTTTTCGGGGTTTTTCTGTATTACCATGCATTCCGTTTTCATGATATTCACTTCCATTCCTTGGCTTCACTATCTACTACCACTTTGTCAACAATCTTTTGAAGTTGGATTTCTGATGTTGCAATGAGTACCGTATCGTCTGCGTATCATATATTATTTATGTTGTGACCTCCTACTTTTATTCCCTCCATATTAGTTATGCCCTCATGATTGTTTCTTGGTATAGATTAAACAGATCTGGTGAGGCAACACACCCTTGACGGACTCCTTTCTTAATAGGAATGGAATTTCCTGTAGAGTTTCCGATTTTGATAGATGCCTGCTGGGTGTAGTATAATGTTTGCATGAGTCTGAGGTCTTTCTCATCAGCGCCAATGGAGTGCAGTTGTTTTAGTATTTCTTCGTGGCGTACTCTATCAAAAGCTTTTTTGTAGTCGACAAAACAGAGGTATAGTGGGGTTTGAACCTGTAAATCTCTTTCACTTAAAACACGGAGGAGGTATATTGCGTTCCTTGTCCCTCTGTCAGGTTGGAATCCATATTGTTCTTCTGCGATTTCGGGGTTAATCTTATTCCTTAGCCTGTTGATAATTATACGCAACAGTATTTTGTTGATGTGGCTTATTAAACTTATAGTTCTAAAATTTTCGCATCTGACTGCACCTGCTTTCTTTGGTATTGCTATGAAAATAGAGTTACAGAGATCTTCTGGAATTTTCCCAGTGTTGTATATATTGTTGAATAATATGTGAAGTTCATCAATTGCTAGATCTCCTAGGCTTTTTAATACCTCTACAGATATTTCATCAGGGCCTGTTGCTTTACCATCCCTCATTCGTTCCATGGCATGTTCAATTTCACTTTTGGTGATGTTTGGTCCGCTTAATGGTTCTTTGAATTTCAGTGGTGGTTCATTTCTATTTGGATCATTGTACAGTTCGCCTATGTATTCTACCCATCGGCTTTCTAT
>NC_088374.1:3023483-3030983 GCF_034508935.2 Berghia stephanieae
AACACTCAAACTTTATAATAGTTTTCCTCCCACAGAGTTAAATTTAAAAAAAACAGCAAATATCAATTTGCTATATAAAAATGTAACGAAATCAACAATCTACACCCAGTAGAGTTATCAATTTTACATTTTTTAAAAACAAAAAACGTAACTAATAAACAAGCTATACAGTAAAGTAGAAGCTCCTAAACTTCAACTTGTCAAATTTAGTTCAAATAGGTTTTCTTATCCCCATCAATGATCTTAGTTTCACAAACTGGTCTTTTGGTAAAGCTTTTGTGAGAATGTCTGCTAACATTTCCTGTGTTTTACAATATTGTAACACAATATCACCCTGGGCAATCTTATCCTGAACATAATGATACTTAATATCAATGTGTTTGGATCTCTTTGACCCTTGACCATTAGCAATACAAATTGTACTTTGATTGTCCTCATAAATAACCATTGTTGGTTCATTAACAGTAAGAGTACTGATCTGAGTCATCAAAGAGTTCAACCATGTTGCTTCCTGAGTCGCTGATGCCAAAGCAATGTACTCAGCTTCAGCAGTTGAGAGTGCAACACAATTTTGTTTCCTACTCCCCCATTGAATAGCCCCTTCTGAATTAAGAAAAATGAACCCAGAAGTAGATTTTCTATCAGAAGTATCACCTGCCCAGTCAGCATCAGAGTAACCAACACAAGCAACAACATCATCTGAGTTATTCGCAGAATACACTAGGCCAAAATTTGTTGTGCCCCTTAGATATCTAAAGATTCTTTTTACTGCCACCCAGTGTTCCTTACATGGGTCTGAGGAGAACCTAGCAACCAACCCTACAGCATATGCTATGTCTGGCCTTGTTCTATTGCTTAAGTGTAAGAGACTACCCACTACAGACTTGTAATGTCGAGGATCTACTCTTTCACTGTTTTCATTTCCAGGAGTAAGCTTTTGGCTGTTGCAAACCGGTGCATCAGTCGGTGAGCAATTTCCCATGCCAAATTGGGTAAGTATTTGTTTGGTGTAGGATTCTTGTCCATCCAAATGCTCCCATTCTCTTGTCTTTTAAATTCAACACCAAGAAAGTAATCCAGTTCACCAAGATCTTTCATTTCAAACTTGTTGGAAAGGTCACTTTTGACTTGAACAAGTTCTTCAGCATCTTTGGTTATAAGGATCAGATCATCAACGTAAAGGCAAATAACGAATTTATCACCCTTTGTTTTCTCTCGTACATAGACACATGGATCCACAGTTTTCTGAAATCCCATTTTCTTTAAACACGTGTCTAGTTTTTCATTCCAGCACTTTGGAGATTGTTTGAGTCATAAAGACTTTTCTTTAAACAACAAACAAGATCCTCTCCCATTCCAAGTTCAGTATAACCCTCAGGTTGTTTCATATATATATCTTCTTCAAGTTGATTTAAGAATGCTGCAGTAACATCCATTTGATGAATATTCATTTTCTCCTTGACAGCTTGAGATATGATTGCCCTGACTGACTCAAACCTTGCAACTGGAGCATAAACGTCATCACAATCTTCTCCATACACTTGACTATAACCTTGTGCCACAAGTCTAGCCTTATATCTTTGAACAGTGCCATCAGGGTTCAGTTTCCTTTTAAAAACCCATCTACAACCTATGACCTTTCTTCCCTCTGGAAGCTTAGCAAGTTTCCATACACCGTTTTTAAGAAGGGAATTGTACTCATTATCAGCTGCCTCTTTCCAAAGCTTACCATCATGCCTTTGCAGTGCTTCAGATAGAGTTGTAGGCTCAGCATCATAGCTGCTGCTGCTACTATTATTAGTGTACATCCATTCTCCATATCTCTCAACTGGTTTTGTAGCTCTTGTACTCCTTCTTATTTGTGCTTCAGTTTCATGAACATTACCCTCTAGGTTTCTTGTTTCATGATCATTTTCAGTCTCAGACTCTAAATTTAGATCAAGAATTGGACACTGAAATTCATTTTCCTGAGCTGCATCTCCCTTACTTGGCAGACCTTCAAATCTCCATTCTGTGAAAATAACATCTCTACTTAGAATAATTCTTCTCTTCTCAGTATCATAAAGCCTATAGCCTTTTGATGTTTGACCGTACCCCATAAAAATGCACTTTCTAGATTTTGGATCTAACTTCTTTCTTTCATCCTTTGGGATATGCATGTAGGCAGTGCACCCAAAACTTTTCAGATATGAAACATTTGGCTTTTTGCCTGTAAAAAGCTCCCTGGAGTCTTATCACCTAACTGTCTTGAAGGACTCAAGTTGTGAACATGCACAGCTGTATTTAACGCCTCAGCCCAGAACCTTTGGGGTAACCTGGATTGAACCAACATGGTTCGGACCTTCTCAATCAAAACTCTGTTTAATCTTTCAGCAACTCCGTTCTGTTCATGAGTTTTAGGAACGGTGTACTCATGTCTAATTCCACATTCTAACAAGAACGCTTTAAATTCATTAGACTTATATTCCCGCCATTATCTGACCGCAAGATTTTGATTGATTTCCCAGTAACTTTTTCAACCATGGTTTTGAACTCTTTGAACACACTCAAGACTTGGTCTTTAGTTTGTATAGCATAAACCCAGCAATGTCTTGTGCAGTCATCAATGAATGTTACAAAATATTTATTGTTTCCCAATGAGTTTGGTAAAGGGCCGCACAAATCACTGTGAATCAATCCCAACACATCATTGAGACATTGGTTTTCAGAGTGAGTAGGAAAGGGAGACCTGTGTTGCTTTCCCTTGGTACAAAATTCACAAAATTTTATTTTCTTTTTGTGATCAAAATCAAACTTTGATACCATCTTCTTTTGTGACAGTTTACACAAATTATCAACTCCAAGATGACCAAATCTGCAATGCCACAAGTCTTCCTTTGATGCACTCTGACCACCATCATCAAGAGAAACATATTCATGTTTACTTTCAACACTCAAAACAGAATTATAGTCGGTGTTTGGCCTGATTTTACTAGACATACATTTTACAATAAACTGATTGTCTTCTTGATCATAATTTGCATAAGCAAGAGTTCTTTTTTCATTCATGATTTTTCCTGAAACTTGGGAGAAAATTACACTTCCCCCATGTTTCAGGATTTTGGCTACACTTATCAAATTATGAGCAAGTTCAGGTACACAAATCACATCATTTAAGATGCACTTTTCACCCTCTAAATCCAGGTAAACTTTACCAATTCCAACTGAATTAATTTTGTGTCCATATCCTAAAGTAACAACTAAATTGTCAGTTCTTTGGAATTCATGAAAAATCGTTATGTCATTACACATGTAATCCACTTATTATCTAGTGTTTCACAGAGTTCGCCGGATGAACATTGTTCTTCCACAAGTAAAGATGATGGCTTTGAATTCGACGAAATCTTCTTGTTGTGTTGTCTTAACAACGGGCAAGAGTTCTTATAATGTCCGTCTTTATGACAGTGATAACACTTTCCTTTTAAAACTGTTTTTACTCCTCTGCCAGCGCTCTTCACTTTCATAACCTCTTCAGGCTGATGGACCATTCTGTCCATGGAACACAGAGTTACATCTGCTAGCAGTCTTTCTGTAACTTGTTCAAAAGAGGGTGCCTTATCCGCAACACCAAAAGCTGTTACCAGTATGTCATATTGCTTCGGAAGGCTGGATAAAAGTAAACATACTTTTTCTTCATCGTCGACTTTACATCCCAGAAGCAATAACGATTGAAATGTTTCAGTCATTTCTTTTATATGGCCGTTCACGTCATTGTTTGTTAACCTCATGTTATAAAGTCGCTTCTTTAGTGACAACTTGTTTAGCCAACTATCCTTTTGAAATTGTCTTTCGAGTGTTTGCCAGACCTCTTTGGCTGATTCTGGCTCTGTCCCGATCAGATACAGCAAACCCGGATCGACGCCCAACACGATTGTAGCCAGCGCCTTCTGTGTTTTCTTCGTGTCTCTGCACTCCCCCGTCACGCACTCGAATAAGTCTTGGTGAATCAGGTACATTTTCATTTGCATCTTCCAGCAACTGTAATTTAAATGCCCCTTCAACAGAGGGACGTGCATTACTCCTCCTGATGCCATTTTTCTACGTAGCCGTTATATCTCACTATCCCTACCACAATCTTTTGTTGTTGATTGTATTAGCTGATTAGCACTAGTACACCGAATAGAGAAACTTACGTCACTTTCCACTTTTAATGTTCAACATCGAAAATTGTTAAGCCTGTCTGGGCCCATAACCTGTAGAATTTAATAAGAAATAATGGCAAAGGACATCTTGCAAGTCCATAACGTTTTAATCAGAAGAGAGACAAAGTCAACAACCAACGGACTTAACTCTATGATAAAAGATAGTAACTAATTGCAGTACAAAAACTAATGACGTCATTGTTCATTGATATTTCAACAATTGCCCTATACAAAAGCTCAAGTTTTTCTATAGATAGTTCGAAGATGACGCCACTCAGGTCATTGTTAATGGATTTTGCCATCCGCGTTTATGAGTAATGCTCACTGAACTGTATTAACCAGACTATAAACGTTCATGGATACACGCAGTTTTGTGTGTTGGTCCGTTATACTTCCGGATGGGAATGTTGTGAACTTCTTAGCCAAGCGCATACTATCTATAGGTGAATGAGATTAGCGGAAGAGTATTGTCCCTTGATTGGACGTCACCTTACAGAGAGAAGGTCAAAATGGTTTTGCGCATGCGTCTCTCTCGTCCTCGCTTTCGGTGAAGTGTCTCATGCCGCACAACCAACATGACGTTCTCTCTCTAATAACTTTTCCGCTCGTGACTTCCAATCAAGGGACGCTAATCTTCCGCTAATCTCATTCCCTATAATGTTTCTCTCTACATTTTACGTGTTGCTGTTGGTCAGGGACCCCTTGTAAAGCGCTTTGAGCACTTTTAGTGGGTATTGCGCTATACCAAAGCTCAAGTTTTTCTCTACAGAAGCTCAAGATGTACTAGGAGCTTTGGTGCTAACATGCCTCGGGGGTCCCAGTGAAATCCCAGCATGCAGAGATTTCATGAGTTTTCATCTTGAATGTAAATATCACATCTTCTGCCCGCCGGGCATACAAACAACATTCGTGAATGAAACAGGAATAAGTAAATAAATCAAACGTTATATGTGACCCCTCGTCTCAAAACGGTATTATGACGGGATGGATCGGATTCTAAAAAGTCAAATTATAGTCAAATTGGTCAAAAACATGAAACGTTTGTATTTAGCACAGTAAAATATGATATTCATTCTCCTCTATAAAACATAATAAACTCAACTTAAGTCTGATGTGTGGCTATGTGGTCCAGTGGTATGACACTCTCTTTCGGATCGGAAGGTCCAGGGTTCGAGCCTCGCTCGGCGCATAGTTGAGTCCTTGGAAAAGACTCTTTACTCACATTCTCTCACCGTACTCAGGTGTAAAATGAGTACCTGGCCGTTAACAGCGTTGTATTTGTCCGAAAATTGTAATATCGCCTAACAGGCGGTATGTCCCGTCCTACAGGTAAAATGTTGCTGTTGACCAGGGACCCCTTGTAAAGCGCTTTGAGCACATTTAGTGGATATTGCCCTATATAAAAGCTCAATTTAAAAAAAAATATATAATATATATATATATATATATATATTATATATATATATAATATATTTCTGGCAACAAATTCCATTTTCAGCATCTTAATCATCCCGACTTAATACCGTTTTGAGACGAAGGGTCACATATACAACTGACATAAAAGTGAAATATTGAATGAATGCTGCTGACGTCACTCGGTTCTGTTTTTGTTTATAGGCACCCGGATGTGTCATAATCTCTCGCTGTATTAATATATTATTGTATCAATCCGATTATAAATAGTACGCGCTTGGCTAAGAAACTCACAACAATGCCATCCGGAAATTAGGCTCGGAGCATAGTTGAGTCCTTGGAAAAGGATCTTTACTCATATTCATATTCTCCCGTACCAATGTACTCAGGTGTAAAATGAGTACCTGCCCATTGAATTGTCTCTGTCAGAAAAAAAAATGTAATGTCACCTAACAGGCGTCATGTCCCGTCCTATATGTGACACCTCGTCTCAAAACGGTATTAAGTCGGGATGACTAAGATGCTGAAAATGGAATTTGTAGCCAGAAATATCAGACTTAAGTTGAGTTTGTTTGCTTTAAAGAGGAGAAGGAATATCATATTTTACTGTGCTAAATACCAACGTTTCATATTTTTGACCAGTTTGACTATAATTTGACTTTTTGGCATCTGGTCCATCCCGACATAATACCGTTTTGACACGAGGGGTCATAAAAAACCCTGGAATAATAGTTTACTGCCATTGTTTACATTATGACGACTGTCCGAGGGGCGTGGTTATCTGAGTGTCTATCATTGTGATTAAAAAAAAAACAACCCTGGAATATTACGTGACTGACATTGTTTACATAATGACGACTGTCCGAGGGGCGTGGTTATCTGAGTGTCTATCATTGTGATTTTAAAAAAAACAACCCTGGAATATTACGTGACGGCCATTGTTTACATTATGACGACTGTCCGAAGGGCGTGGTTATCTAAGTGTCTATCATTGTGATTTAAAAAAAAACAACCCTGGAATATTACGTGACTGACATTGTTTACATTATGACGACTGTCCGAGGGGCGTGGTTGTCTAAGTGTCTATCATTGTGATTTTAAAAAACCCTGGAATATTACGTGACTGCCATTGTTTACATTATGACGACTGTCCGAGGGGCGTGGTTATCTAAGTGTCTATCATTGTGATTTAAAAAAAACCCTGGAATATTACGTGACTGACATTGTTTACATTATGACGACTGTCCGAGGGGCGTGGTTATCTAAGTGTCTATCATTGTGATTTAAAAAAAACCCTGGAATATTACGTGACTGACATTGTTTACATTATGACGACTGTCCGAGGGGCGTGGTTATCTGAGTGTCTATTGAGGACCCTCCAATTCCTATGATCCCCTTCGAGATGTTTGATTCCGCCATATAAATGGAACGAAATTGACGTCCTTCAACTCTGTCTTATCGTTTTAAGCCAGGCATTTTTATGAGTAGTTCTAACTAAATTGCATCAATAAAGAAAGAACGAAGTTGACGTCACTCAGGCCTTTGATAATTTATTTATTATTATTATTATTATTATTATTATTATTATTATTATTATTATTATTATTATTATTATTATTATCATTATTATTATTATTATTATTATTATTATTATTATTATTATTATTATTATTATTATTATTATTATTATTATTATTATTATTAATATTATTATTATTATTATTATTATTATTATTATTATTACTTATTATTATTATTATTATTATTATTATTATTATTATATTATTATTATTATTATATATTATTATTATTATCATTATTATCTATTTATTTATTTATTTTTTTGCCATCCATGTTTACGAATAATTCTTACTAAATTGTATTAGGGCTAACCCGCACCGGAGAC
>NC_088374.1:3035983-3038483 GCF_034508935.2 Berghia stephanieae
ATAAATAATAAAAATTTGCTGAAAACTTATATAGCGCTATAACTCCGAGACACCAGACTCTAAGCGCACTAATAACTTGTCCGCTCGTGACGTCCAATCAAGGGACGCTACTCTTCCGCTAATCTCATTCCCTACAAATAGAGGTGCCTAATGAGTCAATGAATTGGAGATGAAGAAAAAGGGAGTAAATCTGACTCATGAATCTTCTTCTTCTTCTTCTTCTTCGTTCCTCTGATGGACATCTATGGCTGCAGTCCGATATCTGCTATGAAGTCTGTGGTCCGCTTTAGGTCCTCAGCCTCGCCATAGAGCTTTGTGTTGAGTGTTGTAGGGGTGACCCGGTGGTTCGAACGTTCACGTTGTATAATGGGCAATCCATAAGCACATGTAAAGTGGTTTCATGGTCGGTTCCACATGGGCAATAAGGGGTTGTTCCAATACCTAGCTTTGTAAACATATGTCCTCTTAGTCTATTGTGTCCTGTTCGGAGACTCATGAATGAACAACAACAAAACAAAACAAAAGCAAACTCTTTTTTTTCTTTAATTGATTTTTCTCTATTCTATTTTGTTTTTTGTTTTTTTTTCGGGTTTTTTTGGGAATTATTATTGTTCATAATTTGTAAAAAAAAAAATAAATAAAAAAATAAATAAATAGAATATAAAACAAAACCAACGTGTGCATATTTCCAGGTCCGATAAGCCAAACTGTTAGGGGCTCACCATTGTTGTATTGGGAATACACCCAGAGTAACCGGCATCTCCTCATATATATATATATATATATATATATATATATATATATATATATATATATATATATATATAATGTGCGGCTATGTGATCTAGTGGTATGAAAACCACTTTCGGATCGGAAGGTCCTGGGTTCGAGCCTTACTCGCTAGGCGCATAGTTGAGTTCTTGGAAATAAGGCTCTTTACTCACATTCTCTCCCGTACTCAGGTGTAAAATGAGTACCTGGCCGTTAACATAATAATCGTGTTTGATTCAAATATGGTACGAAAAGTGCTCGACATGTAGCAATGGAGCGAATTATTATTTTAATATTTACCACAATGTTGGAGTCAGTCTACATGAATGTTTCAGGCCTAATTAGCCAATGTTAGGCGATGTTACACTTTTATCGGATAGAGACAACGCTGTTAACGGCCAGGTACTCATTTTACACATGAGTAAGGTGACAGAATGTGAGTAAAGAGACTTCTCCAAGGACTCAACTATGCGCCGAGCGCGAGGCTCGAACCCAGGACCCTCCGATCCGAAAGCGAGTGTCATACGACAAGATAACATCGACGCATATATATATTATTGTCCATTACAAGAGGTCATGATTGTATTTCGTTATCGGACCTGCAATGTTAGTGACGTTGATAAAAAACCCCTCCGTTCACAATGACAATGTCTTTCATTACTTTCGTTACTTTTTCCCCTAGAGGGAACGATCTTGACTTCACTCAGCTATTTATTTCTCTTTTTAGCCAGTAATTTATATGTGACCCCTCGCCTCAAAACGGTGTTAAGTCGGAATGACTAAGATGATGAAAATCAAATTTGTAGCCAGAAATATCAGACTTGGGTTGAGTTTATAAACATGGACCTGGGAAACATTTTGAAAAACAAACAGATGTCGTTCGGGATTAGATTCCGAGTCTTGAAGTGCTACGTGTGGCCAATCTTGTTCTACGGATGCGAAAGCTGGACTACAAATGCAGAAACACAAAAGAACATTGAAGCTTTTGAAATGTGGTGCTTGAGAAGGATGCAGAGAATATCGTATACCGCACACAAAACGAACGAAGAAGTGCTAAAACAAACATACCAACAAAGGAAACTAATGCCCTTAATAGCGGATCGACAACTATCCTTTTTCGGACACATAGTAAGGAAAGATAAGAATGAATACCTGGCAAGTTGTGGAAAAATACCTGGTAAACGCGCCCGGGGGAGACAAAGAAAAACACTCATAGACCAACTGAAGGGCTTCACCAACCTAACAATCCAAGAGCTGTTTGAAAAAGCAAGAGACAGGGAGGAATGGAGGGAGATAATTCATGCAGTATCCGAAGCCTGGACCAGGCATGGAACCTAGAAGAAGAGAAGATAGTATGTGCTTGGTTAAGAAGTTCATAACATTGCCATCCGGAAGTATAACGGACTAACACACAAAACTGTGTGTATCCATGACCGTTTATAGTCAGGTTAATACAGTTCAGTGAGCATTACTCATAAACGCGGATGGCAAAAACAATAACAAAGAACCGAGTGACGTCATCTCCGAACTATCTATAGAGGAGAATGAATATTATAGATAGTATGCAGATGACGTCACTCAGGCCTTTGTTATTGTTTTTGCCATCCGCGTTTGTGAGCTGTTCTCACTAAACTGTATTAACCAGACTATAAAAGTTCATGGTTACACAGAGTTTGTGTGTTGGTCCGTTATACTTCCGGATGGCAATGTTTGAACTCCTTGGCCAAGC
>NC_088374.1:3040983-3048483 GCF_034508935.2 Berghia stephanieae
ACAGTTTAATAAATTAATGCTCAGAATGTACTTCGACCCGGGCAGAGTGCCTAGGATCAAAGAGTGTGTAGGGTAACGTAGTTACCAAGAGCTCTCACTTCTCTTAACCGCAATGCTATTGTCGCGTGCCAGGCGAGACAGCGAGGTGGGTGTGCTCCGCGTGTATCATGCGCGCTAGGCTTACTGATACAATGAAGAAATACGAGTAGAAGACTGAAGATGCTCGGCTTCACCAAAAGCGGGAAGTGAGAGCTCTTGGTAACATAACAATCGGTACCTACACGCTCTTTGCTAGGATCAAGTGGTTTCAGACCACAGTCATAAACTGAAAACATTTAACCATTTGCCGCACGATTCACTTTTTGGTGTTTCGGGTAAACGGGAGGGGGGGGGGGGGGGGGGGGGGGAGGGGGATTCCGTGCTGTTAAAATATTCAACTTTGAAAAAACTTCTTGTCCTCGGATCTTGCATTATCCCCCTTTGGACATGAAAGTTACGATGTGATCAGTGTGCTGTGTTGAATACATAATGATGTGTTGTAGAACATTCTAGAATAGGCTTCAACAGTCGTGACGTCAATTCCCTCGTAAAAACGCATAGTAACTTAGTAACTGGCTATAAACTATCGCAACAATGGCGGACGCCCTTATAAAATATTTCTCTGACGAGCATAAAGGTGTATCCAGATAAGAACAACATTATAAATCTGATCGTGTTTTGACTTTTATACATTCTGATCACAAGACATATTATTATGAAAAAGTTCAAGCCAGCATGAAGAATAAAAAGTACCGATTTTGTTTGTTTTTTAGAACAGACCTGGTGGTTGCTGGGCGGACGTGACATCAGACTATTGACTCCTATTGCACATTGTTCTATGATGTAGGTACAATCAAATTGTGACACGTCGACTGAAAACGGTGTGTCATAGCGGGCGGTGATTTTGGGTGTTTTCGAAAACATGTGACCATTATAGACTAACGGTACTGGGCGTTTCTGTATGTTACCCATCTTCTCAAAACGGTATCATCGGTGATTCAAGATGGCATTTTCTTAAATTTGAACTTTTATATAGCGCAGTATCCACTAAACGTGCTCAAATACATTTATAAAGGGTCCCTGACCGTCAACAATGCGTGACATGTAGAATAAGACATGACGCCTGTAAGGCGATATGGCGCATTTGATTTTTTTTCCAACGGAGGCAAGCTGTTAACGGCCAGGTACTTATCTTACACCTGGCGTACAGTGAGAGAATGTGAGTAAAGAGCCTTTTCAAAGGACTCAACTATGCGCCGAGCGAG
The DNA here is from genome assembly GCF_034508935.2 of Berghia stephanieae. Classification (NCBI taxonomy): domain Eukaryota; kingdom Metazoa; phylum Mollusca; class Gastropoda; order Nudibranchia; family Aeolidiidae; genus Berghia; species Berghia stephanieae. Next base: position 3,042,288 of record NC_088374.1, read on the forward strand.
GCTCGAACTCATGACCTTCCGATCCGAAAGCAAGTGTCATACCACAAGACCACATAGCCACACAAATTAAACAACCCAGCGGCACACAAAACTCACAGCATTACCATCCGGAAGTACAACGGACCAACACACAAAGGTCTGTGTAACCTTGAACGTTCGAACCCATGACCTTCCGATTCGAAAGCAAGTGTCATACCACTAGACCACATAGCCACACAAAGATTTCTCTAACCGTCCACCCGTTAGCTTTTGTGTCTTTTAGATCTGTCGTAAAAAAGTGCTTGTCAATGTCGTAAAAAAGTGCTTGTCAATGTCGTAAAAAAGTGCTTGTCAATGTCGTAAAAAGTGCTTGTCAATGTCGTAAAAAACTGCTTGTCAATGTCGTAAAAAAGTGCGTGTCAATGTTGTAAAAAAGTGCTTGTCAATGTCGTAAAAAAGTGCTTGTCAATGTCGTAAAAAGTGCTTGTCAATGTCGTAAAAACTGCTTGTCAATGTCTTAAAAAAGTGCGTGTCAATGTCGTAAAAAAGTGCTTGTCAATGTCGTAAAAAGTGCTTGTCAATGTCGTAAAAAGTGCTTGTCAATGTCGTAAAAAAGTGCTTGTCAATGTCGTAAAAAAGTGCTTGTCAATGTCGTAAAAAAGTGCTTGTCAATGTCGTAAAAAAGTGCCTGTCAATGTCGTAAAAAAGTACTTATCAATGTCAGATTTATAATGTTTTTCTCCTCTGGATACATTTTTATGCTCGTCGGAGAAGTATTTCATGAGGGCGTCCTCCATTGTTCCGATAGTTTAGAACCAGTTGCTTTAGCTATTATGCGTCATTAAAAGGGAAGTGACGTCACGACTGTTGAATTATTCGCCGAAGTCCCAGGTTTGAGAGTTTTGCCAAGATGAGAGTCATTTAAATCGATCGATATTTGAAGGACGAGTTTTCTGGCCAAATTTTTAAATAATAAAATTTGTTTTTATAGATAGAATGCACTTGGCTAAGAAGTTCGTAACATTCCCATCCGGAAGTATAACGGACCATCACACAAAACTGTGTGTATCCATGAACGTTTATAGTCAGGTTAATACAGTTCAGTGAGCATTACTCATAAACGCGGATGGCAAAAAACAATAACAAAAGACCTGAGTGACGTCATCATCGAACTATATATAGAGCACGGCAGAAAAATGAGAGCCATATGTGACCCATCGTCTCAAAACGGTATTAGGTCGAAATGAAGCAGATTCATAAAAACCGAATTTAATGTTAAACTGGTCAAAAATATAAATTGTTGGCATCATCACCCTGAAATATGGTATCCATTCTCCTCAATAAAACATACAAACTCAACACAAGTCTGATATGTCTGGCTATAAATTCAATTATCAAAATCTTAACCATCCCGACTTAATACCGTTTTGAGGCGAAGGGTCAATTATAGTCTGAGATCGTTGTTGAAGGCTGTGGATTTCTCTATGAATATTGATGAAGGAAATTGGTTTGTGGAGTTTTGAATAAAATGGAAATAGGCCAGGAACATGTAATACACACATATGTGACCCTTCGCCTCAAAACGGTATTAAGTCGGGTTGGTTAAGATGTTCAAAATTGAATTTATAGTCAGAAATATCAGACTTGTGTTGAGTGTGTATGTGTTATTGAGGAGAATGGATACCATATTTCAGGGTGATGATGCCAACAATTTATATTTTTGACCAGTTTAACATTTAATTTGGTTTTTAAGCATCTGGTTCGTTCCGACATAATACCGTTTTGAGACGATGGGTCACATATGTGACCCACCGTCTCAAAGCGGTAGTATTATGTCGGAATGAACCGGATGCTTAAAAGTCAGATAAAAGTGAACTGGTCAAAATTATGAATGACTGGAATTTAGCAACTTGAAATATGATATTCATTCTCCTCTATAAAATTTATAAACTCAACGCAAGTCTGATATTTCTGGCTACAAAATTTCAATTTTCAGCATCTTAACCATCCCGACTCAACCCTGTTTTTACCAGCATTTTCAGAATTTTCCCCAAAACTTCACACCCACCCGACACAAAAACAGACATTTCTTACTCAAACAGAAAAGCAACAAGCACATTCTATACATAATAATGTTGGACAATATGAAATCTGTTACAGAATGTCAAGTTTTTATAGCTTTTGCAAAAAGAAATGAAATCTGGATGAGAAAATTGACGGTTGAATCGTAACAAATGTGACGATTTTCCAATAGGTGGTAAGGAGAGGAATAATACCGTTTTGAGGCGAGGGGTCACATATAGACACATCAGCTGCTGTGAACTGCTAATATGGAGATAAAGAAAAAGGGAGTAAATCTGACTCGTGAACGAACAACACAAAACAAACGACGTTTCGGCCTTTGACCTTTCTCAAGTAAACACAGAATATATATATATATATATATATATATATATATATATATATATATATATATATATATTATATTATAAAAAAGGAAAAGCAATAAAACAAAATTCTCTAAATTGATCAGATACACGAAAACTCGGAGTACTAGGCAAATTGAGTCGTAAAACGAATAAATAGAGGTGCATAAATGAGTCAAAATATACTCTTCAACAGTCGTAACGTCACTTCCTTCCTAATGACGCATGGTAACTTAGTAACACTGGCTCTAAACTATCGGAACAATGGCGGACGCCCGTAGGAAATATTTCTCCGGCGAGCATAAAGGGTATCCAGAAGGGAAAAAAAACACATAAATTTGATCATGTTTTGACTTTTACACATTCTGATTACATGGCATATGAAAAGTTCTAGCCAGCATGAAGAAAAAAAAGGAATGATTTTCTTTGTTTAGAACCAAGATGGCCGCCGTTGCTGGGCGACGTGACATCAGACTACTTAATCCAATTGGAGATGAAGATAAAGGGAGTAAATCTGACTCATGAATGTACAACACACACACACAACAAACGAGGTTTCAGCGACCTTTGGCCTTTTTCAAGTTAATTAAACACAAACGATTATTATAATTATGTAGATAGATATATCTACATAATTATAATAATCGTGTGTGTTATGTATATTGTGTTTACTTGACAAAGGTCAATGGTCGAAACGTCGTTTGTTTTGTGTTGTTCATTCATGAGTCAGATTTACTCCCTTTTTACCTTTATCTCCATTTTATAGACTCATTTAGGCACCTCTGGTTATTAAATTAAAAAAAAATAATTTTGCACTTTCCGCCACAACATCATAAGACATCGTCGCCTAGGCATTCCACGAAGGAATATAGATAACTCATCAAACAAGATGTCTGATGTCAACAGGAATCACCCATGTTGTCACAGTGAGATACCGTCGTCTAGGCATTCCACGAAGGAATATAGATAACTCATCAAACAATATGTCTGATGTCAACAAGAATCACCCATGTTGTCACAGTGAGATACCGTCCCCTATGCATTCCACGAAGGAATATAGATAACTCATCAAACAAGATGTCTGATGTCATCAGGAATCACCCATGTTGTCACAGTGAGATACCGTCGTCTAGGCATTCCATGAAGGAATATAGATAACTCATCAAACAAGATGTCTGATGTCAACAAGAATCACCCATGTTGTCACAGTGAGATACCGTCGCCTAGGCATTCCACGAAGGAATATACATAATTCATCAAACAAGATGTCTGATGTCAACAGGAATCACCCATGTTGTCACAGTGAGAAAATTGAAGGTTAATAATCTTGCTCAAGGAGAAAAAAGCGAAAGTGCCTGAAGCGGGGCTCGAACCCGGGTCCTTCCGGGTCACAGTGCAATGTCTTAACCACTCGGCCACTTCGCCCCCCCCCCCCGCCCCACCTCTGGTTATTGGAACTGCTGAAAATAAGGCAAGAGTTGTTGTTTTTTGTTTTTTGTTTTGTTTTGATTTTTTTTATCAAGGTAATTTCGAGTTTGGTTATTTATGTTATTTTCATTTTTTCCCCCAAGTTTTTTAATTCTTTTTTTTTTGTGTGTGTTTTTCTTTTTACTTTCTAATGTGGATAACCCCCCCCCCCCTCCCGGCCACCCCCACAATCCCAATTCCATTCTAGCTCTGGATCTGGGTGTGGACCTAGCTGTCTTTGCGGCGCTGCACTGCGGCTAACATTTTTTTTTTTCAAATTTTACTTTTCTATTAATTTTTCCTTCACAATTGTTATAGATAGTTCGAAGATACGTCACTCAGGTCTTTGTTATTTTTTTTTTTTTGCCATCCGCGTTTATGAGTAATGCTCACTGAACTGTATTAACCCTATAAACGTTCATGGATTCACACAGTTTTGTGTGTTGGTCCGTTATACTTCCGGATGGCAATGTTGTGAGATTCTTAGCCAAGCGCATACAATCTATTGACCCTAAGGAAAAAAATACTCATAGGGAGGAATGAAGGGAATTTTTTTCCCCTTCTCATTCTTCACCCCCCCCCCCCCCCCCCTTTAACTAACCTCCCGCCCCCATCCGCCCTCTCATTCTGCTTGAATGCAAATGCAGAAACACAAAAAGAACATTGAAGCTTTTGAAATGTGGTGTATGAGAAGGATGCATAGAATATCGTATACTGCACACAAAACGAACGAAGAAGTGCTAAAACAAACATACCAACAAAGGAAACTAATGCCCTTAATAGCGGATCGACAACTATCCTTTTTCGGACACATAGTAAGGAAAGATGAAAATGAATACCTGGCAAGTTGTGGAAAAATACCTGGTAAACGCGCCCGGGGGAGACAAAGAAAAACACTCATAGACCAACTGAAGGGCTTCACCAACCAAACAATCCAAGAGCTGTTTGAAAAAGCAAGAGACAGGGAGGAATGGAGGGAGATAATTCATGCAGTATCCGAAGCCTGGACCAGGCATGGAACCTAGAAGAAGAAGAAGAAGATTCTGCTTGAAAAAAAAAAATTGTGTTGGGTAAGTGTGAAGAATAGCGGTCAAATTCTGAAAATAGCTGGTAAGGAGAGAGTTAAATTCGGTTTTTAAGCACCTGGTTCGTTCCGACATAATATCGTTTTGAGACGATGGGTCACAAATAGAAGTAAATAAAAAGAGAAACAGATGTCGCCAAGACGAAAATAATCCCTTCGCCGCCGATATATTATTATTCTGCCCACCAGAAAGACGCTGCAATCAAATATTATTGCATCTTTTGACAGTCTTCAACGAAATCTTCAAGTGCACATAACGAGTCTACTCGCCTAGCAACAGCACGACTCTCATTTCCGGTTCCGCTTATCTACGTCATCAAGAGATGCACACACACACACACACACACACACACACACACACAGACACACATATAATGTTATTACTCCATACGTGGTGGATGTTTGCCTATGTTTTGTAATCGCGTTTTGAATCATTCTCGTCAGCTTGTATTTTTGTTTTTTTCTTTCTCCAACACGACTTTGGATGCTACGCGTTTACATAAGATACTCACATCATCTGCCATCCGGAATTAACGTACCGACACAGCGAAATACGTGTCACCTTAAACGTTTGTAATTTGAATGATAGAATTTAGTGAGAGTTATTTATTATAAAAATGGCTGGCTAAAAACAATAACAAAGAGCTGAGTGACGTCAATTTCGTTCCATCAATAGATAGTATGCAGATGACGTCACTCAGGCCTTTGTTATTGTTTTTGCCATCCGCGTTTGTGAGTTGTTCTCACTAAACTGTATTAACCAGACAATAAAAGTTCATGGTTACACAGAGTTTGTGTGTTGGTCCGTTATACTTCCGGATGGCAATGTTGTGAACTCCTTGGCCAAGCGCATTCTATCTATAGGCGCTTTATAAAAAAAAAAAAATGAATGAAGTTTACGTCACGCAGATCTTTCATCCAGTTATAGATAGTTCGAAGATGACGTCACACAGGCCTTTGTTATTGTTTTTTGCTATCCGCGTTTATGAGTAATGCTCACTGAACTGTATTAACCCGACTATAAAGGTTCATGGATACACACAGTTTTGTGTGTTGGTCCGTAAATTTCCGTTTGGCAATGGTATGATCTTCTTAGACAAGCGCATTCTATCTATAGGAGAGTGATTAGTTCTCACAAACAGATAATTCCACGTTAAAGGTTACACATACCTTCGTGATTATACGATTGATCTGGCGGGCATAACATGTGAGTTTTTTCCCCTAAACGCGTAGCATCAGT
>NC_088374.1:3055983-3058483 GCF_034508935.2 Berghia stephanieae
TTGCCAAATCACCAAGTTTTCCATCAAATCAAATCAATTTTTACCTCATTATGTATGAATATATGTGTCAGTGAATGACGTAATCAGTCGGATGGTGAAAAGGTTTGAACTGAGATATTACCAAGTTTAGTTAGAAGGTAAATTTTTATCCAAAATGAATTCTTATCATAAATTATTAAATCAACCCTTTTTGTACATTTTCATGAAATATCAAAGCTTAATTTCACGTCTAAATATTATTTACAGCTAGTCAAGTTGAAAACATGAAATTTGAGAAAAATTGCTGGATACGTTTCCCATACATCTGACCATAACTTCATAAAAAATCACCCGATTTACTTCAAATAAAGATTAAAATGCTCTGCGTGGCATATTCTTTCAGAAAATGCAAATTCAAAATGTTCACATTCCAATTGATTATGTCTTGCACTGACACAAATTAAAAAAAAAAAATTGAGCATTTATATAGCGCGATATCCACTTAACGTGCTCAATGCGCTTTACAAGGGGTCCCTGGTCAACAGCAACATTCAACATGTGGGACGAGACATGACGCCTGTTAGGCGATATTACAATTTTTCGGACAAAGACAACGCTGTTAACGGCCAGGTTACTCATTTTACACCTGAGTACGGCGAGAGAATGTGAGTAAAGAGTCTTTTCCAAGGACTCAACTATGCGTCGAGCGAGGCTCGAACCCAGGACCTTCCGATCCGAAAGCGAGTGTCATACCACTAGACCACATAGCCGTACAATAACATATTTAACCTAATTAATAACCTATTTGCACTCAAGCATGATCCAAAGATGCTCCAAAATTGTATACCTTCCGACTGATTACAACATGCACTGACACATATCTTATCTTATCTTATCTTATCTTATCTTATCTAATTTTAAAGAAAATACTTAGTGTAAATGTTGCTGCTCGAAGCTCGAAGAAATAAATAATAACGGGAAGTTGAAGGTAAGCTTCAATTTAATTACAAAAACAGATCAAATGAACGTTTCGGGTTTCCCCTTTATCAACAAAACAAGATGATTGAAACACCACAGATGAATGAGATGATGATCATCATCTCATTCATCTGTGGTGTTTCAATCATCCTGTTGTGTTGATAAAGGGGAAACCCGAAACGTTCATTTGATCTGTTTTTGTAATTAAATTGAAGCTTACATTCAACTTCACGTTATTAAGAAAATACTTACAGCATTTTGACGAGTCCCCTAGGAAACATTCCCCTGTTTGCCAGCCTGGACAAAGTGACGTCAACTGCAGGAAGAATCCTCGACGTTGAAAACAAAAGCCTCTGATTAAACGGAAGAAGAATGGCCAAATTGACCTCTTTCACCTCTCTGACCTTTGACCTGCTGACCTTGACCCCACGCTTCGTCGTCGTCGTCGTCGGCGTCGGTGATCGGAATGGATAATTATTTATTTCCGGTTTGGTAAAATTTCCGAGAGTTTCCGAGAATGTAAATAACACGATAAGAAACATCCCACAACGATTGAAACACACCATTGTGAGTTTTATTCACTTTTGAATTTCACACATATATATTTTAATATCATTTAAGAAAATAATCATGACAATCTATAATTTCTTTTCACATCATTGTCGAAACACATTTTTGAGATCTTTGAAACTAAAATAACAATAAGATTCAAAATTCTGATGTCACGTCCGTCAAGCAACCAGCAACCAGCAGCTGGGTTCTAAACAACGAAAATCGGTACTTTATATTCTTCATGCTGGCTAGAAATTTTTCACATGTCGTGTGATCAGAATGTAGAAAAGCCAAAACATGATCAGATTTATATTGTTTTTCTCCTCTGGATACACTTTTATGCTCGTCGGAGAAATACTTCTTATATAAGGCTGACGATGGAGATTATAAAAGCCATTATTCCGATAGTTTAGAACCAGTTACTATGAGGGAAGTGACGTCACGACTATTGAATCGTATTGCAAACCCCAGTACTAAAAGTACATAAGACACATTTCCATAATTTTGAGCTAATCGGTGATAAACTCAAACCACAAACACACCAGCTGCTCACACTCATCAATTTTGTTCATGATAAACACTATCCAAGCGTGGCATTCGTAAAGTTATGGCCTGATACTGTGGCCTTCGTAAAGTTATGGCCTGACACCGTGGTCTTCGTAAAGTTATGGCCTGATACTGTGACCTTCGTAAAGTTATGGCCTGATACTGTGGCCTTCGTAAAGTTATGGCCTGACACCGTGGCCTTCGTAAAGTTATGGACTGGCACCGTGGCCTTCGTAAAGTTATGGCCTGATACTGTGGCCTTCGTAAAGTTATGGCCTGATACTGTGACCTTCGTAAAGCTATGGCCTGATACTGTGGCCTTTGTAAAGTTATGACCTGATACTGTGGCCTTCGTAAAGTTATGGCCTGATACCGTGGCCTTCGTAAAGTTATGGCCTGAGACTGTGGCCTTCGTAAAGTTATGGCCTGACACCGTGGCCTTCGT
>NC_088374.1:3063483-3066092 GCF_034508935.2 Berghia stephanieae
TCCACGCTCGGGGTAAAAACTAAAAAAAAACAAAAAAAAAAACCGTATTTAAAATTTTTGGGGAATAAACTCTTCCTTTTAAATAGAAATAATTGAGTTTTTTCATAGAGCAATATCTACAAACGTGCAAAAAAGAATTCAAGGGTCCCACCAACAGAAAAAAATTAACGTGGGCGGCCTGATGTTGTTGGGTTTGGGGGGAAAATTACTTTCTTTTTTTTTTTTTTTTTTTTTTGGGGGGGGGGGGGGGGGGGGGGAGGGGGGGGGGACAGAACGCTGTTAACCCCTCCTTCAATCCTTTTTGGATTTCCCCCCAAAATTCACACCACCCAACTAAAAACAAAAATAGATTTTATCACTCAGACACAATAGCAGTAAATTCTTGCGATAATAATTTTTGTAGAAAAACATGCCAACAACCCTGTTTTTGTTTTTAAAATGTATATGTACAATAGAAATTTAAAAAAAAAAAAATTTGGTTTTTTCATTTTTCTATCTATCTTCATCTATCTATCAAACTATCTTCTATCATCATCTATTCTATATTTAAACTATCTATCTACTATCATCTATTATCTAACAAAAATCTATCATCTATCTATATATCAATATCAAAAAATTTTAATATCTATCTATCTATCTATCTATCAAACAAAATATCTATAAATCTTCTATATTCTATCTATCTATCTATCTATAATCTATCTACATCTAACAAAATCCATCCATCTATATACTATCTATCTATCTATCTATTTTACTATTATTATCTATCTACTACATCCATCCATCTTTTTAATTATCCATCCATCATTACTATCACTATTATTATTTTCTCTATCTATCTATCCATCATCTATTATCCTCTATCATCTATCTACCACTATCTTTTATCCATCATCATCTATCTATCTATCCCCTCAATTTTTTCACCCCTCAAAATTTTTCTATCTATCCATCTATTTTTCCCCTCTATCTATCACCTATCATCCATCTATCTATTCATCCATCTATTCATCTATCCTCTATCATTCATCCATCATCTACTACTACCATCTATCTATTCATCCTCTATTTTTCTATCATCTATCATCTACATCCACATTATTCCCCTCTATTATTTTCTATCCATCATCTACCAAACTATCTATCAAACCACACTACCATCTATCTCACTCTCTTTTCACACTCCTCTTTTATGAATCACTTCTTTCAGTGTGTGACATAAAAGATTACTGAATCCCCAAAAACAACGGGGAAATAAACGCATCAAATATTCACTACCCATAATTCTCAAATCTCTACAATAGATATAAACAATTATATTTTATTCACTCGCGTAGCGGAAATGCGTTTGGCACTAGTTATAAACTTCCGAATCGATGTATTGAATAGTACCGACTGACGTCCACTTTTTAGCAGGTCTGATAACCCAATTTATTATGGGGCCCATTGTAATGGAAATCTCAAAACGCGATACAAAATACTATTCATTTCAACAATGCTCTAAACTAGGCCCCATAACTGCGTTCGGATGTCAGACCTGCATATATGTAACCGTTCGAAACGTAATAATTTTGTTGCATGATTGGATGTGATCAAGGGGGGTTGGGGTGGGGGTGGGGGTGGGGGGGGATAGCTAACGATTAGGACACTTATAGTCACAACACAGACGAAAAAAAGAAAAGAACAGAAAGACTGATAGAGAGCAGGAAAGAGAGAGAAAAAGGGGTGGAGAGAGAGAGAGAGGGGGAAAAAGGGGAGGGGAGGAGAGAGAGAGGAGGAGAGAGAGGAGATAGGTGAGGGGGAGAGATAGAAAAGAGGAGGGCGAGGAGGGGCGAGAGAAAGAGAGAGAAAGAGGAGAAAGAGGAGAGAGAGGAGAACCCCAAAGAGAGCGAGAGAAATAGGATAAGAAAGAAAAGGATAGGAAAATAATAGAGAGAGAGAGAGTGCGAGAGAGCGAGAGAGCGAGAGAGAGAGAAAAAAAGAGCGAGAGAGAGAGAGATAAAGAGAGAGAGAGAAAAAAGAGCGGAGAGAGAGAGAGAAGAGGGGAGAGAGAGAGAGGAAAAAAAAGAGAGAAGAGAGAGAAGGGGAGAAAAGAAAAGAAAAGAGGCGAAGAGAGAGAGAGAGAGAGAGAGAGAAAGAAAGAAAGAAAGAAAGAGAGCGGCGAGAGAGAGAGAGAGAGAGAGAGAAGGATAGGGAGAGAGAGGGAGAGAAAAGAGAGGAAAGAGGAGAGGGGATGCATGAAAGTATAAACTGACCGATTTTAACAAACACCACAACACAGACGATACATATCAGTCAGAACTAAATCGCTTTGTCCAATTTCCCACCGTCATTAAAACCCCCTTTAAATATGCCAAACTCTAGAAAATACAAACACAAATTATTCAAAAATTTGGCCAAAAAAAACTCGTCCTTCAAATATCGATCGATTTAAATGACCCTCATCTTGTCAAATACGCCCAAACCTGGGACTTCGTCAGTCTTCTTTAAAGCCCTAGTCTTTGCCAAGATGAGGGTCATTTAAATCGCCCCTATTTGAAGGACGGTTTTCTGGGGCCCAAATTTTTTTTAAAATATGAGTTTTTTTTAAAGTACGGTCGAGC
>NC_088374.1:3066192-3068692 GCF_034508935.2 Berghia stephanieae
GATAGATAGACAATAGACAGATGGATAGATGATAAAGACAGATAGATGATAGATAATTATAGATAGTTATAATGAAGACCACATTAAGGAATTATATTATATATTATAATTTAAAATTTATAATTATATTTATATAAAAGGCTTTGAGCGGTTAGTTGTAGTCTTTGCATAAAAGCTCACGTGTTGTTATAAAATAAATACCACGAAATACAACATCTAAATATTAAAGGAAATATATATATATATAATAGTTGAGTTTGTATTGACTCCTACAGATCTGTTTCGTGCCTTTTACTTTGGGAAATATTCGGGGAGTGAAATCGTGATTGTTATCTTTTTCTCTCCTCTCTCCCCTTTCCCTCTCTCTCTCTCTCGTCTCTTTGTCTCTCTCTCTCTTTCTCTCTCTGTCCCTTCACTATCTCTCTCTCTTCTCTCTTGTCTCTCTTCGCTTCTATCTATCTCTCTTTCTCTCTTTTACTTCTATCTCCTCTTTCTTTTTCCCTCTCTCTCTATCTATCTATCTATCTCCTCTCTCCTCTCTCTCTTCTCTCCTCTCTTTTCAAAATAAATAAACAAAAAAACGATTTCACTCTTTCGAAGTCAATAGAATTCTTTTATATTATATATTATAATAATATATTAAATATATAATTTTATAATTTATAACTTAGAAAACGATAAACTCTCGAACGGGTGCACCAAAAAAAAAATTAAATTTGGTTAAAAAGATGAAAATAAAAATAAAACTAAAACAAATGATACACAACCCTTGTAAAATTTGTGCTTTACACAATGCGGTACATGGGCACTGCTGGAGCCGAAGAGCAAAGATTAGACAAATTCCATAGAAAACAACTGAGAAGAGACCTGAATATACGATACCCCACTAAAATAAGCAATACAATACTGTATGAATGAACAACGTAATAAGACCCTTTTCAATTCATATCCAGGAGGCAAGATGGCGGCTTTTTTGGGCATATACTCAGAAGAGATGTAAATATACTAGCTAATTAAGCCATGAATACTTTTTTCACCCCATCTGGACACAATACTAATCAAGGTAGACCACCCACGTCAATTCACACTGTACTCAATAGAGATCTAAAACGCCTTCAAAATAACAAAGAATTAAAATCAAAGGGAGACGTTAGGAAATTAGCATCCACAGCAAAAGACCGTGATCCATGGAAGGAAATGACACAGATGATTAGAGAGGCAGCCGAGGCGTCCCGATCGGATGATTAGGAAAGCGAAAATCCTTACGTCATAATTCATGTCATGTATACCCATTTTCTTCTTTATCTTTCAGCTTATGCCACATGTTGCAGGGTTGCCATAATGAATGCCAAATCTCCATGCATCTCGGTTCATAGCATCATCTTCCCCCAGGCCAAGTTCTTTCAAAATATTGTCCTTTACCTCTAGTCTTCGGGCGTCCATTTTTCCTCTTCCCCGCTAATTGTAAGTCCTAATACTTTCATTCCCACGTACTCACTTTCTCGTTTCTTTACATGTCCGAACCATTTCAATCTATCTTCTCTCATCCAAAAATAATGAATGAAATATATATATATATAATTTGATAATGTACATAAATAATCCAATTATTACTTCTGTAATTATTCATTATTATGTAAGCTGTCCTTAAAGTAAAGAAATCACAAAAAAAAAAAAACAAAAAAAAAAAAAACAAACAAAAAAAAACAAAACAAAAAAAAAAAACAAAACAAACAAACAAACAAAAAATGCCGACAATTTTATGACATTGCTCAATTTTTGAAGAATTTTTGATATTCAAATCAGTAATCAATGAAATAAGAATTTTAATGTGACATTTTTGTCTTATTTATTAGAGGAAGTACGATTTAAAAAATGCCAAAAGTTAGAGAAGGATTTATAATGTCAAAGTACAGTTCTGAAACTATGTGAAGCCGGGTGGGCATGGAAAGAAATTTAAGAAACAGGATGAGAGAGGAAGAAAAAGAATGAGAGAGTAAAATACACACAGACACACACACACACACACACACACACACACACACACGTGAGAGAGCGAGCAAGAGAGAGAGAGAGAGATAGAGAGAGAGAGAGAGAAAGAAAAAGAAAAAGAGGAGCGAGAGGGGGAGGAGAAAGAGACTGCTTGTGCATTAAGAGTGCTGGAGGGAAATAGAGTGATGATTGAAGCCTGACTGTATAACTGTTTGTGTGTGTGTGTGTGTTTGTGTGTGTGTGTGTGTGTGTGTGTGTGAAAAACACAAAAGGGAGACGGATTGAGTGCGCCTCTATGCTGACGACACAACATTATATAATCAGATAAGAACAACAGACGAGTGCAAAACACTAAATGACGATCTAGCTAAATTACAAGAATGGGAAACAATAAATCAAATTGAATTCAACGTATCAAAGTGTAATGTTCTAACCATCACAAATAAGAAAACACCGATCACATTTGAATACCAACTTCAGTCAAAACCTGGAAACATGTAAAGACAGC
>NC_088374.1:3091192-3097189 GCF_034508935.2 Berghia stephanieae
AGTATGTAATATTTTACGTGCACTCAACGTTGCCATATGTGACCCATAGTCTCAAAACGGGATTATGTCGGAACGAACAAGATGCTTAAAAGCCGAATTAAATGTTAAAACTGGTCAAAAATATAAATTGTTGGCATTAGCACCCTAAAACATGGTATCCATTCTCCTCAATAAAACATACAAACTCAACACAAGTCTGATATTTCTGGCTATAAATTCAATTTTCAAAATCTTAACCAACCCGACTTAATACCGTTTTGAGGCGAAGGGTCACATATTTTACGTGCACTCGATTCAATTGTCAAAGTGGCCATTTGGAAACACGTGACGTCATCTGAATAAAGAGATGGGAACGCGAAAAGTAGGGGGGGGGGGGTGTGATTCTGTAAAAGAGGAAGGGGGGGGGTGATTGTGTAAAAGAGGGGGGGGGGGCGGGAGGGGGGTGATTGTGTAAAAGAGGGGGGGGGTGATTGTGTAAAGGAGGGGGGGGGGAGGGGGGTGATTGTGTGAAAGATGGGGGGGGGGAGAGGAGGTGACTGTGTAAAGGAGGGGGGGGGGAGCGGAGGGGGGGGTGATTGTGTGAAAGAAGGTGGGGGGGGGGGGAGGAGGTGACTGTGTAAAAGAGGGGGGGGGGGGGGGGGGGGGAGGTGAAAGAAGAGATAAAGGGTGGTGTTAGGCGGGGGCTGGGGGGGGGGGAGTGGGGGGAGAGGGGGGGGGGCGTGGGGGGTGGCGATAAATTGAGAATGAGTTGATTCTAGAATGAAATCCAGAAAGAAAATTGATGATAGAAGTCTATGTGGTCGAGTGGTATGACACTCTCTTTCGGATCGGAAGGTCCTGGGTTCGAGCCTCGTGGTCGGCGCATAGTTGAGTCCTTGGAAAAAAGCTCTCTACTCACATTCTCTCACCGTACTCAGGTGTAAAATAAGTACCCGGCCGTTAACACCGTTGTCTTTGTAACATCGCCTAACAGGCGGCATGTCCCGTCCTACATGTTAAATGTTGCTGTTGACCAGCGACCCCTTGTAAAGCGTTTTGAGCAGATTTAGTGGGTATTGCGTTATATAAAAGCTAAATTTTGGGATGACCTTCAAGTGTTGCAAACGCCAGAACGCAGATACAACTAGACAACTGAAAAAACTAAAACGAAAACAGAACAAAAGATGATGTGTACTTGGCTTAGAATCTCACAACATTGCCATCCGGAAGTATAACGGACCAACACACAAAACTATGTGTAACCTTGCGCGTTTATAGATAGTTCGAAGAAGGCGTCACTCAGGTCTTTGTTGTTGTTTTTTGCCATCCGCGTTTATGAATAATTCTCACTGAACTGTATTAACCTGACTATAAACGTTCAAGGTTACACACAGTTTTGTGTGTTGGTCCGTTATACTTCCGGATGGCAATGTTATGAACTTCTTTGCCAAGCGCATACTATCTATTCATCGTTACTGTTGGCCAGGGACCAGTTCCCTTGTAAAGCGCTTTGAGCATGTTTAGTGGATGTTGCTCACTATAGATAGAATGCGCTTGGCCAAGGAGTTCACAACATTGCCATCCGGAAGTATAACGGACCAACACACAAACTCTGTGTAACCATGAACTTTTATAGTCTGGTTAATACAGTTTAGTGAGTACAACTCACAAACGCGGATGGCAAAAACAATAACAAAGGCCTGAGTAACGTCATCTGCATACTATCTATATAAAAGCTCAATTGTGACCCATCGTCTCAAAACGGTATTATGTCGGAACGAACCAGATTCTTAAAATCACGAATTTAATGTTAAACTGGTCAAAAATATAAATTGTTGGCATCATCACCCTAAAATATGGTATCCACTCTCCTCAATAAAACATACAAACTCAACACAAGTCTGATATTTCTGGCTATAAATTCAATTTTCAACATCTTAACCATCCCGATTTAGTACCGTTTTGAGGCGAAGGGTCACAATTCTTAATTCTTATTCACCACCCTGACAACATATGATATTCATTCTCCTCCATAAAACATCAAACTCAGCCCAAGTCTAAGATTTCTGGCAAGAAATACAATAGGGTACAACAGGCGTGACGTCACTTCCCTCCAAATGACGCATGGTAACTTAGTAACCGTTTTTAAACTATCGGAGCCATGGCGGACACCCTTATGAAATACTTCGACGAGCATAAAAGTGTATCCAGAGGAGAAAAACATTATAAATATGATCATGTTTTGAATTTTATACATTCTGATGACATGACATGTGAAAACGTTCTAGCCAGCATGAATAATAAAAAGTACCAATTTGCTTCGTTTATAACCAATATGCTGGTTGCTGTGAGGAAGTGACGTCAGACTATTGAATCCTATTATAAACGATTTACCCTCACTAGGATTGAATGACACTTCAACAACCCTAACCACCTTCCTCAATAAATCATACAAACTCAACACAAGTCTAATATTTCTGGCTATAAATTCAATTTTCAACATTTTAATACCATTTTGAGGAAAAGGGTCACATATTGAAGACAAACTTTAGTGATTCTACGATTTTTTTCGTACCGATAGACAGTTCGGGATAACCATAAAGATAACATAAGAAAATATCTGGCCATGGTAACGTAACGAGGTATAGCGAGGTATCATGAAAGTACATTAGTACTAATAGCATTACTATTGGGTGAGTGAGTAACCAGTAACCAGTTGAGGGGGCTGGGGGAGGGGGGCAGAGGGGTGATACGATAATTGTACAATAGTATTCGTTTAGTCAAAATATTACACACCAACTTGGTGGTTTTCTTTGTTTTGTTTTTGTTGTTTTGTTTTTTTTGTTTTTTTTACGACCCCCCCCCCCCCCCCGAAAAAAGTAATTGTTTTTTTTTGTGTTTTTTTTTTTTTTTACGAAACCCACCGAAACCAAGTCCCAGGTTCACTCCCTAATGGTGTACACTTCCCTGAGTCCGGGGGTTCACTCCCCCCAATTGCTGCCTACTTCCGATCCTTTGTCGGGTTTCGGCGGGTTTCGTAGAAAAAAAGAAAGACCTCGCACTAAGTAAAAAATAACTAGATATGAAGTGAGTAGGAAAGTGCCAGAAGACAACAGAGAATAAAAATTTCGCGGCGGTGATGGGGGCTCGAACCGTGGCCTTCGTAAAGTTATGGCCTGACACTGACCAAAATATGACGTCAAAATGCCAGTCTTTGGCCACAAAAGAAAACAAATCGTGAGTTGTATTCAATAGTTCAACCAATGAAATAACTTGTTTCCATGAGCTCTACTAACGACAACTCACTAGGCGGTGCAAAAACCAAATAATGACGTCAAACCGCCGGTCCTTTGGATTTCAGTGTCAGGCTATAACATAACGATGGCTACGCTCGAACCCGCGACCTTACTGGTACGGCAACTCCGCCTGGCCAGGGAGATCGTGACTCTACCGTATGAGCTATTCGCGGTTAGATTATAGATTGAATGAAGTTGACGTCACTCAGGTCTTTGTTATTGCTTTTTGCCATCGGGGTTTATGAATAATTCTCACTACATTGTATTAACCAGACTATACTATAAACATTCAAGGTTAAACAGACCTTTGTCTGTCGGCCCGGTATACTTCCGGATGGCAATGCTGTGAGTTTTGTGTGCTGCTGGGTTGTTTAATTTGTGCGACTATATGGTCGAGTCGTATGACACTCGCTTTCGGATAGGAAGGTCCTGAGTTCGAGCCTCGCTCGGCGCTTAGTTGAGTCCTTGGAAAAAAGCTCTTTACTCACATTTTCTCACCGTAATCATGTGTTAAATGAGTACCTGGCCGTTAACAGCGTTGTCTCTGTCCGGAAAAATTGTAATATCGCATAACAGGCGTCATGTCTCGTTCTACATGTTACGCGTTGCTGTTGGCCAGGGACTCCTTGTAAAGCGCACATATTGTGGGTATTGTTCTATATAAAAGCTCATCTATTTTTTTTAAACTTTGGCTTGCGGGTGATGAGAGATTGTTTTACTTACACCCATAGAATCTACGAACCGATTCCAGTGCTAAAAATAGCCACATAGCCACATAGCCACAATCCAATCACTTCACTCTTGATTAGTGAAGGCGATTCATTTCAGAATGCTGTATTGGGTTACACTCAAACAAACATACACACACACACACACACACACACACACACGCACACGGTAGCCACACATAATGCGGTATAGAGTTACACAGATGAACACATAAACATGCACACACACACACACACACATACACAAACACACGCAAACACAGACACACACATACAGACACACACACAAACACACACACAGACACACACAAACAGACACAAACACACACAAACACACACACACACACACAAACACACACACAGACACACACACATAAACACAAACACCTACACACATAAACACACACCCAAACGCACACATAAAAAACACACACAAACACGCGCACACACAAACACACACACAGAGAAAAACACACACACACACAAACACACACACACACACATACAAACACGGTAGCCCCACAGCAAAGACTCTAAGACTCCCTATCTTAATTCATTAACATACAAAATCAAAGAAACGACCACACCCACTAATATGAAATGAAGGTACTCACCGACGTATACACATATACAGGTCCGACATCCGAACCCACTTATGGGCCTAGTTTAACTTTGTTGTAATGGACAATATTTTGCGTCATTTTTTGAGATTCACATAACAACAAATGGGCCCATAAGGAATATTGGGTTATCCGACCTGTAAAGAAGTGCACGTCGGTATTGACACAATATGACACATCTGCGATTCTTTCTTTCCTTCAATTGTTTTTTTAAATTTTTTTTTGGTATTATCATCAAAGACGCAAGTTAAATTTGTTGCTGTTGGCGAGCAGGGTTGCCAATTTGGCCGATTTTCTGCCAAATGTCCTTTTCTTTTGGCAGAATTTGAAGTCATCTGGCAGAAAAAAAAAAACAGTTTGGCAGATTTTTATTTTCCGATATTATTTATATCATGTATAGGTCCATGCAATTTTTATGTATTAGTGATTTTTTTTTTTTAAACTTGGGAAATGAAAAAAAAAAAAAGAAAAAAATATTACATCGACCTTGTGAATTTTTTGTTTAACAAAACTGATGAGTTTTCAAAGGGGGTTCTAAAAATAGTTCGAAGATGACGTCACTCAGGTCTTTGTTATTGAATTTTGCCATCCGCGTTTATGAGTAATGCTAACTGAACTGTATAACCCGACTATAAACGTTCATGGATACACACAGTTTTGTGTGTTGGTCCGTTATACTTCCGGATGCCAATGTTATGAGCTTCTTAGCCAGCGCATACTATCTATAAATAGTATGGTTTGGCAGACTTTTTGTGGTATTTGGCAGATTTTTATAATCCAGTTGGCGCAATGCCTGAAATTAAATCTGGCAATCATGTTGGTAAGTGATAATTTTTTAAAGTGGGACGAAGTTATCGTCACTAAGATATTTGTTTATTATTATTATTATTATTATTATTTTATTATTTTATTTATTATTTTATTATTTTATTATTATTATTATTATTATTATTTTATTATTTTATGATTTATTATTATTATCATTATTATTATCATATTATTATTATCATTATTATTATTATTATATTATTATTATTATTTTATTATTATTATTATTATTATTATATATTTATTATTTTATTATTTATTTATTATTATTATTTTTATTATTATTATTATTATTATTATTATTATTATTATTATTATATATTCATTATATTATTATTATTTATTATTATTATTATTATTTTATTATTTTTTTTATTATATTATTATTATTATTATTATTATTTATTATTATTATTATTATTTTTATTTTTATTATTATTATTAATTATTATTATTATTATTATTATTATTTTATTATTATATTATTATTATTATTATTATTATTATTATTATTATTATTATTATTATTATTTTATTATTATTTAT
>NC_088374.1:3097289-3107289 GCF_034508935.2 Berghia stephanieae
GGTTTCGTAGAAAAAAAAAAGAAAGATCCCACACTCACTAAATAACTGGTATGAAGTGAGTAGGAAAGTGCCAAAAGACAATAGAGAATAAAAAATTTCACGGCGGTGATTGGGGCCCGAACCGCGACCTTACTGGTACGGCAACTCCGCCTGGCCGGGGAGATCGTGACTCTACCGTATGAGCTATTCGCGGTTAGATTATAGATTGAATGAAGTTGACGTCAACTAGGTCTTTGTTATTGCTTTTTGCCATCGGGGTTTATGAATAATTCTCACTACATTGTATTAACCAGACTATACTATAAACATTCAAGGTTAAACAGACCTTTGTCTGTCGGCCCGGTATACTTCCGGATGGCAATGCTGTGAGTTTTGTGTGCTGCTGGGTTGTTTAATTTGTGCGGCTATGTGGTCTGTGGTAGACAACAGATTCGGAAGGGTCCTGGTTCAAGCCCCCTCGGCGCTTAGTTGAGTCCTTGGAAAAGGAGTTTTACTCTACATTTCCTCACCGTAATCATGTTGTTAAATGAGTACCTGGCCGTTAACAGCGTTGTCTCTGTCCGGAAAAATTGTAATATCGCATAACAGGCGTCATGTCTCGTTCTACATGTTACGCGTTGCTATTGGCCAGGACTCATTGTAAAGCGCACATATTGTGGGTATTGTCTATATAAAAGCTCATCTATTTTTTTTAAAAATTTGCTTGCGGGTGATGAGAGATTGTTTTACTTACACCCATAGAATCTACGAACCGATTCCAGTGCTAAAAATAGCCACATAGCCACATAGCCACACATCCAATCACATTCATTCTTGATTAGTGAAGGCGATTCATTTCAGAATGCTGTCTTGGGTTACACTCAAACAAACACACACACACACACACACACACACACACACGCACACGGTAGCCACACATAATGCGGTATAGAGTTACACAGATGAACACATAAAATGCACACACACACACATACACAATACCACACGCAAACACAGACACACACATACAGACACACACACAAAACACACACACAGACACACACAAACAACACAAACACACACAAACACACACACACACACACAAAACACACACACAGACACACACACATAAACACAAACACCTACACACATAAACACACACCCAAACGCACACATAAAAAACACACAAACACGCGCACACACAAACACACACACACAGAGAAAAACCAACACACAAACACACACAAACACACACACACACACATACAAACACGGTAGCCCCACAGCAAAGACTCTAAGACTCCCTATCTTAATTCATTAACATACAAAATCAAAGAAACGACCACACCCACTAATATGAAATGAAGGGTACTCACCGACGTATACACATATACAGGTCCGACATCCGAACCCACTTATGGGCCTAGTTTAACTTTGTTGTAATGGACAATATTTTGCGTCATTTTTTGAGATTCACATAACAACAAATGGGCCCATAAGGAATTGGGTTATCCGACCTGTAAAGAAGTGCACGTCGGTATTGACACAATATGACACATCTGCGATTCTTTCTTTCCTTCAATTGTTTTTTTAATTTTTTTTTGGTATTATCATCAAAGACGCAAGTTAAATTTGTTGCTGTTGGCGAGCAGGGTTGCCAATTTGGCCGATTTTCTGCCAAATGTCCTTTTCTTTTGGCAGAATTTGAAGTCATCTGGCAGAAAAAAAAAACAGTTTGGCAGATTTTATTTTCCGATATTATTTATATCATGTATAGGTCCATGGCAATTTTTATGTATTAGTGATTTTTTTTTTTTAAACTTGGGAAATGAAAAAAAAAAAAGAAAAAAATATTACATCGACCTTGTGAATTTTTTGTTTAACAAAACTGATGAGTTTTCAAAGGGGGTTCTAAAAATAGTTCGAAGATGACGTCACTCAGGTCTTTGTTATTGAATTTTGCCATCCGCGTTTATGAGTAATGCTAACTGAACTGTATAACCCGACTATAAACGTTCATGGATACACACAGTTTTGTGTGTTGGTCCGTTATACTTCCGGATGCCAATGTTATGAGCTTCTTAGCCAAGCGCATACTATCTATAAATAGTATGGTTTGGCAGACTTTTTGTGGTATTTGGCAGATTTTTATAATCCAGTTGGCGCAATGCCTGAAATTAATCTGGCAATCATGTTGGTAAGTGATAATTTTTTAAAGTGGGACGAAGTTATCGTCACTAAGATATTTGTTTATTATTAATTATTATTATTATTTATTAATTTTATTATTATTATATTAATTATTATTATTATTATTATTATTATTATTATATTATTATTATTATATTTTATTATTATTATTATATATATTATTATTATTATTATTATTATTATTATTATTATTATTATTATTATTATTATTATTATTATTATTATTATTATTATTATTATTATTATATTATTATTTATTATTATTATTATATTATTATTATTATTATTATTATTATTATATATTATTATTATTATTATTATTATTATTATTATTATTATTATCATTATTTTATATTATTATTATTATATTATTATTATTATTTTTTATTATTATATTATTATTATTATTATTATTATTATATTTATTATTATTATATTATATTATTATTATTATTATTATTATTATTATTATTATTATTATTATTTTATTATTATTATATTATTATTATTATTATTATTATTATTATTATTATTATTATTATTATTATTATTATTATTATTATTATTACTAATAAAAGGATTCAATAGTCTGAAGTCACGTCCGCCCAGTAACCGGCAGCTTGGTTCTAAACAAAGAAAATCGGTCCTTTTTAATTTCTTCATGCTGGCTAGTAGAACTTTTTCACATGTCATGTGATCAGAATGTATAAAAAGTCAAAACATGATCAGATTTATAACGTTTTACTCTTCTGGATACACTTTTATGCTCGTCGGAGAAAAATGTATATACAGGACGGCGATGGAGATATAACGGCATCCGCCATTGTTCCGATAGTTTAGAACCAGTTACGAGGGAAGTGACGTCACGACTGTTGTGTGTTGATCCATTATATTTCCTGATGGCAGAGTTGTAAGTTTCTTATCCATGCGCATACTATCTATAGATAGTTCGAAGATGACGTCACTCAGGTCTTTGTTGATGTTTTTTTGCCATCGCGTTTATGAGTAATGCTCACTGAACTGTATTAACCCGACTATAAACGTTCATGGATACACATAGTTTTGTGTGTTGGTCCGTTATACTTCCGGATGGCAGTGTTGTGAGTTTCTTATCCATGTGCACACAATCTATAGCGCGTTGACCACGTTATTTTGATATTGCTCAATATAAAAGCTGACCATAACTTTTTTTTTCCATGTCAGACCTGAAAATAGTAGGCTTTGTACAAATGTGACCCTTCGCCTCAAAACGGTATTAAGTCGGGTTGGTTAAGATGTTGAAAATTGAATTTATAGCCAGAAATAACAGACTTGTGGTGAGTTTGTATGTTTTATTGAGGAGAATGGATACCGTATTTTAGGGTGATAATGCCAACAATTTATATTTTTGACCAGTTTAACATTTAATTCGGTTTTAAGCATCTGGTTCGTTCCGACATAATACCGTTTTGAGACGATGGGTCACAAATATTCTATGCTACGACATAGTTTTTTTTAAAACCCTCCAAAAAAGTTAGATTTTGTATACAGCAATAAATGTACTCAAAGCTCTTTAAAAAAGGTCTATGACTTACAGCAACACTAAACATGTAGGTCGAGACATTAGGCCTGTTAGGCGATATTATAATTTATTCCGACAAGACGTTAACGGACATGAACCCATTTTACACCTGAGTGCGGTTAGAGAGTGTGAGTAATGAGCTTTTTTAGTTTTTCAAGGGATCAGCTATGCGCCAAACAAGGCTCGAACTAAGGACCTTCCATTCCGTAAGCGAGTGTCATAAACACAAGACTTTATAAATGGTATGCGCTTGGCAAAGAAACTCACAACATTGCCATACGGACCAACACACAAAAATATGTGTAACCAAAGAGTGTGTAGGGTAACGTAGTTACCAAGAGCTCCTACTTCTCTTAACCGCAATGCTATTGTCGCGTGCCAGGCGAGACAGCGAGGTGGGTGTGCTCCGCGTGTATCATGCGCGCTAGGCTTACTGATACAATGAAGAAAATACGAGTAGAAGACGGAAGATGCTTGGCTTTACCAAAAGCGGGAAGTGAGAGCTCTTGGTAACATAACAATCGTTACCTACACGCTCTTTGGTGTAACATTGAACGTTTATAGTCTGGTTAATACAGTTTAGTGAGAATAACTCATAAACGTGGATGGGAAAAAACAATAACAATGACCCGAGTGACATCACTTTCATTTCATTTATAGATAGAACGAAGATGACGTCATCAGATCTTTGTCATGTTACTATTTTTTGCCATACGCATTTATGAGTAATTCTCACTAAACTGTATAAACCAGACTATACAAAACTCATGGTACACATCGTTTTGTGCGTTGGTCCTTTACACTTCCGGGTGGCAATGTTGTGAGCTTCGTAGCCAAGCGCATGCTATTTATTGCCGTTTTGAGGTGACTGGTTACATGTAAAAATTGGTGTTTTATAACCGTCTGCTATTCTCGTGAATAGCAATTCCCGTTTGGATTCGGTCAGAGGCCTATCGTGTTACGGGTTGGTAATGAAAAGACGCCAGGTGGGTTTGTGGCTCGTTTGGGATTGTAGTCTTGGACTGGGGGTGTGGGAGAGGGACGAGGAGGAAGAGGTGGTGGTGGAGGATGGGGGAGGAGGAGGAGCAGGAGGAGGAGGAGGAGGAGGAGGATGGGGGGGATGGAGGTGGGTTGGGATGATATGAGATTGATGATTGATGATGAGGAGGAGGAGGAGGAGGAGGAAGAGGAGGATTGGGAGGAGGAGGTTGGGGATGAGGAGGTGGTGGAGGAGGAGGAGAAGGAGGAGGAGGAAGTGGAGGGGGGAAGAAGATGAAGATGAGGAAGAGAAAAGAGAGAGAGGGAAGAGAGAAAGAAAGATAGATAGATAGAGAGGATGAGGAAGAGGAGGAGGAAGGGGGGGGGGGTTTAGGAGGAGGAGGAGAAAAGAAAGAGAGGGAAGAGAGAATGATTGACATAGATAGATAGATAGATAGATAGAGAGAGGATAGGAGAGAGAGAGAGAGAGAGAGAGAGAGAGAGAGTATAGATGAAAATATCATATTATAATTCAACAAGGAGAGGACATTATGTGTGGTGTTTTGTGTTTTGTGTGTTTTTGATTGTGTTTGCGTGTGTGTGTTGTGTGTGTGTGGTGTGTGTTTGATTATGTTTGTGTGTGGTGTGTGTGTGTGTGTGTGGTGTGTGTGGAAGAGAGGGAGGGAGAAAAAATTATTGAGAGGAGATTGGAGGGGAGAGTAGAGAGAGAGAGAGAGAGAGAGAGAGAGAGAGAGGACAGGAGGAGAGATACAGAGAGAGACCAGAGAAAGGAGAGGAGAGAGAGGAGAGGAGGAGGAGAGAGAGAGAGGGAGAGAGAGAGAGAGGGTAGGGGTGGGGAGGGGGGTGGGAAAAGAAAAGGAACGACTATTATGATCTCGTATCTTTGACCAATGCACTGACCACGAGTCATGGAGTGACACGAGTGATTCAATGATCCACATCTTGAGAAAACAAAACAACAAACAAACAAACAAACAAACAAAACAAAAAACGTTCATAACGTTGACCAATAAAGACCTCTCGACGTCCCAGGTTTAAGAGTTTTCGCCATGGTGAGCGTCATTTCAATTTCGATTGATGGATTAATTTTGAAGGACGAGTTTTCTGGCCAAATTTTAAATACAAGTTTTTTTTTTCTTCTCCAGAATTTGACATTATCTGGTAAAACCTCTATAAAAAATTAAACCCCCTTCTGTTACTCCATTCTAAGGAAAAACGCCTAGGTCATGGGATATAATGTAGTCACAAACGGGGGGAGAAAATAGCTTTGGGGTTCTCTAGCTATGGGCGATTCTATGGTAAAGATTAAATGGTGTGTCGTGCGGTCTCCACCAGTTGGGAGAGAGAGAGAGAGAGAGAGAGAGAGAGAAGAGGAGGAGAGAGAAGAGAGAGAGAGAGAAAGGATGGATTTAGAGAACACATTCTAAGTCTCCTTCTCATCATTCACAGTTAACCGTGATTCTGTCTGTGTCATTTATTTATTGACTCAAAGAGGAATATACTCGTTTTGTAAGCCTCCAAGAAAAATATACTGAATTTGTTAACAGTTCCTATTTCTAAGAAGAAGATGGCGTTGGCTGGGCTATGTGACCAGGATGGGGGGAAAAGGGGGTCACTTCCAAAGACAGCCCTGTACTGGACATGAGATGGGAAGAATAAGATAATGGGGGGGGGAGTGGACCAAAGGAAACTGGTTTAAGGAAAAGATGGAAAGAGATAAAGGAAAGCAGGGCCTTTCCCGGGGAAAACAGCCACTCAAAAGCAAGCCGACCCAAACAAACATAATAAAAAATAAAGAAAAAAGGAGTGTCTGGTGGATGCCATATGTGCCTCAAGGCCCAGAGGTAGTCTGATGGATTGCCCTAGTTTCTCAAGGCCCGAAGGATGTTGGTGGATGCCCTATGGGACCTCAAGGCCCGAGAGGGTGTCTGGTGGGTGCCTTATGTCCTCAAGGCACCAGAGGGTATGATGGATGCCTATGTGCCAAAAGGGCCCCAAAATATGTTGGGGATCCCCTATATGCCAAAGGCCCAAGATTATGGGTTTTGGGGGGCCTATGTACCTCAAGGCCCCAAGATTATGTCTGGTGGATGCCCTATGTACCTCAAGGCCCCAAAAGGATGTATCACGGATGCCTTGTATTCCTCAAGGTCCCAAGAAGATTAAGTAAGTCAGACTTGTTCTCAGTTGGTTTAAATTAGTCCAACAAATTGCTTGGGAGTGGTCATGTATTTTATATCTGGATGTGATTTTAAAACAAACAAACAAAAACACATACACAAAGAAAAAAAAACGGAGCTTTTATATAGGATTACACAACCGTGCTCAAAAAGCCTTTACAAATGGTTTGATCAGGCCCGCAACAGACAAATGAAAAACGGACATGAGCCTGTTAGGCGAAATTACAACAAAAAAAAAAAATTGCAGAAGAACAATGCTGTTTTAAAAAAGGCAAAACAAGTAGGTACCGTTTTACACCGGAGTACGGTGGGTGAGAATTAAATATGATTAAAGATCATTTTTTCCAAAGACTCAACTGCGATGCGCCGAGCACAGCAGATTTTGAAGGTCAGTCCTGACCTTGACAGGAAGGTCAAATATGACGAGGTGGTACTTACCTGCCCAGTCGTTTCCCACTTCCGACTCGATGTCCTTGAGAACTTTCGGGATGGAACGGAACCCTTTGTGGTCGCATGTGACGTTGGAGCGCCGACGTATCAGGCCATTGGCGATGCTGTCTGCCGCTGGAAGTGGAAATGTAATGATAATAATGATAATAATAATAATAATATAATAATAATAATAAATAATAATAATAATAATAATAATAATAATAATAAATAATAATAATATAATAATAATAAAATAATAATAATGACAATAATAATAAATAATAATAATAATAATAATAATAATAATAATAATAATAATAATAAAAATAATAATAAATAATAATAATAATAATAATAATAATAATAATAATAATAATAATAATAATAATAATATAATAATAATAATAATAATAATAATAATAATAACAATGATAATAATAATAATAATAATAATGACAATAATAATAATAATAATAATAATAATAATATAATAATAATAATAATAATAATAATAATAATAATAATAATAATAATAATAATAATGATGATGATGATGATGATTATAATAATAATTAATAATAATAATAATAATAATAATAATAATAATAATAATAATAATAATAATAATATAATAATAATAATAATAATAATGATAATAATAATAATAATAATAATAATATAATAATAATAATAATAATAATAATAATAATAATAATAATAATAATAATAATAATAATAATAATAATAATAATATAAACACGGATGGCAAATAACAATAACAAAGACCCGTGTGACGTCACTTCGAACTATTTTTAGCCTGACACTAGAATCGTTATAACACACACACCCTCCCTTCATTACACACCAGCTCATTTCTTGATATTAAAAGAATAAAGTAATACAGAACCCGCTCCCAATCAAAGGGAAACAACTGTATCAATTAACGGTGTTATAAAGTATTTTTGCAGTTATCTACCTTGAAATAAAACAAAAAAACCCAAAAAAACTCGAGGGATCATTTTTGATTGTTTGTTTGTTTTTTATTGTACATTTTAAAAATCGAATCACTTGTCTTCTGCTCAAAAGGCATTAAAACACAATACTATCAATGCTGTGCGTTCGGGTAAAATAGTCATCACGTTCGCCATCCGGATATACCTACCAAAAAAAAAAAAAAAAAAAAAAAAAAAAAGGAAAGAAAAAATTCTATTATTCCCCCCATAGGGGAAATGTGTCTCTAGGGTCTATTCCAATGGAAGTCTGGAATAAACAGGCGTTGGCCGCAGTGCAACGCGCAAATTGAGCTAGACTAGCTCAAGGCCACACAATGCAGCGATATCGCTACCTTTCGGATACAACATTATTGATGTACTTACCGATATGACAATATCGATGTCCTTACCGATATAACAATATCGACGAACGTACCAATATTCATCAATATCCTTATCAATATAACAATATTGATGTTCTTACGATATGGCAATCGATGTACTTACCGATACAACATTATCGATGTACTTACCGATATGACAATATCGATGTACTTACCGATATGACAATATCGATGTCTTTACCGATATGACAATATCGATGTCCTTACCGATATACCAATATCGACGAAGGTACCAATATGACAATTCTATCCTTACCGATATGACAATATCGATGTACTTACCGATATGACGACATCAACGAACGTACCAATATGACAATTACATCCTTACCGATATGACAATATCGATGTCTTTACCGATATGACAATATCGATGTACTTACCGATATGACAATATCGATGTACTTACCGATATGACAATATCGATTCATGACATGATTATGGCCATCAGGCTGATACAGAAGCTTCAGCTTCTTCCAGCTGAAATGATGCATGACGTTGAGGATGAAATCCAAGAGAGAGTTGAAGTTGGTGCCCAGACGAGTCAGAAAAGGGAACATCCGGGGCTTGTTGTACCCAAAGTCAGCGGATAGCGCTCCCGGGGTGATCATTGGCATGCGCCAGTATCGAATCTGGGGGTGAAGTCAAATCGATATATGTGACCATTCGCCTCAAAACGGTATTAAGTCGAGTTGGTTAAGATGTTGAAAAGTGAATTTATAGCCAGAAATATCAGACTTGTGTTGAGTTTGTATGTTTTATTGAGGAGAATGGATAACATATTTTAGGGTGCTAATGCCAAAAATTTATATTTTTGACCAGTTTTAACATTAAATTTGGTTTTTAAGCATCTGGTTCGTTTCGACATAATACCGTTTTGATACGATAGGTCACATATATATGGACCCACAATTTCCAAAAAAAAAAAAAAAAAGAAAAAAGAAAAAGTTGCCATTCAGAGCCGTTCGGCCTATGGAGCCGGATTTTATCCCGGTTTCTATTAGCGTGAGAGTGGTAATATAAATTGCTTGCTATCCTTTGGATAGGACGCTTGTTGAACGAAAATTCAGCGGATAACGCTCATGGGGTGATAATAAGTATTCTCCGGTATCGAATTTGGGAGTGAAATAAAATAACGATATATTATAACAATTAAGAGAGAAGAATGGCTGAACAGTTGGGCAATGGGCAACAAGACGGAGGTCATTTAAATCTATCGATATTTGAAGGACGAGTTTGCTG
>NC_088374.1:3112289-3134789 GCF_034508935.2 Berghia stephanieae
TAACTTTTCCGCCGTTGACGTCACAGACTATGGGTGACGTCCAATCAAGGGACGCTACTCTTCCGCTAATCTCATTCCTATTTGTTCTATATAGAGAACGGTGTTTCTGTTTTTATAAAATCCGCCGAAAACCATAGTCTCAGGTTCACACCCACTAGTGTACACTTTCCTGAGTCTCAGGTTCAGTCCCAACTATTGGCTACTTGCCATAACTTTGTTTTTGCTTTTTTTAAAAGAAACCAGCTCAAACCGTGGCCTTCGTCAAGTTATGGCCTGATACTGACCAAAAAATGACGTCAAAATGCCAGTCTTTTGCTACAAAAGAAAACAAATCGTGAGTTGAATTCAATGGTTCTACCAATGAAATGACTTGTTTCCATGAGCTCTACTAACGACAACTCACTAATGACGTCAAACTGCCAGTCCTTTTGGATTTCAGTATCAGGCTATAACATAACGATGGCTACGCTCAAACCCAGTCACAGGTTCACTCCCCACTGGTGTACACTTTCCTGAGTCTCAGGTTCAGTCTCAACTATTACCTACTTCCCATGACTTTATCGGATATTGTCGGGTTTCGGCGGATTTCGTAAAAAACAAGTAACTGATTTTGTTACAGAAACCCGGTCAAACCCAGTCCCAAGTTCACTCCGCAATAGTATACAATTACCTGATTCCCAGTTTCACTCCCACAATTGCCTACTTCCCATAACTTTGTCGGGTTTCGTCGGGTTTTGTCGGGTTTTGACGGGTCTCGTAAATAAGAAATACCCTATAAAAATTGCTCAAGTATAGATAGAATGCGCTTGGCCAAGGAGTTCACAACATTGTCATCCGGAAGTATAACGGACCAAAACACAAACTCTGTGTAACCATGAATTTTTATAGTCTGGTAAATACAGTTTAGTGAGAACAACTCACAAACGCGGATGGCAAAAACAATAACAAAGGCCTGAGTGACGTCATCTTCGAACTATCTACAGGAAGAGAACCAAAAAAAAAAAAAAAAAATTGCTGATATTTGACCTAATGAAATGGCCACGAGAAGTGTATGTTTGTATGTATGTGTGTGCTTGTGTGTGTGTGTGTGTGTTTGTGAGTGTGTATGTGAGTGTGTTTGTGTGTCTGTGTGCCAGTAAGTTGTTGTTAGTAGAGCTCAAGAAAACAACGTGATTCCTCTGGTTGAACTATTGAATACAACTCACGATTTGTTTTCTTTTGTGGGTAAAGACTTGTCTTTTGACGTCATTCTGTGATCAATGTCAGACTATAAAAAGTATGCGCTTGGCTAAGAAGCTCACAAAATAGACATCCGGAAGTATAACGGACAAACACAAAACTATGTGTACAGTTCAGCGAGCATTACTTATACACTCGGATGGCAAAAAAAACAAACAAAAAAAACAAAGACCTGACGTCATCTTCGAACTATCTATAGTCTGGACAATACAGCAAAGTGAGAATTACTCATAATCGCGGATGGCACAAAAAAAATTAAAAATACAAAGACCTGAGTGACGTCATCTTCGTTCTCTTTCTAAGTTAACGATGGCGACTGTCGTGTACACCCTGACACACAACACACCGTGTTGAGACGGTGACTCATTCATAGATGTGTTATTTATTATTACTCACCTTTTCAACGGCTAGAAGCACGGCGGGAATCACTTTCCTCCATGAGAACGGCCGGCTTTGGAACACAGGCAAGATGAGCCCGAGGATGACGACAGGGGCTTTATTATTATTGTTGTTGTTGTTGTTGTTGTTGTTGTTGTTGTTGTTGTTGTTGTTGTTGTTATTATTATTATTATTATTATTATTATTATTATTATTATTATATCTGTCGTTTATCTCCCTTTTCTGTCGTCGCACAATTAGAGTGGTCCTCTTTGTTCTGACGGTATGTCCTCGGGAGTCGATGGTCTGGTGTGTTGCTGTGTCTCTGTCGTGTGTTTGGAGCCGTTTGCGGTCGCGGTGTGTATTTGGCGAGGGCTTGGTGGAATAAACTTCTCTTGGCAATGCAAATTTTGAAGTAGGTGAAAAAAATTCTTCGCCTCGAATTGAGTCAACGGGTCTGTTTAGTTTTGTCATTATTGTTTCTTCATCTAATTCTTCTTCTTCTTCTTCTTCTTCTTCTTCTTCTTCTTCTTCTTCTTCTTCTTCTTCTTCTTCTTCTTCTTCTTCTTCTTCTTCTTCTTCTTCTTCTTCTTCTTCTTCTTCCACTCCTCTACCTCTTCCATCACCATCATCTACTCCTCCTCCTCCTTTTCGTCCTCCTCCTCGTCTTCCTCCTCTTAAGCCCCCTCCTTCTTCATTCTCATCTCCTCCTTCTTCTTCTTCCGCGAGATCTTCTTCACCCCATATTCATCAACTCCATTATTCAGCCATCCTCCACGCGTGTCTTGATCCAAATGACTATAGTAATACAATCTAGCATTGGCCATTAGTTCCCCACCACGAATATCCCGGGTCTCCCATCAAATCCAATACAGGACGTATATAACTCATCCAAGCTCCGAAATACCAAGAACGCGTCACAAAAACTTCCCAAATCAGTCTCTGACAAATTCCTCATGGATTTTAGAAGATTTCGTCTCTTTGCACAATTCTTCAGTAGACCAGGAGAATCTTTCGTGGATTTTAAGATGTTCAAATTTTCAATGACGTTTTCTAGAAATTTCAGTTTTTTCTCAGTGGATATAGAGTCATGGATTATCATTTTGTGCAACAGAAAATTGTAGTCTACGCCGGTATATTTGGCACTTCGGTCAGTAATGTTCCTCCCACGAAGATCACTAGTAATATTAGTCATATTGATCTTATCACTAACCCTTTTCTTTTTCCTTGGACGAGACATTGCATTTCTTGTTAAGAACAAATACGAAGTTTTGTCAATAATATCACCAGCATCTTTTGCTTCGATGGCAGAAAATCTTTTTGTATTTTGTGTATTTAAAATTTGGGGCAATGAAAAGTCACGTCCATTTTGTGATAACAATGATGAAGTTGATGATGATGGAGTTGACGATGATGGCGATGATGGTGATTGAGAAGATTGTGAATGTTTCTGGTACGTTCTCTCGGGTTTTTGTTTCACACTATATGACGTCATTCCACAGGTAGCCCATGTGAAAAGGATGAATAGAAGGCCCAAGGTTAATCCAGCCGGTGCCGGGCACGGCCTAAGCCTGCAGCCCATCGTGGTCAGCGTTGTCTGTTCGTGCCTCCTTGACCCTCGGCTAAGATTCACGTAACAACAGCTTGACCATCATTTCCACGAACCTGAAAAACACAGACAAAACAATTCATTAGAAATCACTCTGCGTACGCTTATGGAGGACAGGACAGAATGGCGAAGACTTGTGGCTCATGTTGGGCGCCCCAAGGGGCGGCCCAACAACAACAACAAAAATCATTCTCTATAGATAGTATGCGCTTGGCTAAGAAGCTCATAACATTACCATCCGGAAGTATAACGGACCAACACACAAAACTGTGTGTATCCATGAACGTTTATAGTCGATTTAATACAGATCAGTGAGCATTACTCATGAACGCGGATGGCAAAAACATTAACAAAGAACTGAGTGACGTCATCGTCGAACTATCTATAACTATATAACTTAGAGATAGTATGCGCTTGGATAAGCAGCTCACAACATTGCCATCCGGAAGTATCACGGACCAACACATATAACCTTAAAGGTTTATAGTCTGGTTAATACAGTTTTGTGAGAATAACTCATAAACGCAGATGGCAAAAATCAATAACAAATACCTGACTACTGACGTCAACTTCGAAATATCAATATAACACAATATCCACTAAACGTGTTCAAAACGCTTAACAAGGGGTCCAAAACCAACAGCAACATTTAATAAGAAGGACGGGACATGACGCCTGTTATGCGATATAACAATTTAATTTCGCACAGATACAATGCTGTTAATGGCCAGGTATTCATTTTACTCATGAGTACGGTGAGAAAATGTGAGTAGAGCCTTCTAGAAGGTCTCAACTATGCGCCGATCCAGGCTCGAACCCAGGACCTTCCGATCCGGAAGCGAGTATCATACTACAAGACCACATAGCCATAACATCCTGCTATTGAGATAGTTATGTTCCCTTGTGATTCAATAGATGGTTCGAAGATGACGTCACTCAGGTCTTTGTTATTGTTTTATGCCATCCGCGTTTATGAGTAATGCTCACTGAACAGTATTAACCTGACTATAAACGTTCATGGATACACACAGTTTTGTGTTTGGTTCGTTATACTTCCGGATGGCAATGTTATGAGCTTCTTAGTCAAGTGCATACTATCTATATGTAACATATAAGTTATTTATTCATAGACCGGAGTGCTGGATAGAACCTAAACATTGGAAGGTGTGACGTCACGAATATTGATCCCGCATTATAATACAATGGGCTTCAACAATCATGACGTCACTTCCCTCGTAATGACGCATAGTAACTTACTAAATAGTTCTAAATTATTAGAACAATGGCGGACGCCCTTATAATATACTTCTCCGACGAACATAAAATTGTATCCAGAGGAAAAGAAAAACATATATAAATCTGATCATGTTTTAGATTTTATACATTCTGATCACATGACATGTGAAAAAAAGTTCTAGCCGGGATGAAGAATAAAAAGAACACGATTTACTTTGTTTAGAACCAAGCTGCTGGTTGCTAGGCGGACGTGACGTCAGACTATTTAATACTATTGAAACTAAAGTGAATTCTGAACGTCTGGTCAATATGGATTTTGTCCATACATAATCACGATCTTGTTCATCGCTGTCACAATCGAAGGGGAAACAAGAGGAAATTGAGAAGGAAAGAGAGAGAGAGAGAGAGAGAGAGAGAGAGAGAGAGAGAGAGAGGAGAGAGAGAGAGACAGATAGAGAGAGACAGACAGAGAGCAGAGAGAGATAGAGAGAGAGACAGACAGAGAGGCAGAGAGAGAGATAGAGACAGAGAGAGTGAAATAAAGTGAGAGATGGAGAAAGAGAAAGATAGCTAGAGAGTGAGACAGTTAGAGAGAGAGATAGAGAGATATAAACAGATAATCGAGAGGCAGAGAGAGAGATAGATAGATAGATAGAGAGAGA
Organism: Berghia stephanieae; assembly: GCF_034508935.2. Classification (NCBI taxonomy): domain Eukaryota; kingdom Metazoa; phylum Mollusca; class Gastropoda; order Nudibranchia; family Aeolidiidae; genus Berghia; species Berghia stephanieae. Next base: position 3,117,414 of record NC_088374.1, read on the forward strand.
GAGAGAGAGAGAAATAAAGTGAGAGATGGAGAAAGAGAAAGATAGCTAGAGAGTGAGACAGTTAGAGAGAGAGAGAGATAGAGAGATATAAACAGATAATCAGAGAAGTAGAGCGAGAGAGAGAAAGAGAAAGAGAGAGAGAGAGAGACAGACAGAGAGGCAGAGAGAGATAGAGAGAGAGACAGACAGAGAGGCAGAGAGAGATAGAGAGAGAGAGAGAGAGAGAGAGAGAGACAGACTGACGCTCTTGAGCATCACTGTCACATTTAAATTTAATTCAAAGAGACATGGGTGAAAAAAAGAAGAAAATTGAGAAAGAAAATAATGAGATAGAGACAAAGAAAAAATATTTATATTATTTAAAGAAAGAAAGAAAGATAGAGAGAGAGAGAGAAAAAAAAAGAGAGAGAGAGAGAGAGAGAGAGAGAAGAGAGACAGAGAGAGAGAGAAATAAAGTGAGAGATGGAGAAAGAGAAAGATAGCTAGAGAGTGAGACAGAGAGAGAGAGAGATAGAGAGATATAAACAGATAATCAGAGAGGCAGAGAGAGAGAGAGAGAGAGAGAAAGAGAGAGAGAGACAGACAGAGAGGCAGATAGAGAGAGAGAATGAGAGAGATAGATAGAGAGAGAGAGACAGATAGAGAGTGAGAGACAGACAGAGAGGCAGAGAGAGATAGAGAGAGAGACAGACAGAGAGGCAGAGAGAGAGATAGAGAGAGAGAGAGAGAGACAGATTGACGCTCTTGAGCATCACTGTCACATTTAAATTTAATTCAAAGAGACATGGGTGAAAAAAGAAGAAAATTGAGAAAGAAAATAATGAGATAGAGACAAAGAAAAATATATTTATATTATTTAAAGAAAGAAAGAAAGATAGAGAGAAGAGAGAAAAAAAAAGAGAGAGAGAGAGAGAGAAAGAGAGACAGAGAGAGAGAGAGAGAGAGAAAGAGAGAAGCAACCAATGAAATACTATCTTTCAAATTTCATCATGTTTAAAAAAAAAAAAGAACCCTTTTATCTATTTCAAATTATGGCCCTTGTCTTCATTACCGGAAGTGACGACGCTAGAACTCTCCAGACGCCCGCCAAAATCTCATCAACAATGGATTCCATATGTCGAGGTTGGAGCGGCGATTTATGATGAGGGATTATAGCGCTATGTGGTCGAGTGGTATCACATCGCTTTCGGATGGGAAGGTCCTGGGTTCCATAGTTGAGTGAGTCTTCTCTTGGGTGCAGAATGTGACCCTTCGTCTCAAAACGGTATTAAGTTGGGATGATTAAGTTGGTTAAGATGCTGAAAATGGAATTTGTAGACAGAAATGTCATGCTTAAGTTGAGTTTAAATGCTTTATAGATAGTATGCACTTGGATGAGAAGCTCACAACATTGCCATCCGGAAGTATAACGAACCAACACACAAAACTGTGTGTAACCTTAAACGTTTATAGTCTGGTTAATACAGTTGAAGCTTTTGAAATGTGGTGTTTGAGAAGGATGCAGAGAATATCGTATACTGCACACAAAACGAACGAAGAAGTGCTAAAACAAACATATCAACAAAGGAAACTAATGCCCTTAATAGCGGATCGACAGCTATCCTTTTTCGGACACATAGTAAGGAAAGATAAGAATGAATACCTGGCAAGTTGTGGAAAAATACCTGGTAAACGCGCCCGGGGAGACAAAGAAAAACACTCATAGACCAACTGAAGGGCTTCACCAACCTAACAATCCAAGAGCTGTTTGAAAATGCAAGAGACAGGGAGGAATGGAGAGAGATAATTCATGCAGTATCCGAAGCCTGGACCAGGCATGGAACCTAGAAGAAGAAAAATACAGTTAAGTGATAATTACTCATACACCTGGATGGCAAAAAACAATAATAAAGACCTGAGTGACGTCAACTTCAATATATCTTTAGAGGAGAAGGATTATCATATTTTACTGTGCTAAATACCAACGTTTCATATTTTTGACCAGTATGACTAAAATTTGACTTTTTATCATCTGGTCCATCCCGACATAATACCGTTTTGAGACGAGGGGTCACAAATGAGTTCCTGGCCGTCAACAGCGTTGTCTTCGTCGGAAAAAAGAATTAGTAATAAAATCTCCTTGACAGGCATCATGTCTCGTTCTACATGTTAAGTTTTGCTGTTGGTCAGAGCGTGGCCTTGTAAAGTTATAGCCTGACACTGACCAAAAAAATGACGTCAAAATGCCAGTCTTTGGCCACAAAAGAAAACAAATCGTGAGTTGTATTCAATAGTTCAACCAATGAAATAACTTGTTTCCTTGAGCTCTACTAACGACAACTCAACTATGACGCGACACAAACCTAAAAAAATGACGTCAAATCATTTAAGTCGGCTTGGGTTCTAGTGTCAGGCTATAAGTTTGTTTGTTGTTTTTTTTTTTTTGTGTGTGTGTGTGTAGCCAAAAGACACTTTTGACGTCATGTTTTGGTCATTTTTTGTGTGTTGGACCGTTATACTTCCGGATGGCAATGCTGTGATCTTCTTATCCAAGGGCATACTATCTATACGTTCTTTTAAAAATAAATCTCATTTGTATACACGACAATAGAGGGACCGATGGCTTAACAATGAGATGTAAAGGCAGGGGGTAAATGGGGTCTATTTATATGCAGTATTTCCGCTTGTGTTTAACCCTCTCCATACAAACCAAAGAAAAATCGTCACATTTGATTCGTTACGATACAACCAATATTTTTCTTATTCCAATGTTTTTTGTACATCATAAATTTAAAGAAAATGAACAGTGTGTTGTAGAGCATGTTTTGCTAACGAAATAATATATAATAATAATAATAATAATAATAAATAATAATAATAATAATAATAATAATAATAATAATAATAATAATAATATAATAATAATAATAATAATAATAATATGATGATGATGATGAATGATGATGATGATGATGATATGATGATGATATGATGATGATAATAATAATAAATAATAATAATAATAATAATAATAATAATAATAATAATAATACACATTAGACAGGGCTCATTCTCGTGTAAAACACAAGCTCTGGGCACTCTACAATATGAATTATCAATTTTGAAAAAAAAAAAAAACTTATGTATTGTGTTTGAGTGATGAAACATATTATTCTGTTAGTTGGGTGTGACGTTTTGGGAAAAATTCCTGAAAATGGCTGGTAAGGAGCGAGTTAACCTGTCCACACCAACCATAGGAAAATCGTCACATTTGTCACGATACAACCATCAACATCACAAAATAAAAAGAAAACATTTTCTCACATTTCTAAAAACTTGACACTGTAATAGCCTTAAACAGTCATGACGTCACTTCCCTCGTAATGACGCATGATAACTTAGTAACTGGCTCTAAACTATCGGAACAATGGCGGACGCCCTTATGAAGTATTTCTCCGACGAGCATACAAGCGTACCCAGAGGAAAATAAAGTATAAATCTGATCATGTTTTGACTTTCACACATTCTGATCACAAGGCATATGAAAAGTTCTAGCCAGCATGAAAAAAAAAAGTAATGATTTTCTTTGTTTAGAACCAAGATGGCCGTTGCTGGGCGAGGTGACACCAGACTATTGAATCCAATTTAGAGCTCATTCTCCTGGACATCATTTTATATTATAGATAGAACGAAGATGACGTCACTGTGGTCTTTGTTATTGTCTTTTTTGGCCATCCGCGTTTATGAGTAAATTTAACTAAACTGTATTAACCTGCCTATAAACATTCATTGTTACACATAGTTTTGTGTGTTGGCCAGTTATACTTCCGGATGGCAGTGTTATGAGCTTCTTAGCCAAGAGCATACTATCTATAGAAGCTCACAATATTGCCATCCGGAAGTATAACGGACCAACACACAAACTTTGTGTATCCATGAACGTTCATAGTCTGGTTAATACAGTTCAGTGAGCATTACTCATGAACGCGGATGACAAAAACAATAATAAAGACCTGAGTGACGTCATCTTCGAACTATCTATAAACGTGGTTAGACATAGTTTTGTGGATTGGTCCGTTATACTTCCGGATGTCAATGTTGTGAGTTTCTTAGCCAAGCGCATACTATCTATAGAATTTATATGTTGCTTTTCTATTTGAATTACTTTTTAATCTATTTTTGTTTAGAGTGAGTGTAAACATTTTGGATAAAACTCTGAAAACCGGCGGGGAAAGCGAGAGAGAGAGAGAGAGAGAGAGAGAGAGAGAGAGAGAGAGAGAGAGAGAGAGAGAGAGAGTAAACTCTCGTGCTTCTATGTGGTCTAGTGGTATGACACTCGCTTTCCCTGGGTGGGGTTCCCTACTTCCACAGTGGGCGGGGAGGTACTTGCTGTGTCTTCTATCCCCTTATTCCTGTTTTCCAACTTGCTTTCTGTCTTTGTCTTGGAATGAGATTACTTGGTTTTGTCCCGACCGCGGCCGAAGTCCTTGGCTGGGAGGGAAACGGTCAAATGCATAGTTATTGTTTTGGAGATGATATTTTTCCCTTGTAAATCATCTCTATGTTATGTATTATTATATTTGTTATTTTGAATGTATAATGTAAACATTTGAGTGTATTCCTCTTTGTTGGATTTTGTTCTTGTGTCCAGATGAGACTTAGAGGTGATCTCACACTAAGTACATTGGTGGTATGCTCTTGGAATCTACATCTGATCCCTATTTGTTCCCAGTTCCCCTTTGTCTTACTCTCTCTCTCTCTCTCTCTCTCTCTCTCTCTCTATATATATTATATATATATATATATATATATATATATATATATATATATATATATATATATATATATATCTGAAAGCTGTTTTTTTTTTCAAAACTTGTAAAGTCGATTTTTCTACTTTTTGAGATTTTCCAAACATGAGATAAATTGAAGTGTAAACTTTATTTTAAGTATCAATTGACACAATCATTCCCCTAGATTTGTGTGAATTTGAAGTTTAAATAATATGATAAAATAACAAATCGAATGAGAAATTTTAGGGGAGATAATCCTCAATATCTCAAAATGGGAAAAACGGAGTTAAGCAGTCTTGGAAAACCACTCTTCATTTATAATTATATATTGAATCGTGTTTGATACAAATATGGTACGGAACTACTTCAACAAGCAACAGCACACAACAAACCAAACTCATGTAACACACAGTCCTAACGATGGCTGATTAGGCCTGAAACACGATGTAGACTGACTCCAACATTGTGGTAAATATTAAAATAATATCTATATATGTTCCAAAGATATGGGTATATCAAACCAAAATGAATTAACGTATTCTCTATAGTAGATTTATCTTCAACAGGAAGTAGTATCTCTTGGATCTCCGTCTTACAAAAGTACCGCCATGTTTGGAGATGTAGAAGCTCTGATGGCCTCAGGCTGTTTCCAGAACATTCTTAGAAAAAGAAAGACAGACATTTTATTCTCAATGCTACAATGGAGAAAATTACTGGCTTAATTCCTTCGAAACGCCAATTCCCCATAATAATATTATCTCACTTCATCCATGTGTAAAATGGGTACTAGGTCAGTGACAGTGCTGTATGTTTTAACCCAAATTAAAAAAAAAGATAAATTGTCATGTCTCAAACTGCAAGTTAAGTGTTACAGCTGGCTTGGAACCAATTGTGAATCGGTTTTAACACGTCCAATGGATATTGAGCTATACAAATGGTCACCTTTTATAAATTCAGTTCTTTGTGAGTTTTAGCTCTCCAAAGATATGGGTATATCAAACCAAAATGAATTAACGTATTCTCTACAGTAGATGTATCTTCAACAGGAAGTAGTATCTCTTGGATCTCAGTCTTACAAAAGTACCGTCATTTTTGGAGATGGAGAAACTCTGATGGCCTCAGGCTGTTTCCAGAACATTCTTTCTTAGATAGAAAAAGAAAGAAAGACAGACAGACAGACAGATTTTCTCAAGACTGCTAATACTACTACTATTACTATGGGTGAAATTGCATTAGCCACTTACACTTACCGTCGTTTCAAAAGACACGGCCATCGTCAGTCCATTACGTTCTTTTATACTCTGGGTCTGTGGGTTACATAGACGTACTTACTATATAAAAAACAAAACAAAAAACAAGCTAAAAGCAAAAACAAAACAAAACAAACACAAAAAACCTCCCCCCCCCCAAAAAAAAAAACCAAAAAAAAAAAAAAAACCACCCCACCCGACAAAAAGTGACATTATATATATATATATATATATATATATATATATATATATATATATATATATATATATAAATTTATGAGTGTTGGTGGGTACTCGTAGGTACGAAAGTGCTCGATGATGATGGTTAGAGCTAATATAGAATACAAATTGTCACTCACATTTTTTGTGGCCGAGACGTTCGTTTCTGTCTCTCTTTACACGTCCTCAGTCGGCGTAATCCTTACGCCGACTGAGGACGTGTAAAGAGACACAGAAACGAACGTTTCGGCCACAAAAATGTGAGTGACAATTTGTATTCTATATATATATATATATATATATATATATATATATATATATATATATATATATATATATTTGTGACCTTCGACTCAAAACGGTATTAAGTCGGGATGGTCAAGATGTTGAAAATGGAATTTATAGCCAGAAATATCAGACTTGTGTTGAGTTTGTATGTTTTATTGAGGAGAATGGATACCATATTCTAAGGTGCTAATGCCAACAATTTAAAGTTTTGACCAGTGTAACATTAAATTAGTGCTTTGAAGCATCTGGTTCGTTCCGACAAAATACCGTTATGAGACGATGGGTTAAATATACACATACTTTTATGACCCACTATCTGAATTTTTTTTTAAAAGAGCTTTAAGATAGCGCGTAATATCCACTAAACTTACTCAAAGCGTTTTACAAAAGGTCCCTGGCGACGTGCATTTATTTGCAGGTCTGATAACCCAATCCATTATAGGCTCATTGTTGTCATGGAAATCTCAAAAAAAAAAAAATTTTAATGACGCCATTACAACAATGTTAAACTAGGGCCATAATTGCGTTAGGGTGTCTGACCTGCATATTGATGCACGTTGTTTTAGATTAATGAATTTTTCAAAATCAATTTTTCTAGATTCACTTATTATCGTTTTTTAGTGCTTCAGAACCATTTCGTCCATTGATGCGCAGTTTTCCCCGGTTTTTATAGCGAGAAATGGACACCAGCAATTGCTTGCTGTCCTTTATATAGGACGCTAGTCTATCGCAAAGTCGTCGTCATCATCATCAAGTGCCAGGCTTGTTGCAGACAGAATCAGAAAAAGAGTTACAACAACTACTCGATATTGAGACCAAACATAGCGAAGACACCGGGTTGGAACTCAATGTGAAAAACAAAACAAAAACAGACCGTATGGTCTTGAACAGAAATAATGTTAACCCTCTCCGTACCAACTATAGATAGTTTGAAGATGACGTCACTCAGGCCTTTGTTATTGTTTTTGCCTTCCGCGTTTGTGAGTTGTTCTCACTAAACTGTATTAACCAGACTATAAAAGTTCATGGTTACACAGAGTTTGTGTGTGTTGGCCAGTTATACTTCCGGATGGCAATGTTGTGAACCTCTTGGCCAAGCGCATACTATCTATAGGAAAATCGTCACATTCGTTACGAAAAAACCAACATTTTTCTTATTAAAATTTCTTTTATACACCATAAAATTTGATAAAAATTACAATAAATAATAAAATTGAACTTTTATATAGCGCAATATCCACTTAACGTGCTCAAAGCGCTTTACAAGAGGTCCCTGGTCAACAGCAACATTTAACATGTAGGACGGGACATGCCGCCTGTTAGGCGATATTACAATTCTTCGGACAAAGACAACGCTGTTAACAGCCAGGTACTCATTTTACACCAGAGTACGGTGAGAGAAAGTGAGTAAAGAGCCTTGAACAAAGACTCAATTATGCGCCGAGCGCGAGGCTCGAACCCAGGACCTTCCGATCCGAAAGCGAGTGTCATATCACAAGACCACATAGCTGCACAATATACACCATAGACACCATAACATTTACAGAAAATGAACAGTGTGTTGTAGAGCATGTTTTGCTAACGAAATTATATATTGAAGACCTTTACTGCCATTATGTTTGAGAGATAAAAATTAAATTTTTGTGTTAGTTGGGTGTGAAGTTTTGGGGAAAATCCTGAAAATGGCTGGTAAGGAGAGAGTTAAACCACCCTGCAAATTATCCTATCGCAAAGTACTTTCCGGCAAATCGAACAGACCCAGCTACCCATTCACTGCTGGGTGGACACGGGATGGGTCAGAAAATAAAAAAAATATCGACTGCATTCGGGAATCGACCTCGGTCCCTTTGCGTGTGAAGCGAGTGCTCTACCAACTGAGCTATCGGGGGCCGCCAATTCAATTATTTATCTCGGCAAAAATACCTTAGAGAGAGATTTGGAATTCCATTTGGAATTTTTCCAAAGTTCCATAAATCTGGAATTTCATTAAGGATAACTGAAGTGACTTTTGGGGAGTGAATAATGATGGAGATATAATGAATAAGACGTGAGGCTATGATGTGGTCTAGTGGTATGACACTCGCTTTTACGATCAGAGAGTTGTGGGTTCGAGCTTCGTATAGATAGTCTGCGCTTGGCTAAGAAGTTCACAACATTGCCATCCGGAAGTATAACGGACCAACACACAAAACTGTGTGTATCCATGAACGTTTATAGTCGGGTTAAAACAGTTCAGTGAGCATTACTCATAAACGCGGATGGCAAAAAAACAATAACAAAGACCTGAGTGACGTCATCTTCGAACTATCTATAGCGCATAGTTGAGTGAATCATTGGAAAAAGCAATCTAAATTTACTCACATTCTCTCACTTTACTCAGGTGTAAAATGAGTACCTAGACGTTAACAGCGTTGTCTATGTCCGAAAAAGATTGTAATATCGCCTAATAGGAGTCACGACACGTGATATTATGTTAAGTGTTGCTGTTGGTAAAGCGCTTTGAGCACGTTTAGTGGATATTGCGCTATATAAAAGCTCACATTGTTTTTTTATCGAATCTAAAGCAAATGTTGTTAGAGTTTTGTCGTGATCAGAATTAAAAAAAAAATTCTGGCAAAGCTCTTTTTTTTAAATGAATTTTTATGTATATAGCGCAACATCCACTCAGAGCGGGACCCGAACCTTGGTCCTTCCGATCCGAAAGCGAATGTTAATCCACTAGACCACACAATCTCACACATTTATACAAAGTATAAATAATATGTGGAATTTCATTATCGATAAAAAATGTGTTATAGCTACGTATACATATATACAGGTCCTACATCGGAATTCCCTTATGGGCCTAATTTAACATTGTTTGTAATGGACGATATTTTGTGTCATTTTTTAAAGGTTTCCATTCCAACAAATGAGCCCATAAGCAATTGGGTTATCAGACCTGCAAATGAGTGCACGTCGGATTTTTTTGGGGGGATTGAATAGAATATTGATGTAAATGGCAATTGAATCAAAAAGACATTTTAATAATAAAGAATAAATAGAATTTCCTTTATATTCGTCCTATAGAGAATGAGATTAGCGGAAGAGTAGCGTCCCTTGATTGGAAGTCACGAGCGGAAAAGTTATTAGAGAGAGAACGTCATGTTGGTTGTGCGGCATGAGACACTTCACCGAAAGCGTGGACGAGAGAGACGCATGCGCAAAACCATTTTGACGTTCTCTCTGTAAGGTGACGTAAATCAAGGGACGCTACTCTTCCGCTAATCTCATTCCCTATAGAGGAAATTTGTCTCTAGGGTCTATTCCAAGGGGAGACTGGAATAACCCAGGCCTCGTCCGCAGTGCAGCGCCTCAAATTGAGCTAGGGCGAGGTGACTGACTCAAGGCCACATAGCGCAGGCGCGGCGAGTGATCGAACTTGGTACCTTTCGGGTACGAAGCAAAGACCGTTACCGCTGAGCCACGCTACCCCTATTTTTATTGTTTAAACTTTGTTTGAGTCAGTTTGAATCTGTCGTGTTCAAACGTCTTTATTGATGCTATGCGCTTAGTTGAATTACTCACAACATCAGCCAGTCCAATATGACGTACCAACGTCTTTATTGATGCTATGCGCTTAGTTGAATTACTCACAACATCAGCCAGTCCAATATGACGTACCAACGTCTTTATTGATGCTATGCGCTTAGTTGAATTACTCACAACATCAGACAGTCCAATATGACGTAACAACAAGCAAATCTATGTGTCACATCGAACGTTGTAGTCTGTCTGATTGATAGAGTTTAGTGAAAACTATTCATAAAATAGGCTTCAACAGTCGTGACGTCACTTCCCTCGAAATGACGCATAGTAACTTAGTAACTGGTTCTAAACTATCAGAAAAATGGCGGACGCCATTATGAAATACTTCTCCGACGAGATTAAAAGAGTATCCAGAGGAAAAAAAAACAAAACATTATAAATTTGATCATGTTTTGACTTTCACACATCCTTATCACAAGACATATGAAAAGTTCTAGCCAGAATGAAGAATAAAAAGTAATGATTTTCTTCGTTTAGAACCACGATGGCCGCCGTTGCTGGGCGACGTGACATCAGACTATTGAATCCGATTGGCTGGCTAAAAACAATGACAAAGTACTGAGTGACGTCATTTTCTATAACACCACAGGTGCCTAAGCCATAGTAAAATTATAGCCTGGCACTGACCCAAAAAAATGACGTCAAAAGACAAGTCTTGGCCACACAGAAAACAAATCGTGAGTTGTATTCAATAGTTCAACCAATGAAATCGCTTGTTTCCTTGAGCTCTACTAACGACAACTCACTCGGTACTGCACAAACCTTAAAAATGACGTCAAACTATAAGTCCTAGAGGGTTCTAGCGTCAGGCTATAAGTTAGCGATGACGACGCTAGAACCCTCTGAGACTTACAGTTTGACGTCATTTTTTAGGTTTGTGCAGCGTCAAGTGAGTTGTCGTAAGTAGAGCTCAAGGAAACAAGTTATTTCATTGGTTGAACTATTGAATACAACTCATGATTTGTTTTCTTTTGTGGACAAAGACGTCATTTTTTGGTCAGTGTCAGGCTATAGATAGAATGCGCTTGGCCAAGGAGTTCACATCATTGCCATCCGGAAGTATAACCGACCAACACACAAACTCTGTGTAACCATGAACTTTTATAGTCTGGTTAATACAGTTTAGTGAGAACAACTCACAAACGCGGATAGCAAAAACAATAATAAAGGTCTGAGTAACGTCATCTTCGAACTATCTATAGATAGTTCGAAGATGACGTCACTCAGGTCTTTGTTATTGTTTTTTGCCATCCGTGTTTATGAGTAATGCTCACTGAACTGTATTAACCCGATTATAAACGTTCATGAATACACACAGTTTTGTGTGTTGGTCCGTTATACTTCCGGATGGCAATGTTATGAGCTTCCTAGCCAAGCGCATACTATCTATAAGTTTACGATGGCTACTCTTATGCTATTAGTAAACATGAGACTGTGGGTGAGAGAGAGATTTGGTGTTTGAAAGTGTGTGTGTGAGAGAGAGAGAGAGATTTGGTGTGTGAAAGTGTGTCTGTGTGTGTGAGAGAGAGAGAGAAAGAAAGAAAGAGAGAGAGAGAGAGAGAGAGAGAGAGAGAGAGAGAGAATGTGTGACAGAGAGAGATGTTGTGTATATGTGTGTGTGAGAGAGAGAGATAGAGAGAGAGAAATTGAGAGAGAGAGAGAGATAGAGCGAGATAGAGAGAAAGCGAGAGAAAGAGACAGAAAGAGAGAGAGAGAGAGAGAGAGAGAGAGAGATAGCGAGAGCGAGAGAGAGAGAGAGAGAGTGTGAGAGAGATACGGACTAAGGTAATTTAATAAAAAAAAAATCAAATTAAAAATAATCATAAAAACACACCTCCCAATTTATTCGTAGCCAAATAATCAAATGAGATTTTTTGAAGAACTCTAATCGGTTATTTGAAGTACGTTTCCAATTTAACCAAGATCCAACAAATTATCATTTACTTCCGGTCCACCGATCCCAGTTCCCAAAGTCATCGCCTAGTTTTTTAAGATTGGTTTTTGAACTTCATCAAAACATGAAAGAATTTTGGTTTTATTTTCATTAATTTTTTTAAACTAGAAACCAAGACTTACGATAATTTTTTTTTTTTTACCCAAGTGATCAAAAGAAAAGTTTTAAATAAATTTAAAAAAATAAATTGTGACCCATCGTCTCATAACGGTAATATGTCGGAACGAACCAGATGCTTAAAAGCCGAATTAAATGTTAAACTGGTCAAAAATATAAATTGTTGGCATCATCACCCTAAAATATGGTATCCATTCTCCTCAATAAAACATACAAACTCAACACAAGTCTGATATTTCTGGCTATAAATTCAATTTTCAATATCCTAACCATCCCGACTTAATACCTTTTTGGGGCGAAGGGTCACAATTGTTGAGAGAGTGAAAAAACAAAAACAAAAGTGGGTCGGGGGGGGGGGGGGTGGATGGAGGGGAGCTGGGGTTGGATTTGGGGGGGGGAGGGGGGTGGTTACGGGATTATTGGAGAGTTCAGAAGTCTTAGTAGTTAGTGGCCTCGCCTCAAGCCCAAAAGGACGCAAATGGAGTTATGTCCCTTTTCAAGACAAACCCCGATCGGACCAGGTCGAGAAAAGGTGTCATTCCTATAGATGGAACGAAGGTGACGTCACTCGGGTCCTTGTTATTGTTTATTTATTTATTTATTTTTTTGCCACCCGCGCTTATGAGTAATTCTCACTAAACTGTATTAACCAGACTATAAACGTTCAAGGTTACACACAGTTTTGTGTGTTGGTCCGTTATACTTCCGGATGGCAATGTTGTGAGCTTCTAAGCCAAGCGCATACTATCTATAGCGCAATATCCACTAAACGCGCTCAAGCACTTTACAAGCGTCCCCTAATCAACAGCAAAACTTAATGCGTAGGACTAGACATGACGCCTAATAGGAGATATTACATGATTTTCATAAGTGAGATTACTCCTAAAAGCGGATGGCAAAATAAACAATAACAAAGACCCGAATGACGTCAGCTTCATTCTATCTATATTCAATTTGTGACCCATCGTCTCAAAACGGTATTATGTCGGAACGAACCAGATGCTTCTATGCCGATTTTAATGTTAAACTGGTGAAAACTATAAATTGTTGGCATCATCACCCTAAAATATGGTATCCATTCTCCTCAATAAAACATACAAACACAACACAAGTCTGATATTTCTGGCTATAAATTCAATTTTCAACATCTTAAACATCCCGACTTGAATACCGTTTTGAGGCGAAGGGTCACATTTTTGTTAATGACTTTTTACATTCACCAGCTTCCAATAGCCTGGCGTCCCTCGTGAATAAACGAGATCTGAGCCCAAACCAATCTCAGATTTCCGTAGAAAATCGTTTATCAAATTTCACTGATACGATTTACAATTGTGTGTGTGTGTGTGTGTGTGTGTGTGCCTGTTTCAATTCATTTCCAGCAATTTCTGTCTTGACTATAAGTCATAAATTATTTACAAATCCCATTACACTATTTGGCAACGTGCCTTAAAAACCCCAATTTTCCCCAAAACTACAAGTTCTCACACAGATTATTACCCCCCCCCCCCCCTTCCCCACTTTCCTTAAAGAACAGTAATGCTTAACAGTATCAGGTTTACAATAATAACTTGTGACGTCAGATTATAATCGTTAAATTTCACTAAAATTAGATTTCCGGGGGGAGGGGGGGGGGGGTAATATGTACCATTTGTGACCCTTCGCCTCAAAACGGTATTAAGTCGGGGTGACTAAGATGTTGAAAATTGAATTTATAGCCAGAAATATCAGACTTGTGTTGAGTTTGTATGTTTTATTGAGGAGAATGGATACCATATTTTAGGTTGCTAATGACAACAATTTGTAGTTTTGACCAGTTTAACATTAAATTCGGATTTTAAGCATCATGTTCGTTCCGACATAATACCGTTTTTGAGATGATGGGTCACATTTAATATTTTTGAAAATGTCTTTTACTCAGAGATGACGAATTTGGAATTGATTGAGGAGTAGAATAAAATATTTCTTTCACTCTTGCGTTGTGGAATTCGAATGACGTTCCCAACGCGCACTCGCAAGCAAAAATAGCAAGAAGAAAGAATCGTATAGAATTCTACCCTCTCATTGGGAATGAGATTAGCGGAAGAGTAGCGTCCCTTGATTGGATGTCACCGGTGGAAAAGTTATTAGAGAGAGAACGTCATGTTGGTTGTGCGCATGCGTCTCTTGTCCTCGCTTCCGGAGACACTTCACCGAAAGCGAGGACGAGAGAGACGCATGCGCAAAACCAAATTGACGTTCTCTCTGTAAGGTGACGTCCAATCAAGGGACGCTACTCTTCCGCTAATCTCATTCCCTATTGGAAAACCCTATCATATCTTAGTAAATACGTAATCGTTGAATAATGCTTTGAACGCGTTGAATAAAAAAAGATTATTCAACGATTGCAGAATATTTTCGCTCATTTTATTGGTGTGAAATTTGGTGTAAAACACAGCTGATTGGTAGTTATAAATAATCTTTTGGTGCGAATGAATACAAATCGAACGTTTTTATTTTTGGGTCAAATTGTCATTCAAGCAGACGGAGAAAGATACAAATTATGGTGAATAGAAGTATTAATACCATGTGCGGCTATAATGTGGTCAAGTGGTATGACACTTGCTTTCGGATCGGAAGGTCCTGGGTTCGAGCCTCGCTCGACACATAGTTGAGTCCTTGGAAGGTGTAAAATGAGTACCTGGCCGTTAACAGCGTTGTCTTTGTAAGGAAAAATTGTAATATCGCCTAACAGGCGTCGTGTCTCGTCCTACATGTTAAATGTTGCTGTTAACCAGGGACCCTTTGTAAAGCGCTTTGAGCACATTGAGTGGATATTGCGCTATATAAAAAAGCTCAAAGCTCAAAATACCATTTGGTTACAAAATGTCTAATAATCTTACTTGGAGGGTTGGAATAAACGTTTTCTTTCATCTATTTGTATTTATTAAACTCGTAATATTTTTATCGTACAATGATAGCATATACTCGCAAGCTCGTAGTGTTATTGGGCACGATAAAAATAAACTCGTTTAATAAATACAAAAAGATTAAAGTATCGTACACACGTAAGCTCGTAGTGTTATTGGGCACGATAAAAATAAATCGTTTAATAAATACAAAGAGATTAAAGTATCGTATACACGCAAGCTCGTAGTGTTATTGGGCACGATAAAAATAAACTCGTTTAATAAATACAAAAAGATTAAAGTATCGTATACACGCAAGCTCGTAGTGTTATTGGGCACGATAAAAATAAATCGTTTAATAAATACAAAGAGATTAAAGTATCGTATACACGCAAGCTCGTAGTGTTATTGGGCACGATAAAAATAAACTCGTTTAATAAATACAAAGAGATGAAAGAATCGTATACACGCAAGCTCGTAGTGTTATTGGGCACGATAAAAATAAATCGTTTAATAAATACAAAGAGATGAAAGAATTGTATACACGCAAGCTCGTAGTGTTATTGGGCACGATAAAAATAAACTCGTTTAATAAATACAAAGAGATGAAAGAATCGTATACACGCAAGCTCGTAGTATTGTTGGGCAAGATTAAAATAAACTCGTTTAATAACTACAAAAAGATTAAAGTATCGTATACACGCAAGCTCGTGGTGTTGTTGGGCACGATAATAATAACTCGTTTAATAGATACAAAGAGATGAAAGAATTGTACACACGTAAGCTCGTAGTGTTATTGGGCACGATTAAAATAACTCGTTTAATAAATACAAAGAGATGAAAGAATTGTATACACGCAAGCTCGTAGTGTTATTGGGCACGATAAAAATAATTCGTTTAATAAATACAAAGAGATTAAAGTATCGTATACACGCAAGCTCGTAGTGTTATTGGCCACGATAAAAATAAACTCGTTTAATAAATACAAAGAGATGAAAGAATTGTATACACGCAAGCTCGTAGTGTTATTGGGCACGATTGAAATAAACTCGTTTAATAAATACAAAGAGATGAAAGAATCTTATACACGCAAGCTCGTAGTGTTATTGGGCACGATAAAATAAACTCGTTTAATAAATACAAAGAGATGAAAGAATCGTATACACGCAAGCTCGTAGTGTTATTGGTTATGGTTAAAATAAATCGTTTAATAAATATAAAGCGAGAAAGAATCGTATTTTTTTCCCACCCCAGGCAAATTTGACCCTGGGGTCAAGTCATCACTCATCTAATGAATGCAAATGACATCATTCAGCTCATCGTTGGTTTTGTTGTGTTGTTTGAGGTTTTTGTTTGTTTTGTTATGTTTGTTTTTGTATTTAAACAAACTTCTCCAATTGAGGGACACTTTTTTTCCCCGGAGTTTATTCCAACAGGGAATGAGATTAGCGGAAGAGTAGCGTTCCTTGATTGGACGTCACGAGCGGAAAAGTTGTTAGAGAGAGAACGTCATGTTGGTTGTGCGGCATGAGATACTTCATCGAAAGCGAGTACGAGAGAGACGCATGCGCAAAACAATTTTGACGTTCTCTCTGTAAGGTGACGTCCAATCAAGGGACGCTGCTCTTCCGCTAATCTAATTCCCTATTACTCTTCTAATAGTTATGCCATCTATGGTAATATAATATGTAACCTATTCATTATTAGTACTCGGAAAGATTGGTTAGATACACACACTTCCAAGGATTAAGGAACCAGAAGAGTAGAAGGTGTGATGTCACAAAATTATTCCCTATTTGTGACCCATCGTCTCAAAACGGTATTATGTCGGAACGAACCAGATACTTAAAATCCGAATTTAATGTTAAACTGGTCAAAAATATAAATCGTTGGCATTAGCACCCTAAAATATGGTATCCATTCTCCTCAATAAAACATACAAACTCAACACAAGTCTGATATTTCTGGCTATAAATTCAATTTTCAACATCTTAACCATCCCGACTTAGTACCGTTTTGAGGCGAAGGGTCACATTTGAGGAAACTGAGTTGTGGAGTTTAGAGAAAGAAGAAACTATTAACTCTCTCCTTACCAGCCATTTTCAGAATTTTCCCCAAATCTTCAAACTCACCCAAAACAAAAAAAAAACCTAGACATTTCTTACTCAAACAGAAAAGCAATAAGCACATTCTATACATAGAACGAAGATGACGTCACTCAGGTCTTTGTTATTGTTTTTTGCCATCCGCGTTTATGAGTAATTATCACTCGACTGTATTGACCAGACTATAAACGTTAAAGA
>NC_088374.1:3139789-3162289 GCF_034508935.2 Berghia stephanieae
TATATATATATATATATATATATATATATATATATATATATATATATATTAGATTTTCATTACAAAAAATGAGCCCATAATGAATTGGATTACCAGACCTGTGAACAAGTACACGTTTTACACAGCCATTGTTCAATTCAATCCAGAAATTTCTTTACTGTCCGTAATATTCTGCATATAAAAAAAAATAAACAAACAAAAAGTGAGCGTTTATAGATAGTTCGAAGATGACGTCCCCCAGGTCTTTGTTATTGTTTTATCTATATATATAAACTATGTGTGTCCATGAACGTTTATAGATAGTATGCGCTTGGCTAAGAAGCTCATAACATTGCCATCCGGAAGTTATACGGACCAATACACAAAACTGTGTGTATCCATGAACGTTTGTAGATAGTATGCGCTTTGCTAAGAAGCTCATAACATGGCCATCCGGAAGTATAACGGACCAACACACAAAACTGTGTGTATCCATGAACGTTTATAGATAGTATGCGCTTGGCTAAGAAGCTCATAACATTGCCATCCGGAAGTATAACGGACCAACACACAAAACTGTGTGTATCCATGAACGTTTATAGATAGTATGCGCTTGGCTAAGAAGCTCATAACATTGCCATCCGGAAGTATAACGGACCAAAACACAAAACTGTGTGTATCCATGAACGTTTATAGATAGTATGCGCTTGGCTAAGAAGCTCATAACATTGCCATCCGGAAGTATAACGGACCAAAACACAAAACTGTGTGTATTTATGAACGTTTATAGATAGTATGCGCTTGGCTAAGAAGCTCATAACATTGCCATCCGGAAGTATAACGGACCAACACACAAAACTGTGTGTATCCATGAACGTTTATAGATAGTATGCGCTTGGCTAAGAAGCTCATAACATTGCCATCCGGAAGTATAACGGACCAAAACACAAAACTGTGTGTATCCATGAACGTTTATAGATAGTATGCGCTTGGCTAAGAAGCTCATAACATTGCCATCCGGAAGTATAACGGACCAAAACACAAAACTGTGTGTATCCATGAACGTTTATAGATAGTATGCGCTTGGCTAAGAAGCTCATAACATTGCCATCCGGAAGTATAACGGACCAAAACACAAAACTGTGTGTATCCATGAACGTTTATAGATAGTATGCGCTTGGCTAAGAAGCTCATAACATTGCCATCCGGAAGTATAACGGACCAAAACACAAAACTGTGTGTATCCATGAACGTTTATAGATAGTATGCGCTTGGCTAAGAAGCTCATAACATTGCCATCCGGAAGTATAACGGACCAAAACACAAAACTGTGTGTATCCATGAACGTTTATAGATAGTATGCGCTTGGCTAAGAAGCTCATAACATTGCCATCCGGAAGTATAACGGACCAAAACACAAAACTGTGTGTATCCATGAACGTTTATAGATAGTATGCGCTTGGCTAAGAAGCTCATAACATTGCCATCCGGAAGTATAACGGACCAAAACACAAAACTGTGTGTATCCATGAACGTTTATAGATAGTATGCGCTTGGCTAAGAAGCTCATAACATTGCCATCCGGAAGTATAACGGACCAAAACACAAAACTGTGTGTATCCATGAACGTTTATAGATAGTATGCGCTTGGCTAAGAAGCTCATAACATTGCCATCCGGAAGTATAACGGACCAAAACACAAAACTGTGTGTATCCATGAACGTTTATAGATAGTATGCGCTTGGCTAAGAAGCTCATAACATTGCCATCCGGAAGTATAACGGACCAAAACACAAAACTGTGTGTATCCATGAACGTTTATAGATAGTATGCGCTTGGCTAAGAAGCTCATAACATTGCCATCCGGAAGTATAACGGACCAAAACACAAAACTGTGTGTATCCATGAACGTTTATAGATAGTATGCGCTTGGCTAAGAAGCTCATAACATTGCCATCCGGAAGTATAACGGACCAAAACACAAAACTGTGTGTATCCATGAACGTTTATAGATAGTATGCGCTTGGCTAAGAAGCTCATAACATTGCCATCCGGAAGTATAACGGACCAAAACACAAAACTGTGTGTATCCATGAACGTTTATAGATAGTATGCGCTTGGCTAAGAAGCTCATAACATTGCCATCCGGAAGTATAACGGACCAAAACACAAAACTGTGTGTATCCATGAACGTTTATAGATAGTATGCGCTTGGCTAAGAAGCTCATAACATTGCCATCCGGAAGTATAACGGACCAAAACACAAAACTGTGTGTATCCATGAACGTTTATAGATAGTATGCGCTTGGCTAAGAAGCTCATAACATTGCCATCCGGAAGTATAACGGACCAAAACACAAAACTGTGTGTATCCATGAACGTTTATCCCTTTATTGCATAAACAAAAACTGGTGGGGTTAGCTCGTTGTAACTTTGCATACAGCACATATAGGGCCTAGAAAGAGGATTTTCACAACTTATAGGTCACCGGGAGCATTAGGAGCCTTGGGCTCATGCGTCTAAAATATTAGACATTATGCATTCCAGGTTGCGGAATTCGACCGTTATAGAGACAATGAAGGTTATATTATAGCCATCAACACAAGACCTCATATAAAGAATTCCAAGTTTATTTCATTATATTTTAATGTTCATGTAGCATAGATTTATCAATTTTCATTAAATTTATATTACCTTTTGAGGTGTTTTTACCATACATTATACAATGAGCAGGACATAATATGATCAATAAACAAGCACATGAAGAACAACAAAGACATTGGAAATACGAATTCTATATGTCTGCCAACTATATTTCAAAACTTGCTTACTATCAATGTAGAGTAGAAGTAAAATTCAATGTAATTAATTAATTTATATATTTTAAAATCTAATTTATGTATTTACATTCATTTATTTATTTCTGTCTACTGTCAGTACCAACTACTTGTTTCGGTTATGGTGAAAAACATAAAAGCAATCATCTGCCTCACCAACAGGGGTAATGCACAATACAACATTACACTTCCTGCATTTAAAATGTGATTTCCTGCTACAGCCTGGCAATTTGCATCTTTGGGGAAATTTGGCTTCTTTATCACGCATTGAGAAATGATCCACCTTGTCATATCTAACAGCCTCATTTACAGATCTTACTGAGCGAGTATCACTGTGAGCAACATCAGGCATCAATTCAGGGACAGCTTGAATACTTTTTATGAAACCTTGGGCCAGCTGGAGTTTAAAAGCACATAAAGAAATTGCACAGTCTGCCTTCTTAGCTTTGTACAAGAGCCATGAGTTTACTACACATAAATCCAGCAGATGGAACAGAATTCTTTTATACCATTTTTTGCTTTTGAAATCCATGCGATAGAACTCGAGCAGCATGTCACACTTATCAACGCCACCCATGCTTTGGTTGTAATTTTTTATAAGGCCAGGGCACTTGACGTAAATATATTCCTTACGTGTACGGTCATATCGCCTAACAGTATGAGTCGGTTCAACCCGTGAATATTTGATCCCACTAAGACTATTTTGTTATCAAACAATTCACATAATAGAATGGTGCCATCACTATCACTCCTATAATCATAGGAACCCCTACCACGTTTTTTTCAAATCTTTCATGACAAGCAGTGGGCACTTACGACTTCTATTTGGCCTTACAGTACATGTGGCATTCAATTTCCTCTCCTTCAGCTCAACAAGAAGTTCAGGGCAAGCAAAGTAATTATCAAAAAAAATATAAGAGTTTTCAGGTTGATTTTGTGTGAGGGATAACACGACTTCACCCGGTTTACCTACAGGAAGAGACACATTTTCGACAGGATTCACTGTGTTGTCTCCAGCAAATTGTAGACAATGGACATAGCCTGACCTTCCCGCATGCACCCACACTTTGTAACCCCATTTCTTAGGCTTTTTCATCATATAACATTTCAACCCATGACGGCCTTTGAACGGTATCATTTGTTCGTCTATAGCAACAAATGCTTCAGGCTCAGCGTTTGCAGTAAACGATCGGTTTATAATGTTTATGAGAGGTCTTACTTTATGCAGCCTGTCATAACCGACTTCACCTTTACCTTTCATAAGGGTATTATCATTGCAATGAAACAATGACATAATGTCCTCAAACCTATTTACTGTCATTGCATTTGCAACAATAACTTGCCTAGTGCCCGGGGACCAATACATTCTCCTAGAAGGTAAACATACAATGCTCATGTACATGCAAATACAAACAAATGTTTTCAATTCTTGCACATGGATCTTGGTACACCTTGTTCTTCCACACTGGTCCATGAATCTATTGCTTTCGAGGGTAAGCAGTTCAAAAGCATCATTGTCAAAGTGTGCCAGAAACATCTCCATGATTGTTGTAGCACCAGCAGCCTTCCCTCGTGGAATCAGGTGGTTTTCCGGATTTACATGGGCGGGAAGATCTTTCTTTACCCAATGGAAGGTCCTTGGTGCCCCATCAACCATAGTTCTGGGTGAAAAACAAAATAAGAAAACGATACCGTACCATTATAAATCAAATAAAGAAAATCATACATTAAAAAATTTACTTTTCACTGTGGATGAAGCACTGATTGGTAAACATTATAAGACTTCAAATTAAAAATCAACAAGTTTGATCCCTTTTGCCCTTCATTGCGGCTCGAGAAGTATTCCTTTCCATTAGTTAATTTAATGTATTTGTAGCCGATAAAGCAAAACAAATCAGTTCGCTGACACACTTTGGGGAGTTGTATACATGGCAGGGACAACATTCGCCTTTTATTCAATAATGGATTAAACTATTCTCTCACCTTTGCCGTTTGCTTGGTTGTGATTGAGTTGGGTCATTCAAGTCATCATCACATTCTTCAACATAAGAATGGTCAGGAGATTGGCCATGATCATCATCATCGTCACTAGTTGTAGACGTTTCATCATCTCTATCGGGTACAGCAGGTTCAAAGCTTGGATCTAGCTCGTTATCCGTATCATCTCCATCAAGACGCTCATCTTCACTGTCGCTTGGTATGTCATTTTCAAACATTTGAAGCACCTCGTTTCCAGAATAAAATCTGGATTTAGGGCGAAGACTGAGAAGAAAAAAAAACAACATTTGGACCTTTTAGACGAGTAGCTTGAGCGAAAAAAGATATACAAAAGTATTCAAAAATACATTTATTTATACTTATGAACTTATCTTATTTATTGCTCATGTAATAAGTTAATCAAGCAAACCACAACAGTAGACTAGGTCAAATTCATAAGAGGTAAACACTTAAACAAGTTACTATGTATTAGTTATCCTCTGTGCATAATGTGCAAAATAGTAGACACGTCTATTTTTAGTAACAGGTCCGGTTTGCAGGATGTGTAATATTTTAGACATGTCTATTTTTAGTAACATACCCGATATGCATGCTGTGCAATATTTTAGACATTGGAGATAAAATGCCGTTGTAAAATAACTGTCACAATCTAATGCTTTATGTTCGGCCATAATAAGCTTTAGTATGTATATTATATAATAGGCATGGTATTAAGAGGGTTTTATAACTATTTGAATGATATAAATGGTTGTAAATGTGCTTACCTTCGATTGTTGTCAGAGGCCATCTTCAAAACGCAACAGCGAAAAAATGAATTATTTCCCTTGAGTGACTTTTAGCGCTTTTGTGTAAAAGAGGTAGAAGAAGTGTCTACAAGCATAGCATTGGTAACATGGGTTGTATATTAATATCAAACCCTCATGAGAACTTCGTCTAAAATATTAGACATTATGCAATAAAGGGTTAAAGATAGTATGCGCTTGCCTAAGAAGCTCATAACATTGCCATCCGGAAGTATAACGGACCAACACACACAACTGTGTGTATCCATGAACGTTTATTGTCAGGTTAATACAGTTCAGTGAAAATTACTCATAAACGCGGATGGCAAAAAACAAAAACAAAGACCTGAGTGACGTCATCTTCGAACTATCTATAACGCAATATCCACGATTTGACATGACGAATAGTAAAGGATTTGGTTGTACAAGAACGACAAGTATAGAACAATTTAAAAGTGAGCTTAAATTGACCTTTAATACAGCGCAATTTCCACTAAACGTTCTCAAAACACTTTACAAAGGGTCCCTGACCAACAGCAACACTTAACATGTAGAATGAGACATGACGTCTGTTAGGCGAAATTGCAATTTTTTTTTCCGACAGAGAGAACGTTGTTAACGACCAGGCACTCATTTTAAACCTGAGTGCGGTGAGAGAATGTGAGTAAAGAGATTTTTCCAAGAACTCAACTCAAATATGCGCCGAGCAAGGTACGCTCGAACCCACGACCTTTCGATAGTCGCTCGTCAATACGCTTCAACAGTCATGACGTCACTTCCCTCGTAATGACTAATAGTAATTTAGTAACCGTCTCTAAACTATCGGAACAATGGTGGACGTATGAAATATTTCTCACACGAGCATAAAAGTGTATCCAGAGGAGAAAAACATTATAAATCTGATCATGTTTTGAATGTTATACATTCTGATCACATGACATATGAAAAGTTCTTGCCAGCATAAAGAATAAAAATTACCGTTTTTCTTTGTTAAGAACCAAGCTGCTGGGCAGACGTGACATCAGACTATTGAATCCTATTTTGACCAACCATTTTAATTCTTGTGTTTATTTATTCTGCGAAAGTATTACAATCAAGTCTCTTTTTTAAGTCCAATTTGGTGACTGACCACTGGTCATTTGCATCCCAGTAACAGCTGGAGACGAAAAAAAAACACAGCGGATGAACTGGGGGGGGGGGGGGAGAAAGGGGCAAAATGGAAGGAATTGGATTCAGTGGTCGCAACGGCGGCCATCTTGGTTCTAAAAAAAATAAAACAAATCATTACTTTTTATTCTTCATGCTGGCTAGAACTTTTCATATGCCTTGTGATCAGAATGTGTAAAAGTCAAAACATGATCAAATTTATGGGTTTTTCTTCCCTCTGGATACACTTTTATGCTCGCCGGAGAAATATTTCATACGGGCGTCCGCCATTGTTCCGATAGTTTAGAGCCAGTGTTACTAAGTTACCATACGTCATTGGGAAGTAAGTGACGTTACGACTGTGGAAGAGTATTCATCTTGAGAAATTATTGATGATGTGCGTTTAGGTAAAACACTCATAAAATCTGCCTGCCGGATTGATGTACCGACACCATAAAAAATGTGTGTAACCTTGAACGTTTATAGTCTGATTGAGAGAATTAAGTGAAAACCATGACTAGGCCATGGACTATGCGCTTCAAAGTTGAATGGAAGACAATCTGAATTATCACTAACATGCACACATACACATACAATCCCCATTCTCGGATTTAAATGACCCTCATCTAGGCAAAAAAACTCTCAAACCTGGGATTTCGTGAAGATTTCCTTTCAGTCCCAGGTTTGAGAGTTGTTTTTTTTTTTGTTGCCAAGGTGAAGGTCATTTGAATCGATCTTGATTTGAAGGACGATTTTTCTGGCCAAATACAAGAAATTCAAATCGAATCTTCGAAAGCCTAATGTGATTAAATGCTGCTATGTACTTATAACTCAATAGTCTGACGTCACGTCCGCATAGCAACCAGCAACTTGGTTCTAAACAAAGAAAATCGGTTCTTTTTATTCTTCATGCTGGCTAGAAGAACTTTTTCATATGTCGTGTAATCAGAAACTATAAAAAACTCAAAACATGATCAGATTTATAATGATTTTTTCTCCTCTGGATACGCT
Organism: Berghia stephanieae; assembly: GCF_034508935.2. Taxonomy (NCBI): domain Eukaryota; kingdom Metazoa; phylum Mollusca; class Gastropoda; order Nudibranchia; family Aeolidiidae; genus Berghia; species Berghia stephanieae. The sequence goes on from NC_088374.1 coordinate 3,147,543, forward strand.
TTTATGTTCGTCGGAGAAGTATTTCATAAGGGCGTTCGCCATTGTCCGATAGTTTAGAACCGGTTACTAAGTCACTATGCGTCATTACGAGGGAAGTGACGTCACGACTGTTGAAGCCTATTATAGCGAGCAACTCTAAATGTGATCCCGACAAGCCACATCTCGAAGTCCAAACGATATGTGACCCCTCATCTCAAAACGGTATTATGTCGGGATGGACCAGATTCTAAAAATTATAGTCAAACTGGTCAAAAATATGAAACGTTGGTATTTAGCACAGTAAAATATGATATTCCTTCTCCTCTATAAAGTTTATAAAATCAACTTAAGTCTGATATTTCTGGCTGGGGTCACATATTCAGATAAAAGTGTAATCGATTACCAAAGTAGTCGAAATCACAGATACATTGTTCCACTATAGATGGAATGAAGTTGACGTCACTCGGGATTTTGTTATTCTTTTTTGCCATCCGCAGTTATGAGTAATTCTCACTAACCTGTATTAACCAGAATTTAAAGGTTTAAGGTTACACACAGTTTTGTGTGTGTGTTGGTCCGTTAAACTTCCGGATGGCAATGTTGTGATCTTCTTAGCCAAGGGCATACTATCTATACCATCTGCTATCCGGATACATTTATGGCGAAGGTCATTTAAATTCATCGATATTTGAAGGACGAGTTTTCTGGCCAAATTTTTAAATTTCTGTTTTCCCAAACATATGACGTAGGAGTAAAGACTGATGACGTAACGTCCACGCTAATTCATGACGCGATGACACCAAACAATTTGTCAATTGTGACCCATCGTCTCAAAACGGTATTATGTTGAAACGAACCAGCTGCTTAAAATCCGAATTAAATGTTAAACTGGTCAAAAATATAAATTGTTGGCATCAGCACCCTAAAATATGGTATCCATTCTCCTCAATAAAACATACAAACTCAACACAAGTCTCATATTTCTGGCTATAAATTCAAATTTTAACATCTTAACCATCCCTACTTAATACCGTTTTGAGGCGAAGGGTCACATTTCTTCATTTCTGCAACTCACGACTGCCTCGCCTCTTCTGATACTCATGAAATCTTTTGGGTAAACCAATGCGCCCTCATTAGACAAACCAAGATATCGGCTCATCCCCAACCCTCCACCTCCATCCCCCCCCCCCTCACCCTTCATCCTCTCCCACCCCTCCTTATCGCCGTCACCCCATCTCCTGCCCCCGACTCCCCTTGTCTTCGGCCAGAAAATTCCAAATCCCCCCCCCCCCCTTCCCCCCCCTCACCAATATCTAACCCCGCGAACTATAAAAAGAAACAAGAACTCAACAGCCATTCACAAATTGTAAGTTTGGCTAAAAGGTGCCAAACCGGAATTTTATACGTATATTCTTGTAAACACCGTCTTAGTTTTAAAACGATTTCAATAATTTGATCTCTTTCTCTCTCTCTCTCTCTCTCTCTCTCTCTCTCTCTCTCTCTCTCTCTCTCTCTCTCTCTCTCTCTCTCTCTCTTTCTCTCTCTCCCTCTCTCTCTCTCTCTCTCTCTCTCTCTTTCTCTCTCTCTCTTTCACTCCCATTCTCCTAACAAAGAAAGTATTGGACTGGAACCCTCAGGACAGAAGATCAAGGGGAAGGCCACGAGGAACATGGAGAAGAATTAAAGAAGCTGATATATAGAGAAGTGGTAAGACATGGAACGAGATAAAAAAAAAAGTTAGCTCAGGATAGAGAAGGATGGAAATTGCTTGTCTGTGGCCTATACCCTGACCCAGGGTGAAAAAGGAATTGATGATGATGATAATGGTATATATATATATATATATATATATATATATATATATATTATATATATATATATATATATATATATGAGCCAAGGTCAAAAGGTGCCCGCCTGATACCAGTGTTAAGAAAATTTGATTTTTACTTAATTATGGACTGTTTTCATTGGGTTAATGCTTGTAATCAATTGATAATATGAAGAAGAGATAAAATGAGATAGCTCAACATGCTCTGTTCAACAGAATATGAAATAAACAACTTGAAAGTGAAATTTGAATGCTGTTTGGTATGTGCTTAAAACGAGGTCACGCATCACCTTTTTAGAAATCATGTAGAAATTAAATGTGATGTTTTAGCTCACGTGATTGAAATTTGACTAATAGTATAAAGTCAAAATTTACTTTTAAACGCAATTGCAGTATATTACATATCTGATTAAGTTTCATATAGAGTTCTTAAAAAGTTGGTATATATATATATAATGTCCGGAAGATTCAGGTCTGCGGCAGAGAAAAATGTAGCACGTCATTTTTGTAACAAGATCTTGAAATGTGAACCTCTCTCTCTCTCTCTCTCTCTCTCTCTCTCTCTCTCTCTCTCTCTCTCTCTCTCTCTCTCATCTTTACATATTTTTTTTTGCACTTTGCATTTTATAGGTAAGCACCTCGCTTCCATCCTCACCTACAAATACACCCATACACACATACACTGACACACACACACACACACACACACACACAAACACAAACACAAAGACGCACACACAGATAACACAGACACACACGCAGACACAAACACACACACACACAAACACAAAGACACACACACAGATAACACAGACACACACGCATACACACACACAGACACACACACACAAACACAAAGACACACACACACAGACACACACAGACACATACACAGATAACACAGACACACACAGATACACACAGACACACACACAGATAACACAGACACACACAGAGACACACACACAGACAAAGACACACGCACACACACAGACACACACACAGACACACACAAACACACACACACACAAACTCACACACAGACACACACACACACAAACACCTTTCAACATACCTAACTCTACTCCTCCTCATCCTCCTTCTCTTTCTCCTCCTTTCCCCCTCCCCCACCATCCGTCCTCCTCCGTTTCTTCTTCCACCTCCCCCCACTACTTCTTCCTCTTCCTCCGTCACTTCATTCACCCCCCCCCTCCTCATCCTCATTCTTTTCCTCCTCGTCACCATCCTCGTTCTTCTTCTTCTTCTCCAATCCTCCTCCTCCTCCTCCCCCCCCCCCCCCTTCCTCTTTCTTCGCCTCCAGTCCTCACCATCATCTCCATCCCCCATCCCCTCCCCTTCTGCCTCCAACCCTCCCCCCCCCTTCCTCCCCCCCCCCTTCTTCCACCCCCCTTTTCTTCTTCCACCCCCCCCCCCTCCCACACTTCTATTGAATAAGACGAGCTCTGATTGAAGTTGTAAAAGCCTCGTTCCGTCAGCCCGCCTTATTACACTTGGGCCATTTGCATAATGGCTGGTCGCATATCAAAAATACATTGTCCACGTGATCAGACCTCGGGGATCGCGTCTCATTTTTTCCTCCGGAGCTCTTCAAATTGTTAGATTATACGTCTAAGTGAAATTCAAACAATATCTACCCGCCAGATCAGTCGTACAAGAATTGCTATATTATAGATAGAACGAAGTTGACGTCACTTGGGTATTTGTTTGTTTTTTTTTTTTGTACTCATAAACGTGGATGGCAAAAGCAATAACAAAGACATGAGTGACGTCATCTTCGAACTATCTATAGAGCAATACCCACTAAACGTGCTCAACGTGCCTCACAATGGGTAATAGACCAACAGCAACACATAACGTAAGAACGAGGCATGACGCCTGTTAGGCGATATTACATTTTTTTTTTTCTGACAGAGACAAAGCTGTTAACTGCCAGATACTCATTTTACACATGAATACGATGAGATAATGTGAGTAAAGAGACATTTCCAAGCATTCAACCATGCGCCGAGCGAGGACCGAACCTAGGACGTTCCGATCCCGAAAGGGATTATTATACCACAAGACCGCATTATAGCCTCACAATTTAAATTGTAATACAAAATTGTGCACGGGTTTCTTCATGGTTTGAAGCGCGATGTCGCAATTGTAGTTCAGGACTAGGATTCTATAGTCTGATGTCACGTCGCCCAGCAACGGCGAGCAGCGTGGTTCTAAACAAAGAAAATCGGTACTTTTTTTTTCGTCATGCTGTCTAGAACTTTTCATCTGTCATGTGATCAGAATTTATAAAAGTCAAAACATGATCAGATCTATAATGTGTTTCTCCTCTGGATACACTTTTACGCTCGTCGGAGAAGTATTTCATAAGGCGTCCGCCATTGTTCCGATAGTTTAGAGACAGCAGTTACTAAGTTACCATGCGTCATTACGAGGGAAGTGACGTCATGACTGTTGATGAGTATTACAATTAACCCTACCCTTACCAGCCATAGGAAATCGTCACATTCGTTACAAAGCAGCCAACCATTTTCTTATTCAGATTTCATTTTGTTATAGTTATAGCCATAAAAACTGGACACTTTGTTGTTATAGTTATAGCCATAAAAAAACTCGACACTGTGTTGCAGAGCTCATTTTTATGAACAAAATATAGGATATAGCCGGTACTAATCTGAAGGACAACAGACAAAGCCGAAAGGACTCTGCTGACCCGATGACGTCTTCGCCAAACAAGCAGCTTCGAATTGCGTCGTGGAACGTTCGCACCGTGTATGAAGCAGGAAAAAGCTCTCAAGTTGTAAAGAAGCTGATATACAGAGAAGTGGTAAGACCTGTAATGAGATAAAAAGTTGGCTCGGGATAGAGAAGGATGGAAACTGTTTGTCTGTGGTCTATACCCTGACCCAGGGTGAAAAAGCAATGATGATGATGATGAATCTGTTTGAAAAATATATTTTTGTGTTGGGTGAGTATGAAGTTTTGGAGTAAAATTCTGAAACTAGCTGGTAAGGAGAGAGTTAAAGCACCCAAGACAAGGTAAGACAAAGGGGAATTGGTTCAAATAGGAAACAGATTTAGATTCCAAGAGCACATTATCAAAGTACGGCTATGCGTTGTTGTGGTATGACATTCGCTATCGGACCAGATAGTCCATGGACCGAGACTCGCTCGGCGCATAGATGAGTCATTGATAGAGGCTCATTACACACATTCTCCCACCGTACTCAGGTGTAAAATAAGAACCCGACCGTTAACAGCGTTGTATTTATCAAAAAAGAAATTGTAATATTGCCTAACAGGCGTCATGTCACATCCGACATGTTACGTGTTGTTGTTGGTCAGGGACCCCTTGCAAAGAATTTTGATCAAGTTTAGTGGATATTGCGCTATATACAAGCTCAAGCTCAAAGTACATCATTTGAGATGAGCTAAATGTCTCATCTTGACACGAGTTAACTCACTCAACCCTAAAAACGACTATATCCGTAGTTTACCCAGGGTTACTTTTACCCCATGTCTATTTATTACATTTTTATGAGACAAATTATAGGCGTAGTATCAAAGCTAATGTTTTTAGTTTTTAGTTGAATAAGAATATCTATACACATGCTTATGTTTGATACACTTTTTTCTCCAATTTTGGAAAGAAGCAAAAATCTCTAGGATTGAGTGAGTTAATATCTCTGTCTTGAGTGGTTTAATTATGGGATTATTTCACACCACTCCTACCCACATTTATGTACTATCTTCATTAATTCATTTGTACCAAACTCTATAATAGGAAAAATAATGGCATTTATAATTGGTGGACAACACAATTATAGAACGGAGACCCTTGCCCTCAGGTGTTCTGGTTGTTAGTCGTATATTAGGGATATATGTGTGTGTGTATGTGTGTGTATGTGTGTGTGTGTGTGTGGGTATGTGTGGGTGTGTGTGTGTGGGTATGTGTGGGTGTGTGTGTGTGTGTGTGGGTATGTGTATATGTTATATATATATATATATATATATATATATATATATATATATATATATAGTACAGCCTGTGGTCTAGAAAAACGCATATTTAGAAATTTGGCCAGAAAACTCGTCCTTAAAATATCGATCGATTTAAATGAACCTCGTCTTATTAAAAAAAATCAAATCTGGGCATGGGACTTCGCGAAGTCCCAGGTTTGAAAGTTTTTGCCGAGACGAGGGTCATTTAAATCGATGGATATTTGAAGGACGAGTTTTCTGGCCAAATTTCTAAATTATGAGTTTTTCTAGAGTTCGGTAGAGTAGTCATTAAAGACAGAGGTAGATAAACTTGGGGGAGGGGAAGGGGGGGGGGGAAGTGGTAGGGGGTTTAGTTGTCTATTCTGTGATTCTATGATAATTATTCGATCAATTTACTCTATACCCACAATTGCTACTACTACTACTACTACTACTACTACTACTACTACTACTACTACTACTACTACTACTACTACTACTACTACTACTACTACTTCTACTACTACTACTACTACTACTACTACTACTACTACTACTACTACTACTACTACTACTACTACTATTACCACCACTACTACTACTACTAGTACTACTACTACTACTACTACTACTACTACTACTACTACTACTACTACTACTACTACTACTACTACTACTCAAACAATACTCCAGCAATGAACGTTTCTACACCATAGATTTCTAACACAACCCGAACCCTTCCAGACCTTATCGGTTTTCACTCACTTCAGACACGATCTCAAATGTAATTTCCCTCACTCAACCTACCTATGCCAAATTTTTTTTTCATAAAATACCAAACAGACCGTATGAAATGGCCAATTTTCTGATATAAATGCCTAGTGATTTTAGGTTTTACACTGTTCAGCAACATGCATAAAAATTTCTCAATAATGTGGGTTGGAAATGTTTACCTTGTCTAGCGCAATGACGGGGTACAAATCTCACTGTTGTTAGTATGAATGTCGTGCCATTTTTGTTTGGTTTAATTCTATTAAATGGATAAAACTAGACGGTGTCAGTAGAATATGCGTAGGATAACCCCCCCCCCCCCCCCCCGAAAAAAAAAAAAAAAAAAAAAAAAAAAAAAAAAAAAAAAAAAACAAAAAAAGCAACAACAAAAAAGAAACAAACAAACAAACAAACAAAAAAAAACAAGAACAACAAAAAAACAAAACAAAACAAAACAAAACAACAGTATTCCGAAAGGTCATAATGATATAACAAACTGGTCTATGCCAATAGCTCACCACTAACCCCCCCCTCCCTTTCCCCACCCTCCCCGACTGCCTTTCTTTTCTCCCCTCCACCACTCACCCACACAGACAAACTCATACACTAAAGGCCAAAAAAAAAGATAAATAAATCCAATATTATAGAATTTTGGTTATTAAAAACTCCAAACTGGCAAGTGTGAAGTCTGATCCGAGGACATTTAATAGTATTGCTTATCGTTGATTTCAACCTGAGAATCAGAGCAACTGTAATTCAACTGATACATTGAAACGTTCACAAGACTCTGATGACAATTATCTGACGGAAATGAGTTTGACGCTGAATTCACAGCACTGATTGTGTCCCTAACTGGCAATTACAACCACATATACAATAATTACCATCAACTGAAAAGGTGTCGAAGGTCAGCCATGTATTCCAGGGGCATTGCCCTGACTTTCCTATAATTGAGCTGTAAAAAGTAATAAACAAAATTGTGACACATCGTCTCAAAACGGTATTATGTCGGAAAAAACCTTATGCTTAAAAGCCGAATTTAATGTTAAACTGGTCAAAAATATAAAATGTTGGCATTAGCACCCTAAAATATGGTATCCATTCCCCTAAAAAAATAATACAAAATTAACACAAGTTTCATATTTCTGGCAATAAATTCAGTTTTCATTATCTTAACCATCCCGACTTAATACCGTTTTGAGGCGAAGGGTCACAATTGAATATAATTACTTAATTACTTACTTAGGTCACCCCTTGGGGCGCCTAATATGAGCTACAAGTCTTCGCCATTCTGTCCTGTCCTGCATATTCACTCAGCCCCCGGGTGTTGTCCATTCCTGTGTCATCTAGCAGACAGTCAATGCATGTTGTATCTTGCCTGCCTCCCTTTCTGGCTCCCTCAAGTGGTTCCTACAACACAATACGGCCTGCAATCTCCTCCCCGTGTCTCCAGCAGTGCCACGCAAGTCTCAGTCTCCCCCCCCCCCCCCCCCCCCCTGAATATCATCATTATCAAGAGCCAGGCCTGTTGCAGACATCGGTGATCATGTTCCTCCAACCATATCTGTCCTCAGATCTTCTCAATAGCTCGATTCCTGTTCCTCCTACACCAATCCATCTGTTCAGATTGTCAATGTCATCTATCCTCTGTCTCCCTCTTCTTTTCTTCCCAGCAACTTTACCGTTTTTTCAGTAAATATATCCGAGAAATTTTAACTGTCTTTTTCTGATGGTGTTTACCAAAGTTGGTCGTATTCCAATTTCTTTTAATACCTCCTCGTTTTTTTTATTTTATCTTTCCTTGAGATACTAAGAATGCGTCTATAAAACCAAATCTCGGCTGCATTTATTCTACTTTCACATTCTTTGTTAATCTTTCGACATTCGCTGCCATAAAGAAGCACAGACCACAGGTATGATTTCATTACCAAGAGTTTTGTTGCCATCTCAATGTTGTGGTTGTTCATGATTTGCTTTAATTGATTATATGTGTTCTTTGCTAAAGCAATTCTTCTTTTAATAAATGCATAACAGCTTTTAAAAAATGAGAACAAAATACCAAACACGGAACATTTTGGGTTTAATACCCTTCTTCAGCCAACAACAAAATGAACAAGAAAGACATGGATACATGACTAAATTCCAGATAGACGACAGAGATTTAATTGAGTTTGGAGTTGTGGGTCCAGGAGAAGGAAGAACCTTGTCTGGACGCCGTTTTGGATCATTCTTGGTCTGGCTACACATCTTCAGCTGTTCCAGCAGGATTGGATCTAGGCTGGTATCACCTTTAGGGTATTGGCAGCGCGCAAGCTCCTGTACGACGGCAACGTGATGATCCTTCGCAGGAGAATAAATGTGAACTAACTAAACTTACAAAGCGAGGGAGATCAAAAGAAACCTGGCGAAGGACCATGGGAAAAGAAATAAAGGAAACGGAATGCAGGCATCGTAAAAGCACCGACCGCAAAATATGCAGATGTCTATTGGATGGCCCATGTATGTGACTCAAGGCCCGAATAGGATGTCTGGTGGATGGCCCATGTATGTGACTCAAGGCCCGAATAGGATGTCTGGTGGATGGCCCATGTATGTGACTCAAGGCCCGAATAGGATGTCTGGTGGATGGCCCATGTATGTGACTCAAGACCGAATAGGATGTCTATTGGATGGCCCATGTATGTGACTCAAGGCCCGAATAGGATGTCTGGTGGATGCCCCATGTATGTGACTCAAGGCCCGAATAGGATGTCTGTTGGATGGCCCATGTATGTGACTCAAGGCCCGAATAGGATGTCTGGTGGATGCCCCATGTATGTGACTCAAGGCCCGAATAGGATGTCTGGTGGATGGCCCATGTATGTGACTCAAGACCCGAATAGGATGTCTGGTGGATGCCCCATGTATGTGACTCAAGACCCGAATAGGATGTCTGGTGGATGTCCCATGTATGTGACTCAAGACCCGAATAGGATGTCTGTTGGATGGCCCATGTATGTGACTCAAGACCCGAATAGGATGTCTGGTGGATGGCCCATGTATGTGACTCAAGACCCGAATAGGATGTTTGGTGGATGTCCCATGTATGTGACTCAAGACCCGAATAGGATGTCTGTTGGATGGCCCATGTATGTGACTCCAGGCCCGAATAGGATGTCTGGTGGATGCACCATGTGACTCAAGCCTCAAAGATGATTACGTAGAAGGAGATTACCTTACGACAATGGTTACGAGATCGAGTCAAGAACACAATTCACTGATTTCAGTCCTTGCAAAAGGTTCTTTAATCGTATTATCTCAACGTACTCAGGTGTAAACTGACCACCTAGTCATAACGGCGTTGTCTCTGTCGGACACCCCCCCCACAAAAAAAAAATAAAAACAAAAAAAATAAAAAAAAACAACAAAAACAAAAAAACAAACAAACAAGTTGTAATCTCGCCCACCAGGCATCATGTCTCTTTGTCCTCCTTATTACTTTTGTTGCTTTGTTAAGCGCTTATCAATATCAATGCCTGCTTTCATTCAATTTTTTTTTTCTAAATTAATTCACCCTCAACGCTTAGAGCCATCTTTCGTAAATCTGGAATTTATATAAGTATTTATGTCTTTATTGTTTTTTTTGTTGTTGATGAAATTGGCTGAAGAAGGATTTTGAGCACGACACGTCCCGTGTTTGGTTTTCTGTTCTTTTTTTTTACAAGCTGTTCTCTTCATTTTTTTATTTATGACTTTTTACAGTCCACAGCTTGTCTTGTTAAAAACTTTCGAACCTGGGACTAATGACTTTTTACAGTCCACAGCTTCTAGTAGCTTTGTATCATTTTGACTTGTCTTGTTAAAAACTTTCGAACCTGGGACTAATGACTTTTTACAGTCCACAGCTTCTAGTAGCTTTGTATCATTTTGACTTGTCTTGTTAAAAACTTTCTAACATGGGACTAATGACTTTTTACAGTCCTCAGCTTCTAGCAGCTTTGTATCATTTTGACTTGTCTTGTTAAAAACTTTCGAACCTGGGACTAATGACTTTTTACAGTCCTCAGCTTCTAGCAGCTTTGTATCATTTTGACTTGTCTTGTTAAAAACTTTCGAACCTGGGACTAATGACTTTTTACAGTCCACAGCTTCTAGCAGCTTTGTATCATTTTGACTTGTCTTGTTAAAAACTTTCGAACCTGGGACTAATGACTTTTTACAGTCCACAGCTTCTAGTAGCTTTGTATCATTTTGACTTGTCTTGTTAAAAACTTTCGAACCTGGGACTAATGACTTTTTACAGTCCACAGCTTCTAGTAGCTTTGTATCATTTTGACTTGTCTTGTTAAAAACTTTCGAACCTGGGACTAATGACTTTTTACAGTCCACAGCTTCTAGCAGCTTTGTATCATTTTGACTTGTCTTGTTAAAAACTTTCGAACCTGGGACTAATGACTTTTTACAGTCCCCAGCTTCTAGCAGCTTTGTATCATTTTGACTTGTCTTGTTAAAAACTTTCGAACCTGGGACTAATGACTTTTTACAGTCCTCAGCTTCTAGCAGCTTTGTATCATTTTGACTTGTCTTGTTAAAAACTTTCGAACCTGGGACTAATGACTTTTTACAGTCCACAGCTTCTAACAGCTTTGTATCATTTTGACTTGTCTTGTTAAAAACTTTCGAACCTGGGACTAATGACTTTTACAGTCCACAGCTTCTAGTAGCTTTGTATCATTTTGACTTGTCTTGTTAAAAACTTTCGAACCTGGGACTAATGACTTTTTACAGTCCACAGCTTCTAGCAGCTTTGTATCATTTTGACTTGTCTTGTTAAAAACTTTCGAACCTGGGACTAATGACTTTCTACAGTCCACAGCTTCTAGCAGCTTTGTATCATTTTGACTTGTCTTGTTAAAAACTTTCTAACCTGGGACTAATGACTTTTTACAGTCCACAGCTTCTAGCAGCTTTGTATCATTTTGACTTGTCTTGTTAAAAACTTTCAAACCTGGGACTAATGACTTTTTACAGTCCACAGCTTCTAGCAGCTTTGTATCATTTTGACTTGTCTTGTTAAAAACTTTCGAACCTGGGACTAATGACTTTTTACAGTCCACAGCTTCTAGTAGCTTTGTATCATTTTGACTTGTCTTGTTAAAAACTTTCGAACCTGGGACTAATGACTTTTTACAGTCCACAGCTTCTAGCAGCTTTGTATCATTTTGACTTGTCTTGTTAAAAACTTTCGAACCTGGGACTAATGACTTTTTACAGTCCACAGCTTCTAGCAGCTTTGTATCATTTTCACTTGTCTTGTTAAAAACTTTCGAACCTGGGACTAATGACTTTTTACAGTCCACAGCTTCTAGCAGCTTTGTATCATTTTGACTTGTCTTGTTAAAAACTTTCGAACCTGGGACTAATGACTTTTTACAGTCCACAGCTTCTAGCAGCTTTGTATCATTTTGACTTGTCTTGTTAAAAACTTTCGAACCTGGGACTAATGACTTTTTACAGTCCACAGCTTCTAGCAGCTTTGTATCATTTTGACTTGTCTTGTTAAAAACTTTCGAACCTGGGACTAATGACTTTTTACAGTCCACAGCTTCTAGCAGCTTTGAATCATTTTGACTTGTCTTGTTAAAAACTTTCGAACCTGGGACTAATGACTTTTTACAGTCCACAGCTTCTAGCAGCTTTGTATCATTTTGACTTGTCTTGTTAAAAAGTTTCGAACCTGGGACTAATGACTTTTTACAGTCCACAGCTTCTAGCAGCTTTGTATCATTTTGACTTGTCTTGTTAAAAACTTTCGAACCTGGGACTAATGACTTTTTACAGTCCACAGCTTCTAGCAGCTTTGTATCATTTTGACTTGTCTTGTTAAAAACTTTCGAACCTGGGACTAATGACTTTTTACAGTCCTCAGCTTCTAGCAGCTTTGTATCATTTTGACTTGTCTTGTTAAAAACTTTCGAACCTGGGACTAATGACTTTTTACAGTCCTCAGCTTCTAGCAGCTTTGTATCATTTTGACTTGTCTTGTTAAAAACTTTCGAACCTGGGACTAATGACTTTTTACAGTCCTCAGCTTCTAGCAGCTTTGTATCATTTTGACTTGTCTTGTTAAAAACTTTCGAACCTGGGACTTTTATGAACTTTTCCTTGATGTCCCAGATTACAGAAATGTATTTTTTTTTAATTGAGCTTTATATAGCGCGATATCAACTAAATGTGCACAAAGCGCTTTACAAGGGGTCCCTGGTCAACAGCAACATTTAACATGTAGGACGGGACATGATGCCTGTTAGGCGATATTACAATTTTTCTGACAAAGACAACGCTGTTAACGGCCGGGTACTCATTTTACACCTGAGTACGGTGAGAGAAAGTGAGTAAAGAGCCTTTTCCAAGGACTCAACTATGCGCCGAGCGCGAGGCTCGAACCCAGGACATTCCGATCCGAAAGCGAGTGTCATACCACTAGACCACATAGCATCAAATTTACAAGATTTACAAGATGAGGGTCATTTTAGCCCTCTCCTAACCAGCCATTTTCCAGATTTTCCCCAAAACTTCACACCTAACTAACACTAAATAGGTTGTTTATCACTCAGACACAATAGCAGTAAAATTCTTGCCATACATAATTTCTGTAGCAAAACATGCTCTACAGCACACTGTTCATTTTCTTTAAATTTTATGATGTGCAAAAGAAATTTGAATAAGAAAAATGTTAGTTGAATCGTAACGAATGTGACGATTTTCCTATAGATAGTATGCGCTTGGCTAAGAAGCTCACAACATTGCCATCCGGCAGTATAACGGACCAACACACAAAACGGTGTGTATCCATGAACGTTTATAGATAGTATGCGCTTGGCTAAGAAGCTCACAATATTGCCATCCGGCAGTATAACGGACCAACACACTAAACTATGTGTATCCATGAACTTTGATAGTCGGGTTAATACAGTTTAGTGAGAATTACTCATAAACGCGGATGGCAAAAAAACAAAAACAAAGTCCTGGGTGACGTCATCTTCGAACTATCTATAGTTGGTATGGAGAGGGTTAATCTATCTGATTTGGCTGTAAAAATATTCTGACCACATTTTTAAAACACGAGTTTTTTACCGTTCACAGTTTATAGCAGTCTTTGGATCACTTTGACTTATATTTCCCCATTAACTTTTATTTTATCATCTGGACACAAGATCCCACTTATAGATAATATGCGCTTGGCTAAGAAGCTCACAACATTGCCATCCGGAAGTATAACAGACCAACACACAAAACTGTGTTTAACCTTGAACGTTTATAGTCTGGTTATTACAGTTTTGTGAGAATTACTCATAAACGCAGATGGCAAAAAAAAAAAAAACAATAACAAAGACCGGAGTGACGTTAACTTCGTTCTGTCTATAGTCTGATTCAGAGAAGTAAGTGCAAACTTCACTAGTCCGCTGTCAACCCCCCCCCCCCCCCACCCCAGCATAATACCAAGGATTTGGGTTACGTCTATTTCTATTGGTAGTGCGAAGATGACGTGACTCATGTCTTTGTTATTGTTTTTACCATCCGATTTTATGAGTACTTCTCACTAAACTGTATTAACCAGACTATAAACTTTCAAGGTTACACACAGTTTGTGTGTTGGCCAGTTTTACTTCCGGATGGCAATGTTGTGAACGTCTTAGCCAAGTGCATACTATCTATATAAATCGATTTTGAACATCACGTAATACTGTTTTGTTACGACCAGGCACAAAAGGAAAATCATTATTTTATTGCTAGGATGAAAAACGAAGTGTATCAAAATCTTATAGCATAATAATAATAATAATAATAATAATAATAATAATAATAATAATAATAATAATATAATAATAATAACAATAATAATAATAATAATAATAATAATAATAATAATAAAAATAATAATAATAATAATAACAATAATAATAATAATAATAATAATAATAATAATAATAATAATAATAATAATAATAATAATAATAATAATAATAATGATAATAATAATAATAATAATAATAATAATAATAATAATAATAATAATAATAATAATAATAATAATAATAATAATAATAATAATAATAATAATAATAATAATAATAATAATGTAATCACTGGTGTCCAATATTCTAATCTCAGACATAAACAGAGA
>NC_088374.1:3170791-3173291 GCF_034508935.2 Berghia stephanieae
TTTGAATCTTGCAATTTGTTTATAAATCACCGCCATTGTTTACATTGTGACGACTGTCCGAGAGCCGTGGTTATCTATCTGTTAATTAACACAAAACTACAGAAGTTCTTTCTTCATTAGAACTATCTCGGAGTGGAATGAGCTGGATGAACTGGTCATCATGGCACCACACCTAAACGATTTCAAGGCCCGACTGACATGGGCCCGCGCCCAATGAGGACGCCGCTGAAATACAACCAGACCATTGGTTTCTTCAGCGCCAACCATACAGATACAGATACAGAATAAACACTTAGTGTTATATACCATAACCACGCCCTTCGGACAGTCTAACCCGAATGTAAACAATGGAAGTCATAGATGAACCGACAATAAGCCAAAAAAAAAAAAAAACAAACAAACAAAAAAAAAAAAACAAAAAAAAAACCGGTCAGCCACAGACAAAGAACAAAACTAATAGAGAGGATTTTAAAGTGTCTGTGATAATGGGTTGATTTTCGACCTTAGGTGTGTGTGTTGTCTGTGAAGGGATTAATGTCTGTGTTTGATAAGATGGATCCTCCCCCCCCCCCCCCCCCCACTCCCACTCCCACCCTTTCATGCTAATGTCTATGTTTTTCATCATTCATCTCTCTCTTTCTCTCTCTCTCTCTCTCTCTCTCTCTCTCTCTCTCTCTCTCTCTCTCTCTATCTCTCTGTCTTTCTTTCCTTCTCTATCCCTCTCTCTTTCTCTCTCTCTATCTATCGCTATCTCTCTCTCTCTCTCTCTCTCTCTCTCTCTCTCTCTCTCTCTCTCTCTCTCTCTCCCTTTTCCTTTCTTTGTCTCTCATAAACTCAATCCCAGAACCCCCTCTGTTCTCCAATAGATTGTTTAAATCACATCCGGGGATTTTTGTTCAATACTTTAACCAGGCGTAAAATTCTCATTTCTTGCGTTGTTAAAACCGCTGTTAAAAAATAATGATAACACTCCTCAAGGCCTTGCGTTAAAGGCTAAACTGGTTCACATAGAGCTCTAAAGGCATCGCTTCTTTTGAAAACGTTCGTATCGTATCGTAGAAGAATAATATATAAGGCACAGGAGTTTATTTTACTGAACATCTCCAACAAATATGTGACCCTTCGCCTTAAAACGGTATTAAGTCGGGATGGTTAAGATGTTGAAAATTGAATTTATAACCAGAAATATCAGACTTGTGTTAAGTTTGTATGTTTTATTGAGGAGAATGGATACCATATTTTAGGGTGATGATGCCAACAATTTGTATTTTTGACCAGTTTAACAATTAATTCGGATTTTAAGAATCTGATTCGTTCCGGCATAATACCGTTTTGAGACGATGGGTCACATATATGCCCCATGCCAACAACTTCATTCAAAATATTATGTTTTTAAAATGAGCTTCTATATAGCGCAAGAAATACTCACTCAACGTGCTCAAAGCGCTTTACAAGGGGACCCTAGTCAACAGCAACATTTAACATGTAGAACGAGACATTACGTCTGTTAGGCAGTATTTCTTTTCGGATATAGACAACGCTGTTATTAACGGCCATGTACTCATTTTACACCTGAGTACGGTGAGAGAATAATGTGAGTAAATAGCCTTTTCCAAGGACTCAAAAATGCGTCGAAAGAGGCTCGAACCCAGGACCTTCCTATCTAAAAGCGAGTGTCATACCGCACAATATCGCGCTAAACATTGATAAATATAATGCTATTCTTTTCACTCTCTCGTACCAAAATAGATAGAACGAAGATGACGTCACTCTGGTCTTTGTTATTGGTTTTTGCCATCCACAGTTATGAGTAATACTCACTAAAGGTATTACCCAGACGTTAAAAGTTCATGATTACACATAGTTTTCTGTGTTTGTACGTGATACTTCCGGATGGCAATGTTATGAGCTTCTTAGCCAAGCGCACACAATCTATAGATAGTATGCAGATGACGTCACTCAGGCCTTTGTTATTGTTTTTGCCATCCGCGTTTGTGAGTTGTTCTCACTAAACTGTATTAACCAGACTATAAAAGTTCATGGTTACACAGAGTTTGTGTGTTGGTCCGTTATACTTCCGGATGGCAATGTTGTGAACTCCTAGGCCAAGCGCATTCTATCTATAGATAGTTCGAAGATGACGTCCCTCAGGTCTTTGTTATTGTTTTTTGCCATCCGCGTTTATGAGTAATGCTCACTGAACTGTATTAACCCAACTATCAATGTTCATGGATACACACAGTTTTGTGTGTTGGTCCGTTATACTTCCGGATCGCAATGTTATGAGCTTCTTAGCCAAGCGCATACTATCTATAGGAAAATCATCATATTCGCTACGATACAACCAACATTTTTCTTATTCAAATTTCTATTGTAAATCATAAAATTTACAAGAAAATGAACAGTGTGCTGTAGAGCATGTTTTGGAAAAGAAATTACAGCTATTGTGTTTGAGTGAAAAAAAAAAAATCTATTGTTGATAGTTGGGTGTGAAATTTTG
>NC_088374.1:3178291-3183291 GCF_034508935.2 Berghia stephanieae
ACCGTTTTGAGACGATGGGTCACATATCATTATATTTTTTTTATTGACATCAATGTAAACCAAAATTAATTTCCATTTCTTTGAACAATAAAGCTCCAATTTATATAATCATGAATTAAATATTCAAAAAAATAAAAAAATGAGTCCTTCTTGAGAGCCATAGGGCCTGTGGATCCGGAGCTTATACCGGCTTCTACAGCGTGAAACGGACAATAGCAATTGCTTGTTACCCTTTGGATAGGAGGCTATACCGCACAAATCGAACAGACCCAGCTACCCAATCACTGCTGGGTGGACAGGAGGTGGGTGAGTGGGGGGGGGGGGGGGGGGGAAGGTAGGGGGGAGGGGGTCAGACAAAAACGAAAAAAAAAAAAAAAAAAAAAAAAAAAAAAAACAATTTCGACTGCACCCTGGATGGGTTGATTGTGAAGAGAGTGCTCTACCAACTGAGCTATCGGGACCCCCCCCCCCCTCCCTCCCCTCCACCATCAATCCATAAGGCAATAAAACAAAGTAGAAAGAAAGAATTGTATAATCTTTGGGTTTTTTCGGGAAACAAAATTGATCACAAAAAAAAACCCTAAAAAACAAAACAAATAATAAACACACACAAAAAAAAAAAACCAAAAAAAAAACAAAAAACAAAACCAAAATGTCTTCTTCTGGTGACCAACAATAGCCTTTGTGTAAGATCACGTGATTCACAAGGAAATCACATTTCGAAATGAAAACAAAATGGCGTCCGTGAAAAAGCACAAATCGGTCTTTGACCAGAGTGACCGGAAGTGGAAAGATTAGCCAATTATATTTAAAGGGCAAGTAACTCTCTTCCATCTTTGATGAAAGGATTTGTCCGCCTTATCATAACCCTGACTGGGACCCCCCGGCTCATTTGCATAAATATGAATATTCATAACTATAACGGGGCTTAACGAGTGACAGGAAATAGTCATTCTGGGATGGACATGCGCAGTGTGTGTGTGTCTTTCTCGTCTTCGTCGTCGTCGTAGTGTAGCAGTACGGGGAGATAAGATGGTGCCTTGGCTGTTATTATGAATATACATGGTTGTATGTATTTTGATTGCCTTTACGCTCAGCAGCTCAATTAGTTGGAATTTCACAAGGACATGCCATCTTCCCCGTCCTATTTTGAAAATTGATGCTATGCGTTTAAGCAAAATATTCGCAACATCCGCCAGCTAGATGTCGAAATGTACTATTACATAAAAAACATGTGTTACCTTGATTTTTTATAGTCTGATTTGTATAATTTAGTGAAAATTGTCTGAAACTAAAAGGTTATTTGAAGAAGAAGAAGAAGAAGAAGAAGAAGAAGAAGAAGAAGAAGAAGAAGAAGAAGAAGAAGAAGAAGAAGAAGAAGAAGAAGAAGAAGAAGAAGAAGAAGAAGAAGAAGAAGAAGAAGAAGAAGAAGAAGAAGAAGAAGAAGAAGAAGAAGAAGAAGATGATGATGATGGTGATGATGATGGTGATGATGATGATGATGATGATGATGATGATGATGATGATGATGATGATGATGATGATGATGATGATGATGATGATGATGATGATGATGATGATGATGATGATGATGATGATGATGATGATGAAAAAGAAGAAGAAAAAGAAGAAGAAGAAAAAGAGGAAGAGGAGGAGAATGGAGGAGGATGTAGAGGAAGAGAAGGCGAAGCAGTGGAATTTGGAGAATGGGAGAAAGGAGAAGAAAAATAATATTTATGAAAAACAATGTATAATAGATGTAAAATAAAACATAAAGAAATGTTTTTGAAAAAATAATAAACACATTTGGAGAAACCGGAAATAGCTACACACAAACATTGAAGTGGTTGCCTCCAGGCATTGTATTTAACTTTCTCTTCATATATTAATTCCTTCATTTTGTTGTTTGTTGAAAGGAGTCTTTTTTAAAACATGAAATATAAGATTCATGATATGCCTCGGGTTGATTTTGTTTCCATAATCGAACTGAAATGTGACCCCTCGCCTCAAAACGGTATTAAGTCGGGATGACTATGATACTGAAAATTAAATTTGTCGCTAGAAATATCAGACTTGCGTTGAGTTTATAAACTTTATAGAGGAGAATGAATATCATATTTCAGGTTGCTGAATACCAGTCATTCATAATTTTGACCAGTTTAAATCTAATTTTACTTTTTAGTATCTGGTTCATTCCGACATAATACCGTTTTAAGACGTTGGTTTCACAGTAAAGGTTGTTCACAATTATCTTACTCAATGTTTATCTTAATAAGAACTGAATTTATCTCACACCAGTTATATTTCGGTAGGCTAAGAAAAACGTTACATTCTAATATTAGATCATCTTTCCTTTTTTGCCTTCCCTCGAATTAATTTCTAATTAGTGAATACTTTTCGTTCTAAATTCTGTCACGTAGCCATTTATTATAAAAGCAGATAGGTCTAACATTCTACACTCACTTCTCTTCACAATCTATGCCGGACGGCCAGTCGCTCCATTCCTCATACATCGATATATTTGAAGATTTTAATCTTTTGCCACTTTGTGGATATTTTATCTCCACCATCAAGACGCCGGAGATTTTACCTTTGACAGTGCAGTCTTCGACACATCAAGGATCAAACCTGAGCCCACTGTCGAAGAAATAGACGATTCATCATTTCCCAACTGCGTGGAAGTGGAACCTTACAAACCTGGGCCGCTGTCGGAGGAATAAATAATCCATCCCTTTCAACTGCCTGGAAACGTTACCTTACAAACCTGACATTATATCATCATAAGTTACGTAATATATTCACATTTCTATTTGTAACTGCCACAATCACTATTCATCTCTTTTAATTAAATTTCATATTTCTTTTTATTTCATCTTAAACAAATCGTTAATTGTTTTTCATTTATAGTAACTAGTAAATTCGGGGGCCTTATTCTATATATCTTTATGGATAGTCGAATAGCTCTTTACTCACTCGAGACCATGACAGTTGGGTCACAAATGGTCTTCAAAATATCTCACAGGAATTAATTAAACTAAAGCTGCAAACAGAGTGCATTCGTTTTCGTCTCCTCTTCATGAATAATTTGTGTGTCATAGAACCGTAGCCATCGTTAACTTATAGCCTGACACTGACCAAAAAATGACGTCAAAATGCCAGTCTTTGTCCACAAAAGAAAACAAATCGTGAGTTGTATTCAATAGTTCAACCAATGAGGCCACTTGTTTCCATGAGCTCTACTAACGACAACTCACTAGACGCTACACTAACCTTAAACATGACGTCAGACTATAAGTCTGATAGGGTTCTAATGTCAGGCTATATTAGGTTAACGATGGCTGCGATCATAGACACTATAAATAGAATGACGTTGACGTCACTCAGATCTTTGTCATTGTTTTTTGCCATCCACCTTTATGAGCAATTCTCACTAAACTGTATTAACCAGACTATAAACATTCAGGGTTACGTATAGTTTTGTGTGTTGGTCTGTTTTACTTCCGGATGGCAATGTTGTCAGTTTTTTTATCCAAATGCAGACTATCTGTACTTTTCTGTAATTTACTCCCAACAAACCTGAACCGTTTATATATTACTATTCAAACATTTCTTTGGTGATAACTGTGAATGTTGCTGCTCGAAGCTCGAAGAAATAAATAATAACGTCAAGTTGAATGTAAGCTTCAATTTAATTACAAAAACAGATCAAATCAACGTTTCGGGTTTCCCCTTTATCAACAAAACAGGATGATTGAAACACCACAGATGAATGAGATGATGTGGTAGTGGTGTAGTTAAGTTAAGTCATTCATCTTTACTACACCACTACCACATCATCTCATTCATCTGTGGTGTTTCAGTCATCCTGTTTTGTTGATAAAGGGGAAACCCGAAACGTTCATTTGATCTATTTTTGTAATTAATTTGAAGCTTAGTTTCAACTTCACGTTATTATTTATTTGGTGATAACGGATCATTCAAATGTGTTCTAAAAACAATAACAAAATAACTCCATGTGTTGTTTTGGGTTGTTGGTAGGAACGGCCACCAGCTTGGTTCTAAACAAAGAACGTTTTATTCGTCATGCTGGCTAGAACTTTTCACGTGTCATGTAATCAGAATGTATAAAAATCAAAACATGATCAGATTTATAATGTTTTTCTCCTATGGATATACATTTACGCTCGTCGGAGAAGTATTTCATAAGGGCGTCTTGTTTCCATGAGCTCTACTAACGAAATTCACTAGGCGGTGCAAAAAAACAAATAATGACGTCAAACTGCCAGTCCTTTTGGATTTCAATATCAGGCGATAAAATAACGATGGCTCCGGTTTCACTCACACCGACCATAGCCATCGTCAACTCATAGATAGTATGCGCTTGGCTAAGAAGCTCATAACATTGCCATCCGGAAGTATAACGGACCAACACACAAAACTATGTGTAACCTAAAACGTTTATAGATAGAATGCGCTTGGCCAAGAAGCTCATAACATTGCCATCCGGAAGTATAACGGACCAACAAACAAAACTATGTGTAACATAAAACGTTTATAGATAGTATGCGCTTGGCTAAGAAGCTCATAACATTGCCATCCGGAAGTATAACGGACCAACGCACAAAACTATGTGTAACATAAAACGTTTATAGATAGTATGCGCTTGGCTAAGAAGCTCATAACATTGCCATCCGGAAGTATAACGGACCAACACACAAAACTATGTGTAACATAAAACGTTTATAGATAGTATGCGCTTGGCCAAGAAGCTAATAACATTGCCATCCGGAAGTATAACGGACCAACACACAAAACTATGTGTAACCTAAAACGTTTATAGATAGAATGCGCTTGGCCAAGAAGCTCATAACATTGCCATCCGGAAGTATAACGGACCAACACACAAAACTATGTGTAACCTAAAACGTTTATAGATAGAATGCGCTTGGCCAAGAAGCTCATAACATTGCCATCCGGAAGTATAACGGACCAACACACAA
>NC_088374.1:3188291-3190791 GCF_034508935.2 Berghia stephanieae
CTCTCTCTCTCTTTCTCTCTCTCTCTTTCTCTCTCTCTCTTTCTCTCTCTCTCTCTCTCTCTCTCTCTCTTTCTCTCTCTCTCCCCCTCTCTCTCTCTCTCTCTCTCTCCCACCCCCTCTCTCTCTCTCTTTCTTTCTCTCTCTTTCTGTCTTTCTCTCTCTCTTTTTACACACACACACACACACGCATATTATATATATATATATATATATATATATATATATATAATTATATATATATATATATATATATATATATATATATATATATATATATAATATATACATGTGTGTAAGTGTTAGTGGGGAGGACTTGAAGGTACGAGAGTTGGTTAGAGCATATTATTATAAAATAAATAAGTAAACAAATGTGAGTGACATATATATATATATATATATATATATATATATATATATATATATATATATATATATATATGAGTCAAGGTCAAAAGGTGCCCGCCTGATACCAGTGTTAAGAAAATTTGATTTTTACTTAATTATGGACTGTTTTCATTGGGTTAATGCTTGTAATCAATTGATAATATGAAGAAGAGATAAAATGAGATAGCTCAACATACTCTGTTCAACAGAATATGAAATCAACAACTTGAAAGTGAAATTTGAATGCTGTTTGGTATGTGCTTAAAACGAGGTCAACTCATCACCTTTTTAGAAATCATGTAGAAATTAAATGTGATGTTTTAGCTCACGTGATTGAAATTTGACTGATAGTATAAAGTCAAAATTTACTTTTAAACGCAATTGCAGTATAATACATATCTGAATAAGTTTCATATAGAGTTCTTAAAACGTTGGTGTTGCTTGTGACCTTTGGTGTCATCAAACACAGCACAATACTAAGACTCGACACGAAACTTTAAAGCTCATGTTTAATGTTTATAAAATGTTTTATTATGAGAAAAAAGCATAGATTTACTATCTGAACTCAAATCTTGGAGTAAATGTATACCGTTTTACCGATATTGAGGTTTATTGGTTTTGGTGTCATTTGTCACAAGCAACACGACATGCGTGAAGACGTGGAAGTTTGTTTCGTTAAATGGCGATTCGCAATTTTGATCCACCCTTCTTACCAGTCTTTGAAGTGCAGCACTTTCATTTGCCTTTCCAGCGTGGCTCCAGGGAGAAAAGGTAAGTTGAACTTTGGTGTCATCGCTATTTTACATTGTCACAACCAACACGTTATATTGGATATTACAAAGTGCCACCAAAAAATTATGTTTTCAGCTGTTATTCTATTTACAAATATGATATGACATCTCACATAAGACTGTGATTTTGACACAATTAATTATTTCCTTGTAATTCTAATTTTTGATGTTTCAGGGTTGTATCAATCAAGAAAAAGACAAAACTCAAGCTTTTGACGAATCCAGATAAATAGAAGGGTTGTCAAGAAATTTGATTTGATTTACTATTAACACACTAAATTACTACAAACTAGCAGATTTGAGCAGTAGGGCGGATGTTACGGTATGGTTACATGAATTCATTATCATGGCTGATATTTATCTAGTGTTTATGTGACTTCTGGTACTTTTTGTGACCATTGGTGTCATTGCTTAAAATGTCACAGGTGACACTTAAGTTTAGAGTTTCTAATGTATTTCTGTTTTCATGTTCTGCAAAGCTTGAAATGTCATTGAATTACATTTTAACAGGCTATATTACATGTGTTCAGTTGCTATTCTTGATTTATTGAGGCAAAATTGTGTTCTAGTGCCGATTTTGACCAAAGTAATAGCAACAATGGTATTACTAATTTCTAAGTATATTTCCAATTTAGAAGTATTTAGTTTCTTAAAATATTATTGAATTTCATTTTAGAGTAGGTTATTGTGCTTTTTTGACTGAAAATAATGATACATTATGGAAGAAAGTGTGATTTTGTGTTGCTTGTGACATAAGTAATGGTGTCACCGGTCTTATGTCACAAGTCACATTCAGATGCTCTAATTTCCATGTATATTTCTATTTTTGAAGTCTTTGGTTTCTGAAATATTATTAAATTCCATATTTAACTGTGGTTATTACACTGGTTTGACTGAAATTAATGATATATTGTCGAAATTGCAATTTGGTACTGCTTGTGACATAAGTAATGGTGTCATCGGTCTAATGTCACAAGTGACACAATGTCGCTAAAAAAGATATGCTTTGGTCACATTATTTCCCAACATTTTATTCCAAAAGTTTCTGAACATTGCTGGTAATAAGCATATGCAATATTGTTGTTGTTGTTAATGTACAAACATTTTTATGAAATAATATATTTGCATTCTATGTTGCTTGTGACCGATGACACCAAAAGGCAAAATTTTCTCCAATAGTTGGTAATATTATTCTACTATGATTGTTGTTGATTGTGTCTTTTTGTCTATAACTTATTAAATAAAGTTTGATACTCAACAAAAATCGTTTGGTTATTGAGTTTTTGTCTCATTTTGGTGTCACCGGTCACAGGTGACACCAGCAA
>NC_088374.1:3195791-3198291 GCF_034508935.2 Berghia stephanieae
TAAACTGGTCGAAATAACTATAGAATATTGTCGGGTTGCTAGGTAGTCTAGTGGTCTGACACTCGCTTTCAGATCGGAAGGTCCTGGGTTCGAACTGCGCTCGGCGTCTAAATGAGTCCTTGGAAAAGGCTCTTCACTCACGTTCTCTCACATACTCATGTGTAAAATGAGTACCTAGTCATTAACAGCCTTCTGTCGGAAAAAATGTAATATCGCCTATCAGGGTTATGACTCCTCCTACATGTAACATGTTGCGGTTGGCCACTGACGCTTTGTAAAGCGCTTTGAGCACGTTTAGTGGATATTGCCCTATATAACAGTTCATTTGTGACCCTTCGCCTCAAAACGGTATTATATCGGGTTGGTTAAGATGTTGAAAATTGAATTTATAGCCAGAAATATCAGACTTGTGTTGAGTTTGTACATTTTATTGAGGAGAATGGATACCATATTATAGGGTGCTAATTAATGCCAACAATTTATATTTTTGACCAGTTTAAAATTTAATTCGGCTTTTAAGCATCTGGTTCGTTCCGACATAATACTGTTTTGAGACGATGGTCACATTTAAAAAAAAATTTACACTACATTATTTTCTGGTCGTCAATAAAGAACTTCTTTCTCCCCTCATTTACGTCTTGTATTCCCCAAGATAGAAGTCAAGCGTGGTCGAGGAAGAAGAAGGACAAGCTGGCTTGGAAATGTCGCAGCGTACGTAGGAAGTTCCATAAATGAATGTGCGAAACTCACAGATGAGAGAGAGAGAGAGAGCTGGCGAACCATGATCTACAAAGTCGTGTCCGACATGGAACATCGGTAAAGGTAAATGTAAATTCCCAAGAATCAGCCTGGACATTCTGCTGCTAAAATAGCTATGCCCTCAGGGCAGAAGATCAAGGGGAAGGCTACGAGGAACATGGAGAAGACGTAAAGAAGCTGATATACAGAGAAGTGGTAAGACCTGGAATGAGATAAAAAAGTTGGCTCAGGATAGAGAAGGATGGAAACTGTTTGTCTGTGGCCTATACCCTGACCAGGGTGAAAAAGGCAATGATGATGATGATGATGATGAAGTAGTAAACAAAAATGGATATAACAGCTTAAAAAAAAAAAAAGAACAAAATACCAAACACACGAACGTTTCGGGCTCAAAACCCTTCTTCAGCCACTAACCAACAACGAAAAACATATTTAAAAAAAAAGAGCTTTTATATAGCGCAATATCCACTAAATGTGCTCAAAGCGCTTTACAAGGGGCTCCTAGCCAATTGCAACATTTAAAATTTAGAACGAGACATGACGTCTGTTAGGCTATATTACATTTTTTTCGCATAGAGACAACGCTGTTAACGGCTAGGTACTCATTTTACACCTGAGTACGGTGAGAGAATATGAGTAAAGAGCTTTTTCCAAGGACTCAACTATGCGCCGAGCGCGAGGCTCGAACCCAGCACCTTCCGATCCGAAAGCGAGTGTCATACCACTAGACCACATAACCGTACATAGAGACATTACTATTCTACAGATAGACGGCAGAGATAATTTATAGGTCTTCTCTGTAGAAAATCTTGGAAAGTAAACTTGGATTTATATATATATATAGATTGATAGATAGATAGATAGGTAGATAGATGAATAAATAGATAGATAGATAGATATTTATATATAGATGGATAGATAGATAGATATATAGATAGATAGGTAGATAGATAAATAAATGGACAGATATATAGATAGACTGATAGGTAGATTGATAGATAGGTAGATAGATAAACATATAGATAGATATATCTGGAATTTGTGTGTTTATTTTGTGTTTTATTTTTGAAGCTGTTCCATTCAATTTGGTAAATTTCCATTTTTCCAGAGTGGAGTTACAGGACGGTACGTGGCATGTGCTAATGAGATTGGGGAATATTGTGAGGGATTAGGCGTTGCTTTCAGATGACAACTGGGATGGGATCTGAAGAAAACCAGACATCTTAACACTTTTGGCCAGAATAGTTGTCCTTCATTGACTAGAATCGACGTATAGGTGCATACATACATACATACATACATACATACATACATACATACATACATACATACATACATACATACATACATACATACATACACACACATACATACATACATACATACAACATACATACATACATACATACATACAACAAAATACATACATACATACATACAACATACATACATACATACAACATACATAACATACATACATACATACATACATACATACATACATACATACATACATCAACTACATACATACATACATACATACATACATACATACATACATCATACATACATCATACATACTACATACATACATATACATACATACATACATACATACATACATACATACATACATACATACATACAACATACATAACATACATACATACATACATACATAACACTACATCCATACATACATACAAATACATATCATACATACATACATACATACATACTA
>NC_088374.1:3205791-3215791 GCF_034508935.2 Berghia stephanieae
CAAAGTTAAAACACCATCTCTTTGTTAAAACACATCTTGATTAATGCATCTTTGTAATTTGACCCCATATGAATGTTAATTTAGTTTGTGTTATTATATCATTATTGCATATTATTTCCGTTTTTGACATTGCATGTGGATGTATTATAACATATCTTGTATTAATGACTTTATGTTTAGTTATTACATTGTTGTATAATGATAATATTATGTTGATGTAGTGTGTATAATGTTTCATTTGTATAATAATGTCACTGTATTATAGATAGTATGCGCTTGGCTAAGAAGCTCACAACATTGCCATCCGGAAGTTTAACGGACCAACACACAAACCTGTTTGTATCTACGAACGTTTATAGTCAGGTTAATACAGTTCAGTGAGCCTTACTCATAAACGCGGGTGGCAAAAAACAATAACAAAGACATGAGTGACGTCATCTTCGAACTGTATCTATTGTTTACGCGCATTGAGCATCACCCAGTGATGAAAATTCTCTTTATAAATGCCATGTATTATTATTATTATTATTATTATTATTATCTGATTTGAGTCCGCCTGTATGGAAGACGACCATTTTACACAGAGTATCCCAGAATCCAAATCATTTTTGTCTGTTTTTAAGAAATCCTTCAAAACATTTCTTTTTTGACGATGATGTCGTGTATTTTCGATATGTGACCCTTCGTCTCAAAACGGTTCTAAGTAGGGATGGTTGAAATGTTGAAAATTGAATTTATAGCCAGAAATATCAGACTTGTGTTGTACAATTTATTAAGGAGAATGGATACCATATTTTACGGTGCTAATGCCAACCATTTATATTTTTGAACAGTTTAACGTTTAATTCGGCTTTTAAGCATCTGGTTCGTTCCGAGACGATATTGCTTTGTGTTAATTAATTTAATTTAAAGCGCCAAGTGCCTCATTGTTGAGGATACCGGGCTTCCTATAAATAGTATGCTCTTGGCTAAAAAGCTCATAACATTGTCATCCGGAAGTATAACGGACCAACACACAAAAGTGTGTGTATCCATGAACGTTTATAGTCAGGTTAATACAGTTCAGTGAGCATTTCTCATAAACGCGGATGGCAAATAGCAATAACAAAGACCTGAGTGACGTCATCTTTGAACTATCTAAAAGAGTCTACTATTATGATTATTATAATGTAGCCGAAGTTTATCCCGGTTTCTATAGCATGAAGCGGGCAATCTTGCTATCTTTTGGAAAGGACGCTAGCCTATCCTATTGTACTCTCCGCCAGATCTAACAGTATCCAACAACCCCATCACTGCTTGGTGGTTGGCAAGGGTGAGAGAGGGGGGGGGGTGGGGGGGGGGGGTCAGAAAATAGCATATATAGATAGTATGCGCTTGTCAATGAAGCTCACGATAAATCCATCCGGAAGTATAACGGACCAAGACACACAACTCTGTGTAACCATGAACTTTTATAGATAGTATGCGCTTGGCTAAAGAGCTCATAACATTGCCATCCGGAAGTATAACGGGCCAACACACAAAAGTGTGTGTATCCATGAACGTTTATAGTCAGGTTAATACAGTTCAGTGAGCATTACTCATAAACGCGGATGGCAAAAAACAATAACAAAGACCTGAGTGACGTCAATTTCGAACTATCTATAGTCTGGATAATGCAGTTAAGTGAGAACTAATCATAAACGTGGATGGCAAAAAAAAAAAACCCAACAAAATCAATAACAAAGACCATGAGTGACGTCAACTTCATTCTATCTATAGATAGTTCGAAGATGACGTCACTCAGGTCTTTGTTATTGTTTTTTGCCATCCGCGTTTATGAGTAATTAATGCTCACTGAACTGTTTTAACCCGACTATAAACGTTCATGGATACGCACAGTTTTGTGTGTTGGTCCGTTATACTTCCGGATGGCAATGTTATGAGCTTCTTAGCCAAGCGCATACTATCTATAAGTTAACGATGGCTATGCTCTACCACAAACCACTTACGTCACTTATTTCACACAGACATACATCCTTCCCGCCCCCCCCCCCCAACCCCCCCCCTGCCCGCCCCCCGGCCCCCACACCCGAACCCTCCCCCCCCTGCCCGCCCCCCTCATCCCACTCCTTAGCCCCGGTACGGAGACTCAACGCGATCATTCAATTTGCAAGAATATTTACTCTTCCCCTACGCCACCGCCTTGTAGAGTACATACACACCGACACCCCATTTTGTAATGGAGTTACCGCTATGGCTTCTCTCCCTTTCCATCTCCCCCCCCCCACGCCCCCACCCCACACTTCTCTTCCTTGCCCCCCCCCCCCCCCTCCACACCTCTCTTCCTTGCCCCCCCCCCCTCTCTCTCTCTCCCCCCCCCCTCTATCTCTCTCTCTCTCTCTCTCTCTCTCTCTCTCTCTCTCTCTCTTTCTTGCCCCCCCCCCCCTCATCCCCCAACCTAACCACATGCAATCCCATCAGCCTTAGCGCATAATTTTCTAAACAGTTTTCAAAACATATTCGACTTTACCTCTTTATTTCTGTTCATTCTATGCGTGTGGACAAAATTCTCTTATCATCCGCCAGCCAGATATAACGTATTTTTTTTTTAATTGAGCTTTATATAGCGCAATATCCACTAAATGTGCTCAAAGCGCTTTACAAGTGGTCCCTGGCCAACAGCAACATTTAACATGTTGGACGGGACATGACGCCTGTTAGGCGATATTACAATATTTCGGACACGGACAACGCTGTTAACGGCCAGGTACTCATTTTACACCTGAGTACGGTGAGAGAATGTGAGTAAAGAGCATTCTCCAAGGACTCAACTATGCGCCGAGCGCGAGGCTCAAACCCTGGACCTTCTGATCCGAAAGCGAGTGTCATAACACTAGATCAAATAGCCGCACAAACGTACAAACAAACAAAACAACTTCTCTTACCTTGAACGTTTATAGACTCGTCTGATTTATATAATTTAACGAGAACTATCCCCCCCGCCCCCCCCCCCCCAAAAAAAAAAAGGCTGGCTAAAACCAACAACAAAGAAGTGAGTGACGTCAATTTCATTCCTTCTATTGATAGAGTGAAATTGACGTCACTTTGGTCTTTGTTATTGATTTTTTTTTTTTTGCCATCCACGTTTATGAGTAAAACTCACTAACCGGTATTATCCAGACTATAAAAGTTCATGATTGCACAATGTTTTGTGTGTTGGTCCGTTATACTTCCGGATGGCAATGTTATGAACTTTTTGGCCAACGCATACTATCCATATATCAAGGTTATGTATTGATGATATGCATTTAGATAAAATACTCATGAGTTTGCGAGTGTGTATGTGCGTGGCCTTCGAAAAGTTATGACCAAAAAATGACGTCAGAATGCCAGTCTTTTGCCACAAAAGAAAACAAATCGTGAGTTGTATTCAATAGTTCAACCAATGAAATGACTTGTTTCCATGAGCTCTACTAACGACAACTCACTAGGCGGTGCAAAAACCAAATAATGACGTCAAACTGCCAGTCCTTTTGGATTTCAGTGTCAGGTTATAACTTATCGATGGCTTCGGTATGTGTGAGTATATTTGCGCATGCGTTACATCGCATTGATCTCAGTCTAAACTCGTTTCCACATTACATTTCTCTGGTTCATTACAAAAAAACAAAAGGCCATCAAGCGGTGTGATTTTTTTTTTTACGAAACCCGCCGAAACCCAGTCCTAGGTTCACTCCCCAAAATAGTGTACACTTCCCTTAATCCCAGGTTCACTCCCCACTGCTGCTACCTACTTCCCATAACTTTGTCGGGTTTCATCGGGTTTCGGCGGGTTTCGTAAAAAATACACCCCCCCCCCCCCCCCCCATCAAAGTGCCGAGAATTCCCCAAAAAGCAACATAATCTGTCAAAATGTGCAACATACGATTCTTACATTCTTGCTTATTGGAATAGGATTCAACAGTCGTAACGTCACTTCCTTCATAATGACGCATGGTAACTTAGCAACAATGGCTCTAAACTATCAGAACAATGGCGGACGCCCGTATGAAATATTTCCCCGGAGAGCATAAAAGCGTTTTCAGAGGGAAAAAAAAAAAACAAAAAACAAAAAAAACTTCATCATGTTTTGACTTTTACACATTCTGATCACAAGACATATGAAGCGTTCTAGCCAGCTTGAAGAATAAAAAGTAATGATTTTCTTTGTTTAGAACCAAGATGGCCGACGTTGTCGGGCGGCGTGACATCAGACTACTGAATCCAATTCCGGGACGTGTTCCCAACCGCTGCACGAGCTCGCGAGTTCCCGTTGGGAACAGAGTTCGATTCCCAAAACGCAAGAGTGTAAGAAATCAATCATTCTACTCCTCAATCCATTCCGATTTCGTCATCTTTGAATAAAAGACATCTTCAAAATCATTTAAATTATACTTCTTGTAAAAGAATTTGATTTTTAGTGACATTTAACGACATTTATAATAATGACGTCACAAATTATTATTGTAAACTCGATATTATTACGCGTTACAATTTAGGAAGAGGACTGGAATAATGTAGATTGACCTTTTATAGAGCGCAATATCCACTAAATGTGCTCAAAGCACTTTACAAGGGGTCCCTGACCAACAGCAACACGTAACATGTAGAACGAAACATGACGCCTGTTAGGCGATATTACAATTTTTTTTTCGGAAGAGACAACGCTGTTAACGGTCAGGTACTCATTTTACACCTGAGTACAGGGAGAGAATGTGAGTAAAGAGTCTTTACCAAGGACTCAACTATGCTCCGAGGGAGGCTCGAACCCATGACCTTCCGATCCGAAAGCGAGTGTCATACCACTAGAACACATAGCCGTACATAATGACAACTTTTGTGTTGTAAAATAATTTATAATTTTCTTATTGATGAGTAAATTATACGTTATATTTTTTGATTCCATTTTGTTGAATGTCAATTTCATTTTGCAAAACTTGCATAGTTAGTATGGTGTGTGTGTTGCGACTGTTGTGTGTGTGTGTGTCTGTGTGTGTGTGTGTGTGTGTGTGTGTCTGTTTGGCTCGGTACTAGTGTGTTTGAGGCTTTGTCATTTAGCTCTATAAAAGAAAAGAACAATTTATTATTATTTTATTAGTATGTTGATGCTATGCATTAAGGTAAAATACTAACAACATCCACCTCCCGGATATAATTTTGTGTTGTAAAATAATTTATAATTTTCTTATTGATGAGTAAATTATACGTTATATTTTTTGATTTCATTTTGTTGAATGTCAATTTCATTTTGTAAAACTTGCATAGTTAGTATGGTGTGTGTGTTGCGACTGTTGTGTGTGTGTGTGTGTGTGTGTGTGTGTGTCTGTGTGTGTGTGTGTGTGTGTCTGTTTGGCTCGGTACTAGTGTGTTTGAGGCTTTGTCATTTAGCTCTATAAAAGAAAAGAACAATTTATTATTATTTTATTAGTATGTTGATGCTATGCATTAAGGTAAAATACTAACAACATCCACCTCCCGGATATAACGTCCCAACGCACTCATCTATATGAGTAATTTTGGACGTTTATAAACGGATTGATAGAATTCAGTGAGAACTAATATAATACATATTTAATAATAATAATAATAATAATAATAATAATAATAATAATAATAATAATAATAATAATGCTGAAAACTTATATAGCGCTATAACTCCAAGACACCAGACTCTAAGCGCTTAAATTACAAATTACTTTGGCTGAAACATACTCATTCACACACACAAGCACACACACACACACACACACACATACACACACACAACACAACACACAACACAAACCAAACCTATCTTGCTTCTCATACCATCTACTAAAATCGAAACAAATATGTTTTAAGCGAACGTTTAAAAATAGACAAAGATTCTTTTTCACGATTGCTCTGCGGTAAGGCGTTCTAAATAGAGGGTCCGAATGAGAAAAGGATCTCATTCCAGCATTTTTTCCGAATTCGAGGGACAACTAGTTTTGTGGAATCACTGGCCGAACGTAAGGGGCGGGGTTTTGAATATCTTTCAATTAGTTCTGAAAGGTAGGAAGGGGCAGTACCTTCAAGACAACGATACACTAAAACACAAGCTTTGAATTTAATTCTTTTCTCAACAGGCAGCCAATGCAGGTCATGAAGTAGAGGTCCGGCAGAGTCGCACCTACGCTTCATAAATACTAGTCTGGCAGCGCTGTTTTGGACAATCTGAAGACGTTTCAGATTGTATTGCGAAACGCCAAACAACAGAGCATTACAATAATCCAATTTCGATAGTACGAGGGACACAACCAGGTGCTTGGTCACATCCTCAGATATGAACCGTCTAATGGAAGCAATCTTTTTTAGTTGGAAAAAGAGAGATCTAACCAAATTATTAACCTGATGCTCCATCGACAGTCCAGAGTCTAAGAATGTGCCAGGTTTTTCACTTTGTCAACAATTTGAATAGAGGCATCCCCCAACTTCAAATCTGTTTCACTTTTCCACTTCCTGTTCCCCACATACAGCACCTCCGTCTTATCATCATTCAGTTTCAGTCTGTTCTCATTCATCCATTTCTTAACACTTTGGATACAATTTTTTATATTTGAAATGGCTGTCTAAATACAATAAGAAACAGCTGAGTGACGTCAGTTTCGTTCCGTCAATATCAAAAGTCAATCCATAAAAAGTCAATCCATAAAAGTCAATCCGTAAAAGTCAATCCGTAAAAGTCAATCCGTAAAAGTAAATCCGTAAAAGTCAATCCATCAAAAGTCAATCCATAAAAAGTCAATCCGTAAAAGTCAATCCATTAAAAGTCAATCCATCAAAAGTCAATTCATCAAAAGCCAAACCATAAAAGTCAAACATGTCCGTATTCTAAGATTTTATTGTCTTATTCAATAAATAGATTTGTTATCAACATTTCACCAGTTTACGGCCAAACTCTGGAGAAACACGTATTTACAAATTTGGCCAGAAAACTCGTCATTCAAATATAGGTATTAACTTAAATAACCCTAGTCTTGGCAAAAAAGATCAAACATGAGACTGACAGAAGGAAGACTAGCGGAAGTCCCACTGTATGAGATTTTGATTTTGTTTGTTCTTGTTGCCAAGTTGAAGGTCATTTAAATCGATCGATATTTGAAGGACGAGTTTTCTGGCCAAATTTAATTTTTTTTTAAAAATATTATGTGTACTGGTTTTCTGAATGTATCTAAGATCTCAACTGATTAAACAAAATTCAGAAAGTTGTTCAAATGAAAATAGATAAGCTGTAAAAATGAGTTGAAATTAATTGGAAATTGTTTTCTCTAACCGTCAAGGGGCCGATGGTCGTTTTCGGGTTTCTTGATTGATGTAAGTAAATATAATCTCGATCTAAATTTGGTTGAACACGACGTATACATATAGGCAGGTCTGACACCCGAATCGGCTTATGGGCCTAGAGCGGTATTGCGCCCTTGTGGTATGACACACGCTTTCGGATCGGAAGGTCCTGGGTTTGATCGAGCCTTTCTTCGCGCTGAGTTGAATCCCTGGAAAATGCTGTTTAGTTATATTCTCTCACCGTACTCAGGTGTAAAATGAGTACTTGGCCGTAAACAGGGTTGTTTATGTCGGAAAAAAAAAATTGCAATGTCGCCTAACAGGCGTCATGTATCGTTCTACATCTCACGTATTGATGTTGGTCAGGGACCCCTTTGTAAAGCGCTTTGAGCACGTTAAGTGGATATTGCGCTCTATAAAAAAAAGTTCAACATTGTTGTAATGGACAATACTTTTGTTTTTGCGCTATTTTTTTTTTTTAGATTTCCATCACAACAAAGAGGCCATAAGGAATCGGGTAATCGGACCAGTGAATAATTGCACGTCGACATCACGAGATGTACATTTAGATGAGAAATTGTTTGAAGAATGTCAAGTGGACAATGACGAGCCTTTGAAATATTTACAGTAAAAACTTTGAAAAAAGTAACTTTGAGGTTTCGTCGTGAGACCCGGTAGAGTTATTATCATTATTATTATTATTATTATTATTATTATTATTATTATTATTATTATTGTTATTATTATTATTATTATTATTATTATTATTATTATTATTATTATTATTATTATTATTATTATTATTATTATTATTATTATTATTGTTATTGTTATTATTATTATTATTATTATTATTATTATTATTATTATTATTATTATTATTATCATTATTATTATTATTATTATTATTATTATTATATTATTATTATTATTATTATTATTATTATTATATTATTATTTATTATTATTGTTATTGTTATTGTTTATTATTATTATTATTATTATTTATTATTATTATTATTATTATTATTATATTATTATTATTATTATTATTATTATTATTATTTTTATTATTCTCATTATTATTGTTATTATTATTATTATATTATTATTATTATTATTATTATTATTATTATTATTATTATTATTATTATTATTATTGTTATTGTTATTGTTATTATTATTATTATTATTATTATTATTATTATTATTATTATTATTATTATTATTATTATTATTATTATTATTATTATTATTATTATTATTATTATTATTATATTATTATTATTATTATATAGCATCATTATCATTGTTGTTTGTTATTGTATCCACCTTGTCCATTTTGACATATGTGACCCTTCGCCTCAAAATTCTATTAAGTCGGGATGGTTAAGATGTGGAAAATTGAATTTATAGCCAGAAATATCAGACTTGTGTTGAGTTTGTATGTTTTATTGAGGAGAATGGATACCATATTTTAGGGTGATGATGCCAACAATTTATATTTTTGACCAGTTTAACATTTAATTAGGATTTTAAGCATCTGTTTCGTTCCTACATAATACCGTTTGGACCATGGGTCACAAATTATGACGTCATCAACACCGCAAGTCAGACGTCTTGGCTTTGAAGTGATCTCTAAGTAAACGTGAATGTTTACCCCTGTAAACATTTGAATTGTGTAAACCAACACGTAAACTATATCAGAGTGTCTCTACACCAGGCGGATCGCGTGAGGGCCAATACATAAAGTCAATTATGCGATTAAAGTGGTCGAATACTAGTAAGCCGCCAGAGGATGTGAACTACAAATAAATGTTATACATATATAAATAAATAAATGAATAAATAGATAAATGAATAAATAATTAAATAAATGAATAAATAAATAAATAAATAATTAAATAAATGAATGAATAAATAAATAAATAAATAAATAAATCAATAAATATAGTGAACTAGAACAAATTATATATATATATATATATATATATATATATATATATAATATATATATATATATATATAAATAAATAAATGAGTATAAAAATAAATGAATAAATAAATGAATAAACCAATCAATCTATCAATCAATACATAAATACATAAAATATACATCAAGACATACAAAAAAATACACGGATAAATAAATAAATAAATAAATAAATAAACTAGAAGAAATGAGATAAATAAATAAATAAATAAATGAAAAAATAAATAAATAAATAAATAAATAATAAATAAATAAATAAATAAATAAATAAATAAATGAATAAATAAATAAATAAATAAATAAATAAATAAATAAATAAATAAATAAATAAATAAATAAATAAATAAATAAATAAATAAATAAATAAATAAATAGATCAATAGATAAATCTTTCAAAGGAATTTTTCCGCCTCTAGCCTCTTCTTCAAACCAATAACCGAAATTATTTAATATTAAAATGTTAAAAAGGCAGAGAAGTATCGACCTGACACTATCTACTCTTCCGGTTCCAAAGTCAATGGAAGAATGTATGTAACCAGTCCTTCGGAGGAATGATAATGAATGTATTGAGCTTTTATATCGCGCAATATACACTAAATGTGCCCAAAGCGCTTTGCAAAGGGTCCCTGGCCAACAGGAACATTTAACATGTAGGGTGAAATACATGACGCCTGTTAGGCA
>NC_088374.1:3217748-3222748 GCF_034508935.2 Berghia stephanieae
AAAATGTAATATCGCCCAAAAGACGTCAAGTCTTGTCTTACATGTTAAGTGTTGCTGCTGTTGGCCAGGGACCCGTTATAAAGCGCTTTTAGCACAATTGGTGGATTTTGCTCTATATAAAAGCTCAATTTAGACAGCTTTATTCTTTTTGAAGAAATTTATTTTGATCATATAATTTTTAAAAATGTTTTATTATAGTTATTAAGTGCCTACCATGTTTTTTAATTGCTCGTTTTGTTGAATTAAATTAGGATTTTGTTTTAGAGAAAAAAAAAACAAAAAACAAAACAAAACAAAACAAACCATTTTTGTGTTTGGTGGGTGTGAAATAGATTATGGTTACTAAAACCCCATACTGTGTTTTTGACAGGCCGTTTTGTTGAATAATATGTGACCCTTCGCCTCAATTCGGTATTAAGTCGGGATGTGTAAGAGGTTGAAAATTGAATTTATAGCCAGAAATATCAGACTTGTGTTGAGTTTGTATGTTTTATTGAGGAGAATGGATACCATATTTTAGGGTGCTAATGCCAACAATTTATAATTTTGACCAGTTTAACATTTAATTCGGATTATTAAGCAGCTGGTTCGTTCCGACATAGTACCGTTTTGAGACGATGGGTCACATATTAGGCTTTTGTGTTAGAGTGACCAAAAAAAATATCTTTTTTTTGTGTCGTGTTGTTGTGAAGTTTTTGGGTAAAAAAATAACGATGAGATTTGACATTTACGCTGGATTTTATTAAACAAAGACAGATCGTCATGATATCGTGTCGCGCCAGTGGAGGATCCATTGGATGGCTTCAGGGGTGCAGCCTCTCAGGTCCGTATCACTGATATGAGGTCCAAGTTCGCACTCGTGAAGGATGTGGTCCATGTTTTGAGCCGTGTGTCCACATTGACGTCGGCAGTCTGAAGAAGTCCCCATTTTTATAAGGTTGTTTTGGTCTTCCCCACTTTAGACCTTGCCCGGTTCAGTGTCAACCAATCTTTCCTGGGAGATTTACTCCGCTTGGCAGTTCTTCTTTGGGTTCCTGAATGGCATCATTTGGGCAGCAGTCCCATTCTTTCCATGAATGCACTCTGAATATGGCTGCATGGTCTGGGTGGATGCCTTCAATTGTCAGGAAGCTTTTCCTAGATTTCAGTCTCCTTGGCACGATGGTAAAGAGGATGTCTGGTGTCACTTTCTTGTTTGTATTTCTGGACTTTGGTCTGTGAACGAAGACATATACTGTGTACGTATTAAGGGGCGCAGGGTCACCATAGAGACAGGCATGAGACAAGAAATAATCATAAAAAATGGAGGTTTAAAGATACAGTCTTCCCCTTTGGATATGACACTAAATAGTAATTTATCTATGATATAAATGTGTTTTTGTTAAGTATAATGTGAAAAATTGCATTTTTGGTGATAATTTCAGATTTTCAATGATAGAAATGGAATACTCACCGCGCGCAAAGTTTTGTAAAAGATTTACCTAGCGGGGTTTCGAAACTTTGCCAGCGTGTAAAAATGATGTTAATCTACAAAAGAGACTATGGATATGATTGACCGATACAATTATTTTTTTTTCGTACCACATCAAAGTTACGCCTTTTGACTGGTATTTTTTCGCACAATTGGCAGATGATAAAATCAAATTTTACAAAGATGATAAAATATCCATAGTTTATTCTATAGACAATGATAAGAAGAGTATATGTTCCAAATTTGAAAGTCATCGGTTGATAAAAAAAAAATGATCAAGCGCGTGGGCGCAAAATGCTATTTTTCGGAGAAAAAATGATTGCGATTTTGTTAATCCTACCTTCACTGAGCACCTTTGGAGTACGGATATCCTTCTTTTCTTGCCTGGGTCTCTTCCACTACCAACCCGTCATTACGTCTGGCACGCTGTGCCTCGAGCGATGCTTCTGTGGTTCGCTTCCTGGCCTGCTTAATCCGATTGGCGTCGGTAATCCGGAAGATTTGCTCACTCAATAAACCGCAAGATATTTGCATATTTTCTAAAACATCTCTAAATGACACCGCACCATCATTATATTTCAGCACTGCCAGTCCCACAGAGATTTCAACAGTTTTAACCCGTGATATGACTCTTTTGGACAAATTTTCCATATCAAACTATTCAACGACTCGTTAGCATTTTGCGTAAACCCGTCAAGGCATTTACGTAAAAGTTCGGGATGCGACAAGTCGCGGAAAACGGGCTTACACGCCTCCATAATAGCAGGTGATAGGCTATTGTCATGCGACCGTTTCTGCAATTACCGCCCTATACTTACACCATTTTTCATCGCATAGATTGTGGTACGGCTTCTCATCTGTGGATAGCTTATGGAAGTAAATGGCCCAAATTGCTTTTCGCATACCAGTAGAGTCATGTTTATTGGCACGGATAGCATTGCCGTAATGAGTTTATATATCATCTATCACTTTATCTGTCAATCTGCCTTTCCCTCCTATTTTCTTCCCGTCACTCATTGTTTTTCCAGACATAAAATTTTTCACCTTCCTAAGCCGGGTACCCATTCTTTTTTGTACGTGACCAGTACATTCCACCTTCTCAACTGTTGTTTCTCCGTAAGGTTTCGCATTTTCTACAGTTCTAAAACTATTTGTATCCCCATCACCGATAAATCGGGTGTATCTCAAATGATGCTTCACCGACGAGCGTGAACAACATTTATGTTGCTACAGCGGGCTCTATGGAACCCGAAGAACAGAAATGCGTCAACGTACAATCCTTTTCAATCATACCACAAAATCCTTGAAGTCGCCTATGCCCACCATCCACGTAACGCATCGCGATAGCTGCTCTACCATTCACAGAATGAATAGTAAGGCTACCAGTGTCATTTACATTTATAAGAGGATCAGATGAAAATGGAGCTAACTGCTTAGAAGGGCAATTTGTGGTATCAGAAACAAAACCAAAGATACTTCCTTACCCACGACGCTCAGTTTCTTTCAGTTCAACGTTACTATAACACCCATTACACACAAGTCTGGAAAAAAATTGTTCTTTTAAAATGCTTAGACCAATAATTCTAAACCCGCTCTCATTTTCATGCTCCTCTACAACTTGATATAACATGTCGTTATCATCAGAATCTGATTCTGATAGCTCATTCATGACATCATACACATTGCACAATTATACTTCACTTCGAGAATTGGGCGTGGCAGGCTGTTTTCCTAAACACACTTGATTGACTACATAGCCCTCATTAGCACATTCCAAAACAGCTCCATAACTCTTATCAACTACACTCATATCACCACTAACACTAACACTAATAGCACCTTTTTTCTTTTTATTTGTAACCGATTACCATGAAATTTACGTTACCTTGGTCTGACACCACTGCGAGAACGATTTACACTCAAATCGAGTTCAGAATCTTTCTTGGAATTCATAATGAAAAAGATTTTTGATCAGAAACCGACTTCAGAACACGGTATTCCTGAAGAACGTTATTTAAAAAGGACGCTTTGAACTACTCTCTTTGTTTATAAAAGACAAAAATAGAACTAACGCGAAGATGACCACTCATTGTACCTTAAAATATCGACCAATCAATCCTAACCTCAAAACGAAAGTCAAATTTTTTTAAACTTGCTAACCCATAGACTAAGTGTGAAAAAATATTGAATAACTAAAAAACTATTGGATGGATTTTTAAAATTCAAAAAGTATCAGAAAATATATTAAATTCTCCATAAAATTACAATACGATTTTCGTGGAATTCTTCATTCGCCTTTTTTCACCTTTTCCTGGTCACCCTGCCCCCTGAAGTTTCTCATTTAAATTGTCCTTTGGAATTGAGCTTTTGTATAGTGCAATTTCCACATAACACGTAGGACGGGACATTGCGCCTGTTAGGCGATATTACAATATCTTTCGGACAGAGACAACGCTGTTAAGAGCCAGATACCTATTTTACACCTGAGTACGGTGAGAAAATGTGAATAAAGAGCCTTCTCCCCGGACTCAACTATGCGCCGAGCGAGGCTCGAACCCAGGACCTTCCGATCCGAAAGCGAGTTTCATACCACAAGACCAAATAGCCTTATAATATAGTCACTTTATTTACAAAATACGATGAATGAAACAATATGGATGAATGTGAAATATGAGAATGGCTTTAACTTGACTTTCTCATATCGCCCATTCGTCCTCTGTGTTTAAATCATCGTATTTATTTTGTTGACAAAGGAGAAACCTTATCCTGTCCATACCAACTATAGGAAAATCGTCACATTCGTTAGGATACAACCAACATTTAACCCTCTCCATACCAACTATAGGAAAATCGTCACATTCGATTCGTTACGATACAACCAACATTTTTCTTATTCAAATTTCTCTTGTACATTATACAATTTAAAGAAAATGAACAGGTACTCATCTTACACCTAAGTACGGCGAGAGAATGTTAGTAAAGAACTCAAATATGCGCCGAGCGAGGCTTGAATCCAGGACCTTCCGATCCGAAAGCGAGTGTCATACCACAAGACCACATAGCGGCACTTGTCAGGATCGTACAGAATGTGACGATTTTCCTATGGTTGGTAAGGGGGATGTTTAAACCTCTCCTTACCAACTATAGGAAAATCGTCACATTCGTTACGATACAATCAACATTTAACCCTCTCCATACCAACTATAGGAAAATCGTCACATTCGTTACGATACAACCAACATTTTTCTTATTCAAATTTCTCTTGTACATTATACAATTTAAATAAAATGAACAGTGTGTTGTAAATAATGTTTTGATACAGAGATTATTTATGGCAAGAACCTCCTGCTATTGTGTTTGAGTGATAAAAATATATATTTTTGTGTTAGTTGGGTGTGAAGTTTTGGGGAAAATCTTGAAAATGGCTGGAAAGGAGAGAGTTGACGCCCATAATAAATTGAAGCTTATATTTGAATTATTATCATTATTTTTTCCTTCGAGATGCGAGCAGTAACATTTTGATAATTTT
>NC_088374.1:3227748-3232040 GCF_034508935.2 Berghia stephanieae
CGGGCATACGGAACACTTTCATGTTCCTGGTGGCGTGTTGTTCCTGGTACGGAACCTGTTCCTGGTACGATTGTGTTCCTGGTGGCGTTGTTCCTGGTACGGAACCTGTTCCTGGTACGATTGTGTTCCTGGTGGCGAGTTGTTCCTGGTACGGAACCTGTTCCTGGTACGATTGTGTTCCTGGTGGCGTGTTGTTCCTGGTACGGAACCTGTTCCTGGTACGATTGTGTTCCCGGTGGCGTTGTTCCTGGTACGGAACCTGTTCCTGGTACGATTGTGTTCCTGGTGTCGAGTTGTTCCTGGTACGGAACCTGTTCCTGGTACGATTGTGTTCCTGGTGGCGTTGTTCCTGGTACGGAACCTGTTCCTGGTACGATTGTGTTCCTGGTGGCGTGTTGTTCCTGGTACGGAACCTGTTCCTGGTACGATTGTGTTCCTGGTGGCGAGTTGTTCCTGGTACGGAACCTGTTCCTGGTACGATTGTGTTCCTGGTGGCGTTGTTCCTGGTACGGAACCTGTTCCTGGTGCGATTGTTCCGGTCGAAGAGAGTTTCGTATCAGTGATGTCCTAAGTAGTACGGCGCATAGATAACACGGGTACGGCGTGCGTACTCGTGTTTGTGGTACAAACCCCAGACAGACGAGAGGTTCAGACTGGAGGGAGGGACGTAGGCTGGTTTGCGCACGCTCTCTCTCTCTCTCTCTCTCTCTCTCTCTCTCTCTCTCTCTCTCTCTACACACACACATACACACACAGACACACAGTAACAGCAACATGACCAGGAACTTGTTCCTGGTGGAGGTTCCTGGTACTAGTTCCTGGTTGAGCTATGTTCCTGGTGTTACTGTTCTCGATAACCAAAACCTGTGCGGAACTACTCTCCATCCATGTTGTTAATTGTTTCCATTGGTCAAGGTCCTGGGCCAGGGTTTTGAGGCTGTCAAGATCTTGTTGTGACTTTAAGACGGAGGGCACTGCAGTATTTCTTAGATCTTCAGGGATTAATTTGGCCTCATCTGAATCCAGAATTTTCTGATAAGTAGAGAGGTCCTGGTTTAGGGTAGTTACTATTGATGTTGGTGGTCTCCCTACGTATGTTGGTGCCATGAAGGAAATATTCCACGGAAAGTAACAGTGTAAATGTTTGAATCGCAGTCATAGTCATACACATATTGAAAGAAAACACAAAGTAACACAGGAGGGGGGGGGGGGTGGGAATAGTTGTTAATCTCGTCACTTTGTCCAGATGTTAAGTTATAACAGATTACGAGTTACGCACCTTTTTTATGGTTGATGTAATGATAAAGAAGTCGCTGTGCGGCTATGTGGTCTAGTGGTATGGCACTCGCTTTCGGGTCGGAAGGTCCTGGGTTCGAGCCTCGCGCTCAGCGCATAGTCCTTGGAAAAGGCTCTTTACTCACATTCTCTCCCCGTACTCAGGTGTAAAATGAGTACCTGACCGTTAACAGCGTTGTCTCTGTCCGAAAAATTGTAATATCGCCAAACAGGCGCAATGTCCCATCTTACATGTTAAATTTTGCTGTTGACCAGGAACCCCTTGTAAAACGCTTTGAGCACATTTAGTGGATATTGCGCTATATAAAGCTTAAGTTATCAAGTTATTAAAGACGTCGTCGTAATGATAAGTCTAATAAAAACCCATTAACTCTCGTCATCTCCCACCTGCCAAAAATGTCAAATGTTAAATGCGAGGGTTGTTGACAAAGAGAATAGAATGTGGTTGCAATATTTACTTACTTACTTACTTAATCATCTTCGGGCCTTGAGGCACATAGGGCATCCACCAGACATCCTTTTCGGGCCTTGAGGCACATAGGGCATCCACCAGACATCCTCTTCGGGCCTTGAGGCACATAGGGCATCCACCAGACATCCTATTAGGCCTTGAGGCACATAGGGCATCCACCAGACATCCTCTTCGGGCCTTGAGGCACATAGGGCATCCACCAGACATCCTTTTCGGGCCTTGAGGCACATAGGGCAT
Organism: Berghia stephanieae; assembly: GCF_034508935.2. Classification (NCBI taxonomy): domain Eukaryota; kingdom Metazoa; phylum Mollusca; class Gastropoda; order Nudibranchia; family Aeolidiidae; genus Berghia; species Berghia stephanieae. Next base: position 3,229,754 of record NC_088374.1, read on the forward strand.
CCACCAGACATCCTCTTCGGGCCTTGAGGCACATAGGGCATCCACCAGACATCCTCTTCGGGCCTTGAGGAACATAGGGCATCCACCAGACATCCTCTTTGGGCCTTGAGGCACATAGGGCATCCACCAGACATCCTCTTCGGGCCTTGAGGCACATAGGGCATCCACCTGACATCTCCATTTTTTGCGATCGGCTGCTTTTGCGGTGGCTGTATTCCAGGACAGGCCTGCTTCCTTTAATTCTTTCTCCATGGTCCTTCGCCGGGTTTCTTTGGATCTTCCCCGCTTTCTCTTCCCATCTGCTGTCCAGATGCAAGATTTACTGGATGTATTTTGGAATATTCAGTCGCCTGTGACCATTTTTTGGAATCCAATGTAAATAGTTTTGAATTATTGTCCACGATTCATGCAGTGCTGTTCCATCAGCATAATTTGAATTGACACACTATGGTACAATGTTGACAGGAGGGAAGAATATGGAGGTCATTCCTTCATTAATTAAAAAAAAACTTGAACTTTTATATAGCGCAATATCAACTAAACGTGCTCAACGCGCTTTACAAGGGGTCCCTGACCAACAGCAACACGTAACATGTAGAACGAGACATGACGCATGTTAGGCGATATTACAATTTTTCGGACAGAGACAACACCGTTAAAGGCCAGGTACTCATTTTACACCTGAGTACGGTTAGAGAATGTGAGTAAAGAGCCTTTTCCAGGGACTCAACTATGCGCCGAGCGAGGCTCGAGCCCAGGACCTTCCGATCCGAAAGCGAGTGTCATACCACTAGACCACATAGCCGCACAATTTTAGTGGAACGTTTGCCACAAGATTGTTATTTTTTCATGCCAGACCCCAAATTAAGTTTCAAAACGGGTATCAACATAGATGAATAATATATTTAAACATTGTTTTTAAAATATAATAACTATACAGAATGATTAAAATCGCACAAAATAGGTCGATAATTATTTTTACAAAAGACCCAAACTGACCCCTGAAAAGTCTATTCACTCTCTCCTTCCGGCCTTTTCCGGGTCGTCCCCAAAACGTTACACCCAAACCATACAGAAATAGATCTATTTCACTCACAATAAAAAAACGGTTAGTTTATGCCATACACATTTTTCCTGCTAATCGAACTCTTCAACACAGGGTCAACATACTTTAACTATAACACAGTGTCAACATACTTTAACTATAACACAGTGTCAACATACATTAACTATAACACAGTGTCAACATACTTTAACTATAACACAGTGTCAACATACTTTAACTAGAACACAGTGTCAACATACTTTAACTATAACGCAGTGTCAACATACTTTAATTATAACACAATGTCAACATATTTTAACTAGAACACAGTGTCAACATACTTTAACTATAACACAGTGTCAACATACTTTAATTATAACACAGTTTCAACATACTTTAACTATAACACAGTGTCAACATACTTTAACTATTACACAGTGTCAACATACTTTAACTATAACACAATGTCAACATACTTTAACTATAACACAATGTCAACATACTTTAACTATTACACAGTGTCAACATACTTTAACTATAACACAATGTCAACATACTTTAACTATAACACAATGTCAACATACTTTAACTATAACACAGTGTCAACATACTTTAACTATAACACAGTGTCAACATACTTTAACTATAACACAGTGTCAACATACTTTAACTATAACACAATGTCAACATACTTTAACTATAACACCGTGTCAACATACTTTAACTATAACACAATGTCAACATACTTTAACTAAAACACAGTGTCAACATACTTTAATTATAAATAGTGTCATTATATTTTAACTATAACACAATGTCAACATACTTTAACTAAAACAAACAATTTTGTTCAGCTAATTTGATGTACAAAAGAAATTAGAATGTGAAAAATATTGGCTGTATCGTAACGAATGTGACGATTTTTCTATGGGTGGTAAGGAGGGGGTTAATAAAGAAGTCTAAATCTAGAAGTTGGTACTTACCTCTGAAATGAAAGCAATTTGATGTCATTCATTTTTAAAATATCAGTGATGAAATGGAATGGAAAAGTAATAAGCCAACAGGAGTTGAACTAATTGAAGATCCCTGTAAAAGTATCCCAGGTATACAGGATCAACCAAGAAAATACTGGTGAGCTATAAATAGAGTACGGTCAAAACATACAAGAACAGTTGCCAACATGCACAAATGGGGGCTCCAAGAATCACCAACATGCCCAAAGTGCAACTAAGCACCACAAGA
>NC_088374.1:3232139-3252139 GCF_034508935.2 Berghia stephanieae
CACCCTTACCCTGTAATATTCACCATAAAATTCTTCACGGTTTTTTTTTTCACTATAAAAACTTCATAGGATAAGTCCAATGGTAAAAACTCTACTGGGTGATTTTTTCGCAATTTTGCATATCTTTTTGAGGCAATAATAAGTATGTACGTGTTTCTCTACGATCTGATGCTCAGAAAAAAAAGAAAAAAAAGAAAATTTATAAATCGACCAATATCATTAATGAATATGTAGGACGAGACATGATGCCTGCCGCAATATTGCAATCATTTCTGACAGAGACAACGCTGTTAGAGGCCAGGTAATTATTTTACACTTGTTACAATAAGATTATGTGAGTAAATAGCGTTTTTCAAGGACAACTATGTGCCGAGCGAGGATTGAGCCCAGGACCTTCGGATCCAAAAGTTGGTGTCATACCACAAGACAATCTTGCCGCACAAGCTACTCTGGTATTCATGCTCAAATTACGCCGCTGGTGAATTATTGAATACAATACTATACTGTTAGATTATGTGAAATTTAAAATTTCGAAGTTACTATTCCTAACGATTGACGATTAGTTCCAAGTGGCTATTCGTAAGTAGTTATGAAATGAAATGCTACACATCTTCAAAGTACACAATTTTACGAAAAGGACATTTATTAACATGTCACTCTTAAGTGTAAAAAGATATTTGTCTGCTAAAACAATAAGACAGATAGACTTCCATGTTCTTGTGGTTGTTAATGGGAGAAGTTGCCTTTGAGGTCCAGTAGTATGACACTCAGCTTGGAGCATGTAGATCATTGGTTTCAATCCTATAGTGGGTGGCACAAGGTTGGGTCTTTGAAACAAAAAAGACTCTTTTTAAACATTTTCGGTCTTGTCCTATTTAATTGATTACTTGGCCAGTAACAGCAAAGACTGGGCATATGATATTAATTAGACAAAATTTCAAGATCAAGTTAAGTTGATCTTACCTTGGACAAAATCATTCTTCTCAGAACTCTGAATTAGTACCAAATCTGCGCCCTTGCTTTGGCAAATGTTACTAGCTTTCTTCCAGGTGACCTTTTCTCACTGAATGCCTTGACACATGTGTTGCCTCCTTCATTGAAACTCCATGTGGCAAGACAGGGCTCATCTTCAATCAGTGGATAGTTATCAGTGAAGAATACATACATATATACATATACCTACATATTCCAACAAGTACCCACCAACACTCATAAACACATACATATATACATACACCTACATATTCCAACAAGTACCCACCAACACTCATAAATACATACACACACACACACACACATATATATATATATATATATATATATATATATATATATTATATATATATATATAAATCCCTATTCATGACGAAATGTCTGCTCTTGATAGTTTTTGAAATATTCCACTCAAAAGGGCAAAAATCCGTTTTTAACGGATTTTCAGTAATTGCAGGATTTTTTTGCCGCTTGAGATAGTCTAAAATGATCTCTTTATTAATTGTGTGCCAAATTTCAGACATATTCATTGATAAAAAGCGTCATAATGAATTGACGTCAACATTTTTGGTGTCAGCTTTGAAAAAATGCACCAATGTTCGAGGCAATATATCCCTAACACAAACACACACACACACAGAGTGTGAGAGAGAGAGAGAGAGAGAGAGAGATAGAGGGAGAGAGAGAGAGTGGGTGAGATAGAGAGAGAGAGCAATGACGCCTAAAAAATAATAGACATTTACAATTCTAGTCTGGCCCAAAATAATTTCAAATAATAGTCTGACAACAATAAACAATTTAAAGCTAGATATAAACACACTTTGTATAATAATATACTAATTCATTTATATAGCATTGTCAAACCAATTTAATTTTTTGGAGGAGGAAAATTAGGAAAAAAGGACGTCTGATTCATATCAATTCAATAATAGGCTTCAACAGTCATGACATCACTTCTCTTGTAATGACGCATAGTAACATATTAACTGGCTCTAAACTATCGGAACAATGGCGGACGGCCTTTTGAAATATCTCTCCTACGAGCATAAAAGTGTATCCAGAGGAGAAAAACATAAATATGATCATGCTTTGGCTTTTATACATTCTGATCACATGATATAAGAAATTTTCCAGCCAACATGAAGAATTAAAAACTACCAATCTTCTCTGTCTAAATCCACGCGGCTCGCTGTTGCTGGGGAATACCAGATCAGACTATTGAATCCAATTTGCTTTAAAATTGCTCAAAAGCTATAACGTTTTTACATTTCAAACGCTTGTGTTTGGAAAGGTTCACGCATACTCTCATAATTCTATCATGTACACACGTCTTTTTAGACTGGAACATTAAAAAAAATATTTTTAGACTTCTGAATATTTGAAATTTTTAGAATGCTGTATTTTTGTGAATTCGAATATCGTTATTGTAACAGCGCCTGAAGTCAACTTCATAACCATGGTTTAATTAATGTACATTATTATTATTATTATTATTATTATTATTATTATATTATTATTATTATTATTATTATTATTATTATTATTATTATTATTATTATTATTATTATTATTATTATTATTATTATTATTATTATTATTATTATTATTATTATTATTATTATTGTTAATATTATTATTATTATTATTTTTATTATCATTATTATTATTATTATTATTATTATTATTATTATTATTATCATTATTATATTATTATTATTATTATTATTATTATTATTATTATTATTATTATTATTATTATTATTATTATTATTATTATTATTATTATTATTATTTATTATTGTTATTATTATTATTATTATTATTATTATTATTATCATAATTATTATTATTATTATTATTATTATTATTTATTATTATTATTATTATTATTATTATTATTATTATTATTATTATTATTATTATTATTATTATTATTATTATTATTATATTAGTAATTATTATTAGTATTGCTAGTATTGTTATATCATTATACTGTTATTATTGTCATTATCCTCATTGTCATTATCATGGTAATTTATACTTACAACTGTCTCCTGCGACCCCAGCAGAAACAACCAAAAAAAGACCAATTGCAAGTGACACAATCATGGCTTTTACCTTCCTTTTTATAGTAGAATCAATTTTGTCAATTATACTGGAAGAATGAGATAAATATAGGAACTGTCAATAATGTTCTATTAATTATAATAGGCAAAGATATGAAGGACATGCAATGTTTTAAAAGTATGTCATTACACTGGGAGATATAAATGATTTATCAATATTTATATTTTAATGAAACAATGAAAGATATAATTGAAATGTCATCTTTGAGTTTTACAAGGGACCTACAAAACAGAGAACAAAATATGAGCATGACTTCAAAACTAACATACATATTTTCCATCTGTAACCCTGAACTTTAATATTTTAAAGGTTGCTTCTTTTTAGTTGGTGTGTCCAAACATAAAATCGTCATTGCTGGAAGTCAGAGCTGTTTTCCACTTTTTGTTTACAAAATATGATGAAAGGTTTTGAAAGTCATCATAAAATAATCGTAACGTACGGAGAGAACGCAGTGTATATCTCACAGGTTCTTTAGTCTGTGTCTCATTTCGGAGACCGTCGTTTAATAAGTCAATAAAATGTATAGTAAAATAAATAGGATAAAAATGACTTTTATAAAACATACAACACAGTCTAAACAAAGTTTCCTCCGTTGGCCGTCATCAGGTAAACAAGAAAAGGAAATATGTTATATTACATTGACAATGTAGTAAATATCGTGGGTTAAAGGTGTCTGCTTGGTAAATAAAAAATTGATAACCTTTCCTTATAAGATAAATACTGTATCGCATACTCTTCTTGGTAGAGCTCTCCTCTGTACACTTTCAATACTAATGTATTGTCTCTTGTATAATGGTCTCCAGATGTAATTGCCTTATTCCTTATATTGAATTGGTCAAACGAGCGATTTATACAAATATAAAAATATGGTTTTATCAAGACTTATAAAGGTTCTATATTCAATTCCATCATTCCGTTTGCATGGCTTACACAATTATTAATGTGTACATAAGGCATAACGGAAATTGTATTTCACATAGAAGAGACGATTGAATATTTATGACATGACTTTTTTCTTGTATATAATACTTTTTGTTTCGAAACATTAAAATCCAAATGCCCTGTTGTAGACTATTTGAATAGTAAAAAGATATCATTTTGTAGAATGTTATGATGCTCAGTTGTACAATAGATCTTCATATCGTCTGCCAACAGTTTACAGGCTTAATTTATGTCATGTGGTAAATAATGTATATGTAAAATAAATAAAAGTGGTCCCAATACACTTACTTGGGGTACACCGCTAATGACATTCTTAAAAGCAAACCCCACCCCATTGACAATGGCTCTTTGTATTCGATTATCAAGAAAGCCTTTAATCCAGTTGAAATGTTCCCTTTAAATCCATATGCTTTTAGCTTAATGAATAATCTCTCGTGTGGTACAGAATCAAAAGCCTTACGGAAATCAAGATAAACAGCATTAATGCATTACACGTTGAGCAAAATTACACGTTGATGTAAAATCCGTGATTGTTGTTACTAATAATATACTTGTTTGAAAAATGCTTCGCATACTTGATGCGAAATTGAACTGTGATTTAAAAATAAGAACATACCTGATGTAAAATCCGTGATTGTCGTTAATAATAATATACTTGTTTGAAAAATGCTTCGCATACATGATGGAAAATGGAACTGTGATTTAAAAATAAGAACATACCTGATGTAAAATCCGTGATTGTTGTTACTAATAATATACTTGTTTGAAAAATGCTTCGCATACTTGATGCAAAATGGAACTGTGATTTAAAAATAAGAACATACCTGATGTAAAATCCATGATTGTTGTTACTAATAATATACTTGTTTGAAAAATGCTTCGCATACTTGATGCAAAATGGAACTGTGATTTAAAAATAAGAACATACCTGATGTAAAATCCTTACGCTTTTGACTCGATTCTTTAAGGCTGAAAAAGAAGTCTGTTGAATAATCTGTGTCAGAGCAGTTCGTTACTTCATGGACAACAATCGGTTTTCCTGATAGTCTGACATGAAATCGTAAAAGCCACGTTCTAATATATACATTTATGAAGAGAAAACACGAAGTGAACTCGGAGTTAACAATCACTAATCTTGGACTTCATCAAGATATTAATAAGTGATTAATACGAGATTCTCATCTTCTTGTATTTGATGCACTGATAGTCAAAGTTTATCATTGATGGATGACAAGGCACAAACTCACGTTAAGAACGATTTAATATAAAGAACAAAGTAGAAAAAGCGGTATAGTCAGATTCGGATTATGGATGATGTGGGGTACATATTATGTATCTATATTAAATTTATCATTTTGAAAATATGTTATATTAATAAGGGTTATTTTTAGACAATGAAATATAGCTATATAGTGTTATATTAACAAAAATAAACATGTTTATACATCTTAATCTATGTTTGAATTAGAAAAAAAAATGTTTTTCAAAAAACTAAAATATGTAAATGTCCTTTAAAAATTAATTCTAGTTACCGTATCTCATCATAATCATTGAGACATACTTGGGTCGTATGGAGATGCTAATTGATTATAGATTCTCCCAACTGTACGATCTAAAGATGAATTTATCCACATCTGATACAAGTCCTCAATATCTTAGCTACAATCAAAAAGGTTACTTAGGCTACATGGAGATAATAATAGATTATAGTTTCTCCAAACTCTAGAATCTACAGATGGGATTTGTCCAAATTTGATACAGGTCCACAATCATAGCTACAATCAAAAGGGTTACTTAGGTCATATCGAGATATGAATAGATTTTAGTAATTCCAAACGACACAATCTACACATGAAAGATGTCCAAATTTGATACAGGTCCACAATCATAGCTACAATCAAAAGGCTTACTTAGGTCATATGGAGATATTAATAGATTTTAGTAATTCCAAACGATACAATCTACACATGAAAGCTGTCCAAATTTGATACAAGTCCACAATCATAGCTACAATCAAAAGGGTTACTTACGTCATATGCAGATTTCAATAGATTATAATTTCCCCAAACGTTAAAATCTCCAGATCAAGTAGATTAGTATTTGACAAGAAATCCATGGCTTTTGGTATGGATGCTGTTATCAGAATATCTGTCTTTGCTTTTATTTCTGTGTTATTTCTCAGGTCTCTATTTGCACGATGTAAATTGACATGGGTGATCTCCCTTTATGTTTCTTGAGTCAGATGGGTGAAATAAAATATTCATGGCCCTATTAGTTACAATAATAATGTGATCACTTCTGAGTCTATGCCCAAACAGCCGACATCTTGCCTCCTGGAGTGGGTATTTCATTGCACATTTCATATAGTGCTTGATTGCTTATTTTTTTGTAGGTCATTATATATTCATGGTTCTTTTAAATTGTTTTCTATGGAATCGGACTAGTCTTTGCTCTTTGCTTCCGGCCAATTCCTATGTTCCCTATCAAGTTGTAAGCACTGATTATACAAGGGTTGTGAAAAAATTGATTTTAGAATTCATGTTCATATATTTAATAATTTATTTAGTTCAACTGTTGTTAAACATTTTCTTCGACTTTCTAAGTCTTCTTGTCTCCAATTGCTGATCCTACTACTACTACTACTACACTACTACTACTACTACTACTACTACTAATACTACTACTACTACTACTACTAACTACTATACTACTACTACATACTACTACTACTACTACTACTACTATACTACTACTACTACTACTACTACTACTACTACTACTACTATACTACTACTACTACTACTACTACTACTACTACTACTACTACTACTCTACTACAACACTACTACTACTACTACTACAACACTACTACTACTATACTACTACTACTACTACATACTACTACTACTAAATACTACTACTACTACTACTACTACTACTACTACTACTACTACTACTACTACTACTACTACTACTATTATACTACTACATACTACTACTCTACTCTAACTACTACTACTATACTACTACTACTACTACTACTACTACTCTACTACACTACTACTATTTACTACTACTACTACTACTACTACTAACTACTACTACTACTATACTACTACTACTACTACTACTATACTACTACTACTACTACTACTACTACTACTACTACTACTTCTACTACTACTACTACTACTACTACCACCACCACCACCACTACTACTACTACTACTACTACTACTACTACTACTACTACTACTACTACTACTACTACTCCTACTCCTACTCCCACTACTACTACTACTACTACTACTACTACTACTACTACTACTACTACTACTACTACTACTACTACTACTACTACTACTACTACTACTACTACTACTACTCCTACTCCTACTCCCACTACTACTACTACTACTACTACTACTACTACTACTACTACTACTACTACTCCTACTCCTACTCCCACTACTACTACTACTACTACTACTACTACTACTACTACTACTACTACTACTACTCCTACTCCTACTCCCACTACTACTACTACTACTACTACTACTACTACTACTACTACTACTACTACTACTCTACTCCTACTCCCTACTACTACTACTACTACTACTACTACTACTACTACTACTACTACACTACTACTACTACTACTACATACTACAACTACTACTACTATTACTACTAGTGATGCAATCGTTGTTATTACGCACCTATTTGACATTTTGTTTGTGGCTACTATACTGAGGACTTGCATCAAATATGGATGAGGTTGTAGCATTTGAAAATTCGATTCTCCATTCATATCTTCATAGTATGAACTGTGTAACCATTTAATGGCTATGACGTGCTATGCTTATGATGAAAGGTTTTGAAAGTCATCATAAAATAATCGTAACGTACGGAGAGAACGCAGTGTATATCTCACAGGTTCTTTAGTCTGGGTCTCATTTCGAAGACAGTCGTTAAATAAGTCAATAAAATGTATAATAAAATGAATAGGATAAAAATGACTTTTATAAAACATACAACACAGTCTAAACAAAGTTTCCTCCGTTGCCATCATCAGGTAAACAAGAAAAGGAAATATGTTATATTACATTGACAATGTAGTAAATATCGTGGGTTAAAGGTGTCTGCTTGGTAAATCAAAAATTGATAACCTTTCCTTATAAGATAAATACTGTATCGCATACTCTTCTGGGTAGAGCTCTCCTCTGCACACTTTCAATACTAATGTATTGTCTCTTGTATAATGGTCTCCAGATGTGATTGCCTTATTCCTTATATTGAATAGGTCAAACGAGCGATTTATACAAATATAAAAATATGGTTTTATCAAGACTTATAAAGGTTCTATATTCCATTCCATCATTCTGTTTGCATGGCTTACACAATTATTAATGTGTACATAAGGCATAACGGAAATTGTATTTCACATAGAAGAGACGATTGAATATTTATGACATGATTTTTTTTCTTGTATATAATACTTTTTGTTTCGAAACATTAAAATCCAAATGCCCTGTTTTAGACTATTTGAATAGTAAAAAGATATCATTTTGTAGAATGTTATGATGCTCAGTTGTACAATAGACCTTCATATCGTCTGCCAACAGTTTACAGGCTTAATTTATGTCATGTGGTAAATAATGTATATGTAAAATAAATAAAAGAGGTCCAATACACTTACTTGGGGTACACCGCTAATGACATTCTTAAAAGCAAACCCCACCCCATTGACAATGGCTCTTTGTATTCGATTATCAAGAAAGCCTTTAATCCAGTTGAAATGTTCCCTTTAAATCCATATGCTTTTAACTTAATGAATAATCCCTCGTGTGGTACAGAATCAAAAGCCTAACGGAAATCAAGATAAACAGCATTAATGGATTACACGTTGAGCAATTCATGATATCTTTGATCTAAAACCATGTTGGTTATCGTTTAGCATCGTATGATTTTCGAGAAAGTCCATTATTCGGTCTTTCGAGATAGCTTCTATAACCTTTCCTTTGAAATAATCAAAATCAACGTGTGAAAGATGTTTGGCGGATGGAAGATTTGACGATATAAGGAGTGAGTCGTAATCACGTTTCTCCACCGTAGGCAAATGGTCAATATTATTATTAATGCAATGATGTGATAGGTCCGATATATAACAGACTGAGGTGAGAATAAGTAAATAAAGAAGGCTTAAAATCCAGAACGGCGTCTAGTTGTGTATAGTATCACCATAATTAGGCCATATGATTTAGTGACATAAAACTCTTTCATTGTAGACTTCTTTTTTGTTGAACACGTGATTGTCGTTACCAATAATACTTGATGCGAAATGAAACTGTGATTTAAAAATAAGAACATACCTGATGTAAAATCCGTGATTGTTGTTACTAATAATATACTTGTTTGAAAAATGCTTCGCATACTTGATGGAAAATGGAACTGTGATTTAAAAATAAGAACATACCTGATGTAAAATCCGTGATTGTTGTTACTAATAATATACTTGTTTGAAAAATGCTTCGCATACTTGATGGAAAATGGAACTGTGATTTAAAAATAAGAACATACCTGATGTAAGATCCTTACGCTTTTGACTCGATTCTTTAAGGCTGAAAAAGAAGTCTGTTGAGTAATCTGTGTCAGAGCAGTTCGTTACTTCATGGACAACAATCGGTTTTCCTGATAGTCTGACATGAAATCGTAAAAGCCACGTTCTAATATATACATTTATTAAGAGAAAACACGAAGTGAACTCGGAGTTAACAATCACTAATCTTGGACTTCATCAAGATATTAATGAGTGATTAATACGAGATTTTCATCTTCTTGTATTTGATGCACTGATAGTCCAAATTTATCATTGATGGATAACAAGGCACAAACCCACGTTAAGAACGATTTAATATGAAGAACAAAGTAGAAAAAGCGGTATAGTCAGATTCGGATTATGGATGATGTGGGGTACGTATTATGTATCTATATTAAATTTATCATTTTGAAAATATGTTATATTAATAAGGGTTATTTTTAGACAATGAAATATAGCTATATAGTGTTATATTAACAAAAATAAACATGTTTATACATCTTAATCTATGTTTGAATTAGAAAAAAAAATGTTTTTCAAAAAACTAAAATATGTAAATGTCCTTTAAAAATTAATTCTAGTTACCGTATCTCATCATAATCATTGAGACATACTTGGGTCGTATGGAGATGCTAATTGATTATAGATTCTCCCAACTGTACGATCTAAAGATGAATTTATCCACATCTGATACAAGTCCTCAATATCTTAGCTACAATCAAAAAGGTTACTTAGGCTACATGGAGATAATAATAGATTATAGTTTCTCCAAACTCTAGAATCTACAGATGGGATTTGTCCAAATTTGATACAGGTCCACAATCATAGCTACAATCAAAAGGGTTACTTAGGTCATATCGAGATATGAATAGATTTTAGTAATTCCAAACGACACAATCTACACATGAAAGATGTCCAAATTTGATACAGGTCCACAATCATAGCTACAATCAAAAGGCTTACTTAGGTCATATGGAGATATTAATAGATTTTAGTAATTCCAAACGATACAATCTACACATGAAAGCTGTCCAAATTTGATACAAGTCCACAATCATAGCTACAATCAAAAGGGTTACTTACGTCATATGCAGATTTCAATAGATTATAATTTCCCCAAACGTTAAAATCTCCAGATCAAGTAGATTAGTATTTGACAAGAAATCCATGGCTTTTGGTATGGATGCTGTTATCAGAATATCTGTCTTTGCTTTTATTTCTGTGTTATTTCTCAGGTCTCTATTTGCACGATGTAAATTGACATGGGTGATCTCCCTTTATGTTTCTTGAGTCAGATGGGTGAAATAAAATATTCATGGCCCTATTAGTTACAATAATAATGTGATCACTTCTGAGTCTATGCCCAAACAGCCGACATCTTGCCTCCTGGAGTGGGTATTTCATTGCACATTTCATATAGTGCTTGATTGCTTATTTTTTTGTAGGTCATTATATATTCATGGTTCTTTTAAATTGTTTTCTATGGAATCGGACTAGTCTTTGCTCTTTGCTTCCGGCCAATTCCTATGTTCCCTATCAAGTTGTAAGCACTGATTATACAAGGGTTGTGAAAAAATTGATTTTAGAATTCATGTTCATATATTTAATAATTTATTTAGTTCAACTGTTGTTAAACATTTTCTTTCGACTTTCTAAGTCTCTTGTCTCCAATTGCTGACCTACACTACTAACTACTACTACATACTACTACTACTACTTACACTACACTACTAACTACTACTACTACTACTACTACTACTACTACTACTACAAACTACTACTACTACTACTAACTACTACATCTACACTAACTACTACTACTACTACTAACACTACTACTACTACTACACTACTACTACTACTACACTACTACTACTACAATATTACTACTACTACTACTACTACTACTACTACTACTACTACTACACTACTACTACTACTACTACTACTACTACTACTACATACTACTACTACTACTACTACTACTACTACTACTACTACTACTACTACTACTACTACTACTACTACTACTACTACTACTACTACTACTACTACTACTACATACTACTCTACTACTACTACTACTACTACTACTATACTACTACTACTACTACTACATACTACTACTACTACCTACTACTACTACTACTACTACTAACTACTACTACGAACTACTACTACTACTACTACTACTACACTACTACTACTACTACTACTACTACTACTATCTACTATACTACTACTACTACTACTACTACTACACTACACTACCACACTACTACTACTACTACTACTACTACTACTACTACTACTACACTACTACTACTACTACTACTACTCCTACTCCTACTCCCACTACTACTACTACTACTACTACTACTACTACTACTACTACTACTCCTACTCCTACTCCCACTACTACTACTACTACTACTACTACTACTACTACTACTACTACTCCTACTCCTACTCCCACTACTACTACTACTACTACTACTACTACTACTACTAACTACTACTACTACTACTACTACTACTACTACTACTACTCCTACTCCTACTCCCACTACTACTACTACTACTACTACTACTACTACTACTACTACTACTACTACTACTACTACTACTACTCCTACTCCTACTCCCACTACTACTACTACTACTACTACTACTACTACTACTACTACTACTACTACTACTACTACTACTACTACTACTACTACTACTACTACTACTACTACTACTACTAGTGATGCAATCGTTGTTATTATGCACCTATTTGACATTTTGTCTGTGGCTACTTTACTGAGGACTTGCATCAAATATGGATGAGGTTGTAGCATTTGAAAATTAGATTTTCCATTCATATCTTCATAGTGTGAACTGTGTAACCATTTAATGGCTATGACGTGCTATGCTTGTAAGAATTTAATCAAGAATAACGTTGTCACAAAAATCATAGATGTTTTACAAATCAATTTCAAATCTTTCAATATCAAGACATTCAAAATGTGAGATATTTATCACTATTTTAAACTCAGTCAATTGGTATATTGCTACTACTAAAGGCCTTTCGATTCCTAATCATCCGATCGGGACGTCTCCGCTGCTTCTCTAATCATATGTGTCATTTCCTTCCATTGTTCACTGTCTTTGGATGCTAATATCGTAAGGTCTTCCTTTGATTTTAATTCTTTGTTATTTTGAAGGCGTTTATAGTTTCTCTATTGAGGAAAGTGGGAATTGGTGTTGTGTGGCGTAGTTGCACACATATTTAATGGCTTATGATCGTATAGTGGCTTTTTGATAGATGGCCATAATATTCCTTTGCGTTGTGTTTGTAGACGTTAATAATGACGAAAGAGTTCAGGAGCCAATGATGATAATTGAATGTACAACATCAAGACATTCAAAAGTCCAGATTCCAAGTTTCCTTTCTTACAGCTTTATTTGTTGTGATAAATTCCAAATCCAAATCAAATAGCATGGTCATAATTCAATCAGTTTCATAAATTCCAAATCCGTAAAATCAATCCAAATGTAAAGTCATTTTGCCTAAGTAACCATTTTCAATATACGTTGAATATTTCTAGGACCGTAAAATAAAGATTTTTAGTTGGATGTTAGAAGTTGCAGCATACTAGAAAAATTCAGCTCATGGTCAAGTAGAGAGCAGAATACTGTTTTAACCCGAAATATTCTGTTTCATACCCTACAGTAATTCTACCGACAATTCCCTTTAAACACACCTCCTTATAGATTCGACAGTTCCGTGACAGTCTAAATTCCACCCCCTAAAAGCAAAATCAAATCATGTTCAAACCCGAA
The DNA here is from genome assembly GCF_034508935.2 of Berghia stephanieae. NCBI lineage: Eukaryota > Metazoa > Mollusca > Gastropoda > Nudibranchia > Aeolidiidae > Berghia > Berghia stephanieae. The sequence goes on from NC_088374.1 coordinate 3,245,635, forward strand.
ACGTCAAATCCGTTAATATTAATGTTAAACCCCGCCTTTTATGATATAATAATATTTTGGTACTTACGCCAAAATTAAAAAATCAATTACAATCTGTTGCCTTTATTCCCAAATACCAATTGGATTCAGTAGTCTGATGTCACGTCGCCCAGCAACGGCGGCCATCTTGGTTCTAAACAAAGAAAATCATTACTTTTTATTCTCCATGCTGGCTAGAACTTTTCATATGCCTTGTGATCAGAATGTGTAAAAGTCAAAACATGATCAAATTTATAATGGTTTTTTTTTCCCTCTGAATACGCCTTTATGCTCGACGGAGAAATATTTCTTACGGCGTCCGCCATTGTTCCGATAGTTTAGAGCCAGTGTTACTGTTACCATGCGTCATTAGGAAGGAAGTGACGTTACGACTGTTGAAGAGTATTGAGACTTATTAACGAAAGTAATTTTCTACTTCTTAACACAACGACCATTCCTCAATTTATCACATAAAACTGTCCTAAATCCATTAAGTATTTACCATATTTTCATTAAAATCCCAGCATCGTTAACTTTGCTTTAATTAAATCATGTTTAATGACCAACAACCGAACTTAAATGCAATCTCCTACAGCTACCCCCAATGTTCTTTCTAGAATTTGTCAAGTTTAATTGCCATGTTTTTCTACAAACTCTTGCGTAAACTTCTTGGATAAGCTTACTGTCTTACTGTGGGTGGTCTATCTTGATATTTCTTGTGTCCAGATGGGGTGAAAAAAGTATTCATGGCTTTATTAGCTGTCTCTTCTTAGTACATGCCCAAAAAGCCGCCATCTTGCCTCCTGATTTTGAATGGATCAGGGTCTTTCATTGCATTTTTCATACAGTGTTTTATTCCTTTTTTTGCGGGGTATCGTATATTCAGGACTCTTGTCAGTTTTTAAATTGAGCATTTATATAGCGCAATATCCACTTAACGTGCTCAATGCGCTTTACAAGGGGTCCCTGGTCAACAGCAACATTTAACATGTTGGACGAGACATGACGCCTGTTAGGCGATATTACAATTTTTCGGACAAAGACAACGCTGTTAACGGCCAGGTACTCATTTTACACCTGAGTACGGTGAGAGAATGAGAGTAAAGAGTCTTTTCCAAGGACTCAACTATGCGCCGAGCGAGGCTCGAACCCAGGACCTTCCGATCCGAAAGCGAGTGTCATACCACTAGACCACATAGCCGCACAAAAAAAAAAAGTATTCATGGCTTTATTAGCTGTCTCTTCTGCCGACAATCCTGTCCATGTCCTCACATCATCTATCCAAGTTCTTGCTGGCCTGCCTCTTCCTCTTTTCCCCTCAACTCTACCCTCAATAATGTCCTTGTTGACAGTTTGATGGCGTCTTAGGTGTCCAAAATACTTAAGTTTTCTTGTTTTTATTACTTTCATTAGGGTCGGTCTGATACCAAGGATGTCACAGACTTCTTGATTTGTTTTCTTTTCTTTCCAACTGATTTTTCCAAGGCGTTTCTGAGCCGTAGAGAAGTGTTGAGTGGACATAACATTTGAGTATTCTTATTCTCGTTTACAACTTGATAAAGTGATAAGATTAAATACTGTTACAGGCATGGATACCCACTGTTTTCTTCCAATAAACGTATAGATAGGATCACCATTCAAACGCATTCATTGCAAATTCTTTTTAAAAATGGAGTCTTTTTAGTCAGGTGAAACAACAAATTTATTAGAGAGAGACTATTCGACGGACTTTTGTCCAAGACTTGTTGATTTTACATCAGGTATGTTGTAATTTGTATCGTATCGGGTGAAGCAAATTTCCAAAAGATAGTTTAAAGTTACAAAATCTAATTGATGACATGAGACGAACTGTAAACTTTGTGTTCAATTGAGACAGCCAGACATTATTTTAGGGAATTAATTTTTTATGCGTTATGAATATTTTCTTCTTGGACCTGAAACAAACTCAATTTAAATTATAAGTTGTTGACTATAAATCCAATATTATTCACATAGACTACTCGATGGTGTTACCCCTTTCCGTACCAGCCATTTTCAGAATTGTCCCCAAAATGTTATTCTCCCACAACACAAAAATTGTTTTTTCTTACTCAAACAGAAAAGCAACAAATACTTTAAACCACAGTGTCACGTTTTATAGTTATAAGAGACATTTTTATTTAAATTGTGTGATTTAAAAATTAAATCTGAATGATAAAAATGCTGGTTGGATCGTAACGAATGAGACGGTTTTCCTATGGTTGGTAAGGAGGGAGTTACAGCATCCACAGTGTTGGATCATTTATAGAAAATTTTGAATACATAAAGTCTAAAAGGTCGTGTAAATTGCTTAAATTGTAAAAATACATTTCTAAAAGATAGTTTGAGTTTACAGTAATCGCATTAATTTGATAAAATTTGAGTTTTATGCGTAAAGAACTTTTGCTTCTTTATAGGCAATGAATAAAATTACCTCAACTAAAGTCAAAAACACATATACACTCACATTTTGTGTCCTTACGATTGTTTCAATGGGTTGCAATATCGTCGGTTAACATTGGAAACGCAGTGTACTCGTATTTAAAGACCCAGTATTGACCGTCGATATGGTGACCCATTGAAACGATCGTATTGACCAAAAAAACGTGAGTATTCCTATAGATAGTATGCGCTTGGCCAAGGAGTTCACAACACTGCCATCCGGAAGTATAACGGACCAACACACAAACTCTGTGTAACCATGAACTTTTATAGTCTGGTTAATACACAGTTTAGTGAGAACAACTCACAAACGCGGATGGCAAAAACAATAACAAAGGCCTGAGTGACGTCATCTTCGAAATATTTATTTCTTATTTTATATGGTCTAACCAATCTTTTAGAGCCCTCTTTACCTACAAGTACCAACAAACACTCATATATATATATATATATAATATATATATATATATATAAAATATATAATACACACACACACACATATATATATATATATATATATATATATATATATACATACATAGGGAATGAGATTAGCGGAAGAGTAGCGTCCCTTGATTGGACGTCACCTTACAGAGAGAACGTCAAAATTGTTATGCACATGCGTCTCTCTCGTCCTCGCTTTCGGTGAAGTGTGTCATGCCGCACAACCAACATGACGTTCTCTCTCTAATCACTTTTCCGCTAATGACTTCCAATCAAGGGACGCTACTCTTCCGCTAATCTCATTCCCTATAGCCAATCTCATCACACAAACGGAAATACTACACGTTTTCAAATGCGTCACAATGTAAGCGTGTGTTGTTTTGTGGTCCATTGTGTAGTAGCTATGTGGTCTTGTAGTATGATCGGAAGGTCCTGGGTTCGAGCTCCTCTCGACGCATCGTTGAGTCCTTGGAGAAGGCTCTTTACTCACATTCTCTCACCGCAATCAGGTGTAAAATGAATACCTGGCTGTTAACAGCGTTTTCTCTGTCCGAAAAAAATTGTAACATCGCCTAACAGTGTCATGTCTCGTCCTAAATGTTAAATGTTGCTGTTGGCCAGGGGCCCCTTGTAAAGCGCTTTGAGCACATTTAGTGGATATTACTCTATATAAAAGCTCATTTACTTTAGTTGCTTACTTTGGATCTGAGTGCAGAGGAAACCAGTCCTAAATTGATCCATTGGTAAACCCTCTTTGCTCACATTTTCTGACTTTACTCAGGTGAGAATCAAATGCGTAAACTTGTAATACTGTTATAATATTTTTCAAGAAGAAATGTTGTATCGTATTGCTGATGACGAGAGAGTCACTGTAAAACTGTGTGGTAAATTCAGTCAGTAAAACATTATTTTAGGGAAATAATTTTGGACCATTAAATCATCACTAAGAAAACTTTTTGAAATGTGAAACCCAACATATATTGGCACAAATTTGGTTTCAAAACGGTAATATAACAGTGGAAGATTTTTTCGTAAATGAAGAGGAGGAGGACTAGAGGGTGGAGAAGGAAGAGGAGGAGGGGGAGAAGAAAAAGAAGAAGAAGAAGAAGAAGAAGAAGAAGAAGAAGAAGAAGAAGAAGAAGAAGAAGAAGAAGAAGAAGAAGAAGAAGAAGAAGAAGAAGAAGAAGAAGAAAAAGAAGAAGAAGAAGAAGAAGAAGAAGAAGAAGAAGAAGAAGAAGAAGAAGAAGAAGAGAAGAAGAAGAAGAAGAAGAAGAAGAAGAAGAAGAAGAAGAAGAAGAAGAAGAAGAAGAAGAAGAAGAAAAAGAAGAAGAAGAAGAAGAAGAAGAAGAAGAAGAAGAAGAAGAAGAAGAAGAAGAAGAAGAAGAAGAAGAAGAAGAATGAAGAAGATGAAGAAGAAGGAAGAAGATAAGTATGACTAAAAAAATAATACAATGTATTTGTAACTCAGAAGTTCGTATATATTCATGTTTATTGGAAGCCAGTTATTAGTCGCAAGAAGAAGAAGAAGAAGAAGAAGAAGAAGAAGAAGAAGAAGAAGAAGAAGAAGAAGAAGAAGAAGAAGAAGAAGAAGAATGAAGAAGATGAAGAAGAAGGAAGAAGATAAGTATGACTAAAAAAATAATACAATGTATTTGTAACTCAGAAGTTCGTATATATTCATGTTTATTGGAAGCCAGTTAGTTAGTCGACAATTTATCAGACTTAAGTCCGTTTAAAGCCGTTGGGGTCCCTACGGTTACGGCTGTTTTGGTCTTTCGCACATTATGTAACTTTTGACATTACATGGAACTGGAAGCCAAGTACTAGTCTTAGGGTCACCATCATAGTTAAACTCGATCTGAACACAATTCCAATCAGAAGTTGTTCCTCCTTCCCTCCAAGGATGATAATCTCCCTGAAATAGATATACAATTATATATATTATATATTATTATTATTATTATTATTATATTATTATTATTATTATTATTATTATTATTTATATTATTATTATTATTATTATTATTATTATTATTATTATTTTATTATTATTATTATTATTATTATTATTATATTATTTATTATTTATTTATTATTATTATTATTATTTTATTATTATTATATTATTGTTATTATTATTATTATTTATTATTATTATTATTATTATTATTATTATTATTATTATTATTATTATTATTATTATTATTATTATATCATTATTATTATTATTATTATTATTATTATCATTATTATTATTATTATTATTATTATTATTATTATTATTATTATTATTATTATTATTATTATTGTTATTATTATTATTATTATTATTATTATTATTATTATTATTATTATTATTATTATTATTATTATCATTATTATTCCTTCACTCCCTAAAGTCAATCACTAGCTCCTTTGTCTTGCTTATGTTAAGCTCTAGGTGGTGCGCATCACACCAAGACACAAATCTATCAATTTCTTGCCTATAAGCCACTTAGTTGCCATTTGTTATGAGGCCTTGAAGAGCGGTGTCATCTGCAAACTTTATTAAAGGTACACTCAGGTTTTGACTTCTACAGTCATTCTTGTATATTGTGAATAATACAGGGGACAATACACAACCATGAGGAGCACCAGTATTTGTAGTTATACAGGAAGATTTTTTTTGTCCTAATTGAACATATTGTGCTCTCTCCGTAAGAAATTCGAGCACCCAAGCAATTATATACTTGTTTAAATTCAGACTAGTCAATTTTTGAACAACCAACTGAGGTTGCATTGTATTGAACGCTGAAGAAAAATCTGCAAAAAGCAATCTGCAATAGCTCCTAGCGTGATCTAGATGCCTGTAGATGTTGTTTGTAAACAGCAAAATGGCATCCTCTACGCCACGTCCTGGTTTGTAAGCAAATTGATGACTATCACTCAATGGCATAATCTGATTCCTAATTTTAACAAGAACGAGTTTTTCTAAAGATTTCAAAACTATTGAAGTCAGCGCAACAGGTCTGAGATCGTTCATAGTTTCAAGTTTTTCTTTTTCTTGGAACAGGAATAATTTTTGAAGTTTTCCAAATTTCAGGGATCGAAACGCATTGGAGGGACCAGTTAAAAATATGTGTATAAATTGGGGAAAGCTGATGGGCACATTATTTTAATAGTTTTCCTTTCAATCCATCGGGCCAAGCAGCCTTCCTCTCGTTCAGTTTCGAAAATACGAATCTCGTTTCCTCTTCACTGACCTCAATAGTCATTTCATCTTCCAAAGCCCTGTCTAATTTATGTTTTTCATTTTCAATATAAAATTTGTTTGCTGTGTCGAAACGTGAATAAAATTTATTTAAAGTTTCCATTTCGATATCTTCTGATATAATCGTGGGCTTTGGATTATAGTTAACAGCAGTTTTAAGCCCACGCCACGTGTCCCGTATATCCCCAGAAGAAAAGCATTTTTCAATTTTATTTTTGTACTTGTCTCTACAACTAGATATTACACTCTTTATCTCTTTTTGTTTTGTTTTCAGATCTTTTTTTGTTTCCACTAGTATAGAGAGTTTTCTTTTGGTTCAATAAAAGTTTTAGA
>NC_088374.1:3257139-3264639 GCF_034508935.2 Berghia stephanieae
TTTGTTCGTCAACAACAGATTTGCAGGAAGCCTCACTCACGAAGTGAGCACTCTTCTTCTCAACCCGCTTATATCTCTATTGAATTTGATGATAAAAAATAGATTAAAAGTTCGAGATCACGACATCTGTTTCTCAATTCCAGTCCCTAGTTCATGACTACATAGTGCCCTAATAACTCTCTCCTTACCTATCGTTTCATGATTTTCCCAAATTGACAGGCTTACCCATCAGAAAAATGGAATTTAAAACCTAAACAAGCTCTCTACAAAACACTTTTATGTTCTTTTTCATTAAAAAAGATTATTCTCCAAAGTTTGTGATGTACCAAATAAATGTGAACAAGAAAAGTGTATATTATTGTGACGTAACACATGTGACGATTTTGCTGTAGCGGTAAGGAGAGGCTTAAGACGACACATGTACACATTAGATGATGTGTAACAAAAACTCACCCGATATGAACTCGTCTTTTTTCTTATCACGGATAGTCACAAGGGATGCTCTAAACGAATCTTCACAATATCTGATTCCCCTATATGTTGTGTATTTGACATCGGGATTATAGAAGAGACAAGTATCATCTCCGTCATAGTACCACCAACCTGGATCACATTGCTGAACAGGGCCTGGGAATAGCCATTATGTATTGTATATTAATAATTATTATAATGACAACAAAAGCAACAACAACAATAATAATGATAATAATAATAATACTACTAATACTACTAATACTACTACTACTACTACTACTACTACTACTACTACTACTACTACTACTACTACTACTACTACTACTACTACTACTATACTACTACTACTACTACTACTATACTACTACTACTACTACTATACATACTACTACTACTACTACTATACTAACTACTACTACTACTACTACATACTACTAACTACTACTACTACTACTATACTACTACTACTAACTACTACTACTACTACTACTACTATACTACTACTACTACTACTACTACTACTATACTAATATAATAATAATAATAATATATAATAAATAATAATATACTACTACTATATAATAATAATAATAATAATAATAATAATAATAATAATAATAATAATAATAATAATAATAATAATAATAATAATAATAATAATAATAATAATAATAATAATAATAATAATAATAATAATAATAATAATAATAATAAATAATAATAAATAATAATAATAATAATAATAATAATAAATAATAATAATAATAATAATAATAATAATAATAATAATAATAATAATAATAATAATAATAAAATAATAATAATAATAATAATAAATAATAATAATAATAATAATAATAATAATAATAATAATAATAATAATAATAATATAATAATAATAATAATAATAATAATAATAATAATAATAATATTTATCTTACGTATATTAAATTTAGTTGAAATACCTTTTTCTTCCTTTTCCTCTGTTGCTTTTTCACAAACGAAATGGTTTCTTCTTTTACATTGCCTGTCATTCCAGAGACCTCCACGTTTCCGAATGATCTCAATACATTGTTGGTTCCCTCTCTGGTTGTTGGGTTGTCTTGGGGCCCAAGCCTCAAAGGAAGGCTGTAGTTGTAGAGTGATACTCATGTTGGTTTTGATGATGATGATGATATATGATGAAGATGATGATGATGATGATGATGATGATGATGATGATGATGATAATTGATGATGATGATAAATGATGATGATGATGATGATGATGATGATGATGATGACGATGATGATGAGGATGAGGTTGATGATGATAATGATGATGATAATTATGATGTTGATAATTATGATGTTGATGATGATGATGATGATGATGATGATGATGATGCATCGTCCTCATCATCATCATCATCATCATCATCATCATCATCATCATCATCATCATCATCATCATCATCATCATCATCATCATCATCATCTTCATGAAAATAATTATTTCTAAGACGAAACAACACACTGTAACTTCTCCTCCATCCAAATATCTCATCATTTTCGTGGATGTGTCATATCTAGATCCGATCCAATATCTATTCCCAGAAAGAAGACCTGGAATTCGACATCAATTGAAATGATTCAATATACATACATAGAAATGATTCAATATACATCAATTGAAATGATTCAATATACATCAATTGAAAAGATTCAATATACATACATCGAAATGATTCAGTATACATCAATTGAAATGAACAAAATATACATACAACGAAATGATTCAATATACATACATTGAAAGGATTCAATATGCATACATTGAAATGATTCAATATACATACATCAAAATGAATCAATATACATACATTGAAATGATTCAATATACATACATAGAAATGATTCAATATACATCAATTGAAATGATTCAATATACATACATTGAAATGATTCAATATACATCAATTGAAATGATTCAATATACATACATTGAAATGATTCAATATACATACATTGAAATTATTCAATATACATACATTGAAATGATTCAATATACATACATTGAAATGATTCAATATACATACATCAAAATGATTCAATATACATACATTGAAATGATTCAATATACATACATAGAAATGATTCAATATACATACATTGAAATGATTCAATATACATACATCAAAATGAATCAATATACATACATTGAAATGATTCAATATACATACATTGAAATGATTCAATATAAATACATTGAAATGATTCAATATACATACATTGAAATGATTCAATATACATACATCGAAATGATTCAATATACATACATTGAAATGATTCAATATACATGCATTGGAATGATTCAAGATTTAGTTACTGCCTTTAGGTAATCTGTTCCATAAATTCGTTTTAGATGTTTATTGAGTTATTGTCTTTTGGGTAATCCGATACACAATTGTGTCGTGCTTAACCGACTCCTACCAACTATACGAATATCGTCACATTCGTTACGATACAACCAACACTATTCTTATTCAAATTTATTTCGTATTTCATAAAATTTTAAGAAAATGAACAGTGTGTTGTAGGGCATGATTTGCTAAAGAAATTATGTATCACAAGAACTTTACTGCTATTTGTTAGAGTGGTAGAAAATATATTTTTGTGTCAGCTGTGTGAAGTTTTGGGGGAAATCCTGAAAATGGCTGGTGAGGAGAGGGTTAATGGATTTGTTTGAATAAATCGGGTTACCACTCTTGGTCAATTGACAGAATTGCAATTTATTATGTAACGGTCTAGATTTCTTACGTTGTCAATAGATAACATTCACAAAGAGCCCAGAACCTGTATTAGGTCTGAGTTACTTTAAAATTCTAAATTGAGCTTTATATAGCGCAATATCCACTAAATGTGCTCAAAGGGCTTTAAAAAGGGTTCCTGGTCAACAGCAATAGTTAACATGTAGGACGGGACATGACGCCTGTTAGGCGATATTACAATTTTTTGGACAAAGACAACGTTGTTATCTATCAGGTACTCATTTTACACCTGAGTACGGTGAGAGTGATCTCCATGCTCTAGATATTATTGAACAACTTCCATTTGTGCATGCTACAAAATTTACAGGGTAATCTACATGCTAAAAAATATCATGGGGTTATTACAATGCTGAAATTTTACAGGGTGATGTTTATGCTAAAAATGATACAGGGATATTCTCATGCCCAAAACTGTGCAGGGTAATTCCTATGCTAAACTTTCACAAGATAATGTTATGTTAAAAAATCCTCGGGGCAATTTTCACCATAACACCCTTACCCTGTAATATTCACCATAAAATTCTTCACGGTTTTTTTTCACTATAAAAGCTTTATGGGATAATTCCAATGGTAAAAACTCTACGGGGTGATTTTTTCGCAATTTTGCATATCTTTTTGAGACAATAATAGGTATGTACGTGTTTTTCTACGATCTGATGCTCAGAAAAAAAGAAAAAAAAGAAAATTTATAAATCGACCAATATCATTAATGAATATGTAGGACGAGACATGATGCCTGTCCGGCAATATTGCAATCATTTCTGACAGAGACAACGCTGTTAGAGGCCAGGTAATTATTTTACACTTGATTACAATAAGATTATGTGAGTAAATAGCGTTTTTCAAGGACAACTATGTGCCGAGCGAGGATTGAGCCCAGGACCTTCGGATCCAAAAGTTGGTGTCATACCACAAGACAATCTTGCCGCACAAGCTACTCTGGTATCATGCTCAAATTACGCCGCTGGTGAATTATTGAATAAAATACTATACTGTTAGATTATGTGAAATTTAAAATTTCGAAGTTACTATTCCTAACGATTGACGATTAGTTCCAAGTGGCTATTCGTAAGTAGTTATGAATGAAATGCTACACATCTTCAAAGTACACAATTTTACGAAAAGGACATTTATTAACATGTCACTCTTAAGTGTAAAAGATATTTGTCTGCTAAAACAATAAGACAGATAGACTTCCATGTTCTTGTTGTTGTTAATGGGAGAAGTTTGCCTTTGAGGTCCAGTAGTATGACACTCAGGTTGGAGCATGTAGATCATTGGTTTCAATCCTATAGTGGGTGGCACAAGGTTGGGTCTTTGAAACAAAAAAGACTCTTTTTAAACATTTTCGGTCTTGCCCTATTTAATTGATTACCTGGCCAGTAACAGCAAAGACTGGGCATATGATATTAATTAGACAAAATTTCAAGATCAAGTTAAGTTGATCTTACCTTGGACAAAATCATTCTTCTCAGAACTCTGAATTAGTACCAAATCTGCGCCCTTGCTTTGGCAAATGTTACTAGCTTTCTTCCAGGTGACCTTTTTCTCACTGAATGCCTTGACACATGTGTTGCCTCCTTCATTGAAACTCCATGTGGCAAGACAGGGCTCATCTTCAATCAGTGGATAGTTATCAGTAAAGAATACATACATATATACATATACCTACATATTCCAACAAGTACCCACCGACACTCATAAATACATACATATATACATATACCTACATATTCCAACAAGTACCCATCAACACTCATAAATACATACACACACACACACACACACATATATATATATATATATATATATATATATATATATATATATATATATATATATATATATATAAATCCCTATTCATGACGAAATGTCTGCTCTTGATAGTTTTTGAAATATTCCACTCAAAAGGGCAAAATCCGTTTTTAACGGATTTTCAGTAATTGCAGGATTTTTTGCCGCTTGAGATAGTCTAAAATGATCTCTTTATTAATTGTGTGTTAAATTTCAGACATATTCATTGATAAAAAGCGTCATAATGAATTGACGTCAACATTTTTGGTGTCAGCTTTGAAAAAATACACCGATATTCGAGGCAATATATCCCTTACACAAACACACACACACAGAGTGAGAGAGAGAGAGAGAGAGAGAGAGAGATAGATAGAGAGAGAGAGTGGGTGAGATAGAGAGAGAGAGCAATGACGATCTAAAAAATAATAGACATTTACAATTCTAGGCTGGCCCAAAATAATTTCAAATAATAGTCTGACAACAATAAACAATTTAACGCTAGATATAAACACACTTTGTATAATAATATACTAATTCATTTATATAGCATTGTCAAACCAATTAAATTTTTTGGAGGAGGAAAATTAGGAAAAAAGGACGTCTGATTCATATCAATTCAATAATAGGCTTCAACAGTCATGACATCACTTCTCTTGTAATGACGCATAGCAACATATTAACTGGCTCTAAACTATCGGAACAATGGCGGACGGCCTTTTGAAATATCTCTCCTACGAGCATAAAAGTGTATCCGGAGGAGAAAAACATAAATATGATCATGCTTTGGCTTTTATACATTCTGATCACATGATATAAGCTATTTTCTAGCCAACATGAAGAATTAAAAACTACCAATCTTCTCTGTCTAAATCCACGCGGCTCGCTGTTACTGGGGGATATCAGATCAGACTATTGAATCCAATTTGCTTTAAAATTGCTCAAAAGCTATAACGTTTTTACATTTCAAACGCTTGTGTTTGGAAAGGTTCACGCATACTCTCATAATTCTATCATGTACAAACGTCTTTTTAGATACTGGAACATTAAAAAAAAATCTTTTTAGACTTCTGAATATTTGAAATTTTTAGAATTCTGTATTTTTGTGAATTCGAATATCGTTATTGTAACAGCGCCTGAAGTCAACTTCATAACCATGGTTTAATTAATGTACATTATTATTATTATTATTATTATTATTATATTATTATTATTATTATTATTATTATTATTATTATTATTATTATTATTATTATTATTATTATTATTATTATTATTATTATTATTATTATTATTATTATTATTATTATTATTATTATTATTATTATTATTATTATTTATTATTATTATTATTATTATTATTATTTATTATTATTATTATTATTATTATTATTATTATTATTATTATTATTTATTATTATTATTATTATTATTATTATTATTTATTATTATTATTATTATTATTATTATTATTATTATTATTATTATTATTATTATTATTATTATTCTATTATTATTATTATTATTATTATTATTATTATTATTATTATTATTATTATTATTAGTATTGCTAGTATTGTTATATCATTATTACTGTTATTATTGTCATTATCCTCATTGTCATTATCATGGTAATTTATACTTACAACTGTCTCCTGCGACCCCAGCAGAAACAACCAAAAAAAGACCAATTGCAAGTGACACAATCATGGCTTTTACCTTCCCTTTTTATAGTAGATTCAATTTTGTCAATTATACTGGAAGAATGAGATAAATATAGGAACTGTCAATAATGTTCTATTAATTATAATAGGCAAAGATATGAAGGACATGCAATGTTTTAAAAGTATGTCATTACACTGGGAGATATAAATGATTTATCAATATTTATATTTTAATGAAACAATGAAAGATATAATTGAAATGTCATCTTTGAGTTCTACAAGGGACCTACAAAACAGAGAACAAAATATGAGCATGACTTCAAATCTAACAAACATATTTTCCATCTGTAACCCTGAACTTTAATATTTTAAAGGTTGCTTCTTTTTAGTTGGTGTGTCCAATCATAAAATCGTCATTGCTGGAAGTCAGAGCTGTTTTCCACTTTTTGTTTACAAAATATGATGAAAGGTTTTGAAAGTCATCATAAAATAATCGTAACGTACGGAGAGAACGCAGTGTATATCTCACAGGTTCTTTAGTCTGTGTCTTATTTCGAAGACCGTCGTTAAATAAGTCAACAAAATGTATAGTAAAATAAATAGGATAAAAATGACTTTTATAAAACATACAAAACAGTCTAAACAAAGTTTTCTCCGTTGCCATCATCAGGTAAACAAGAAAAGGAAATATGTTATATTACATTGACAATGTAGTAAATATCGTGGGTTAAAGGTGTCTGCTTGGTAAATCAAAAATTGAT
>NC_088374.1:3275244-3290518 GCF_034508935.2 Berghia stephanieae
ATATATATATATATATATAGAGAGAGAGAGAGAAAAAGAGGAGCGAGAGGGGGAGGGGAGAGAGACTGCTTGTGTTAAGAGGACGCGAGGGAAATATAATAAAGATTGAAACCTGTATAAGTGTATGTGTGTGTGTGTGTGTGTGTGTGTGTGTGTTTGTATGTGTGAAAGAAACAAAGGGGAGACTGAGAGAGTGAGGTAGACTTTCTTCATAGAAAGGGATGGAGGCGGAGCAAAGAATTGTAGGGATAGTTTAAAGAAAGCATTTTGTTACAAAGTAAGTCATAGTCAATCAACTGGAAACATATTGACCAATGAGATTGCAATTAAAGAAATGGGCTGGTCAAATCAATCATTGCATTGTTTCCATTTAGAGTCAGATAACAGCTTGAGGAGGAGGGGTGGGGCTTATTGTGTAGTGACTTACATGAAAACATGTTATTGAATCTCTCAAGTTTTCCTTAGCGTTCCACCACATTGTTCATTGTCTAAAAAGAACCCCCCCCCCTTTCTTTATACAAAGAAAGCACGACAAAACGAACATCTCTCTCTCTCTCTCTCTCTCTCTCTCTCTCTCTCTCTCTCTCTCTCTCTCTCTTTGTCTCTCTCTCCCCTTCATCTACATATCTATCTATCTATCCACCTATCTATCTTCCCATCCATCCATCCATGCATCCATCCATCAATCCATCTATCTATCTATCTATCTATCTATCTATATGTCTGTCTGTCTGTCTATCTATCTATCTATCTATCTATCTATCTATCTATCTATCTATCTATCTATCTATATACATATCTATTTATCCATTAATAGGTTTGTCTGTCTGTCTGTTTATCTATCCATTTCATTTTTTAGTTACAGTTCATTAATTGTTGAAGGCTCTATCTATTATTCTGCTTTTGTACTTAAAATTAAATGTTTATCCTACAACAATCTCTGTAAGTGTAAGATTAGGCAACTGTTGTCCGATTAAGTCTTAGCATATCCTATAATTTCATGAATTAAAGAGGAACAAAGGAGGACCCCCACCTCAATCATTACTCAATACAGTTAGACACAGATATAAAAGCACGTGGTGTGTATCAAAATTGCACAAATACACACGTATGTAACACACGCATGCTGACGTCATGAAGCATCGCCCGAGCATTATGGCCTACAGCCACAGCGCATGTGATGCGCGTTGACCAATCAGAATCATTCATTTGTAAGGTTGTCAGGGAAAAACCTAGACTTGTTTACAGTTTTTAAAGTTCATTATTGGTTGAACCATGAAATTGTGAAAACAGTCATGCTTTCTCTGAGATAGATAAAGACACGCCCTTTGCTGTGATATCTTACATCTTATTGGTGGAGAAAAAGACTCGGTATTACTAAGCTTTGAAAAGGGTGGCTCTCTGAGAGAAAGTCAACTCTCGTTTTGAATGTGTCACTGATAGTTGCATTTTTAAACTTGAAATTTATATAACTTATCGTCAATGTTTATGTTGAATTATTATGTTTTCATGTAGAAAAATTATTGTAGTTTCTGAAACAACAAAAAACTGAAATTTGATAATTTTGACCATTTCCACCTTAAAACCGGTTTTCTTCGTTTTTCAAATC
The DNA here is from genome assembly GCF_034508935.2 of Berghia stephanieae. Classification (NCBI taxonomy): domain Eukaryota; kingdom Metazoa; phylum Mollusca; class Gastropoda; order Nudibranchia; family Aeolidiidae; genus Berghia; species Berghia stephanieae. Next base: position 3,276,854 of record NC_088374.1, read on the forward strand.
CCGACTTAATACCGGTTCGAGGCGGAGGGTCATATATATATATATATATATATATATATATATATATATATATATATATATATATATATATATATATATATTTATCACTCAAACACACTAGCGGTAAAGTTCTTGTGATACATAATTTCTTTTCTTTAGCAAAACATGCTCTACAACAAACTGTTCATTTTTTATGACGTACAAGAGAAATTTGAATATGAAAAATGTTAGTTGCATCGTAACGAATCGAATGTGGCGATTTACCTAGAGTTGGGAACGAGAGGGTTAACATAGAAAAAAAACCCCAAAGAAATAAATAGCATATCTCATCCTATATCTTATGAAAAAAAATAATTAAAAAAAATCAGCTTTTATATAGCGCAATATCCAATAAAGTGCTCAAAGCGCTTTACGAGGAGCTCCTGGGTTAATAGCCTCGTTCATCGCATCGGATATGTGACCCATTCTCTCAAAACGGTATTATGTCGACACGAACTAGATGCTTAAAAGCTGAATTTAATGTTAAACTGGTCAAAAATATAAATTGTTGGCATTAGCACCCTACAATATGGTATCCATTCTCCTCAATAAAACATACAAACTCAACACAAGTCTGATATGTCTGGTTATAAATTCAATTTTCAACATCTTAACCATCCCGACTTAATGCCATTTTGAGGCGAATGGTCACATATGAAACAGTGCGAGTCTCTATTCGTCACACGAAGCTCCATTGTTGTAAGAATTGAAACCTGGGCCTGGAGAACGCTGTAGGACAAGTGAATTGACATAGAAAGAAACAAAGAAAGTAAATAAATTTGTACGGCGATATAGTCTTGTGGTATGACACTTGCTTCCGGATCGGAAGGTCCTGGGTTCGAGTCCAGCCTCGATCGGTGCATAGTTGAGTTCTTGGAGAAGGCTCTATAGTCACATTCTCTCACCGTACTCGGGTGTAAAATGAGTACCCGGCCGTTAACCGCATTGTCTCTGTCCCTTCCCCAAAAATATGATATCGCCTAACAGGCGTCATGTCTCGTCCTACATGTTATGTGTTGCTGTTGGCCTGGGATCCCTTGTAAAATGCTTTGAGCACGTTTAGTGGATATTCCGCATTATAAAAGCTCATTTTAAATAGCATGTCTTGTCCTACATGTTAAAAATAATAGTTTAAAAAATAAATGTTGATATAGCGCAATATCCACTAAACGTGCTCAAAGGGCTTTACAAGGAGTTGCTGGCCAAAAGCAACATTTAACACTAAGGACAGCAGGACATGCCATCTGTTAGGGGCTATTACAAATTTTATTTTCGGACAGTGACGACGCTGTTAACCGCCGGGTTAGTCATTTTACACACGAGTACGGTGAGAGAATGTGAGTATAGAGCCTTCTCCAAGTACTCAACTATGAATGCACCGATCGAGGCTGGAGGCTTCCGATCCGAAAGCGAGTGTCATACCACTAGTCCAAATAGCCGCACAAATGTTTATGTTGTGTAAAGACTCCTAGAAAAGATGCTTTCAGTGCGCTTCCGCGAGGACGAGAGACGAGAGACGCATGCGCACAACCAACATGACGTTCTCTCTCTAATAACTTTTCCGCCGGTAACGTCACAGACTATGGGTGACGTCCAATCAAGGGACGCTACTTTTCCGCTAATCTTCTTCCCTATATTGCGCTATATAGAAAACGGTGTATCTTGTTTCTATTAAACCCGCCGAAAACCATAGTCTCAGGTTCACACCCCACTAGTGTACACTTTCCTGAGTCTCAGGTTCAGTCCCAACTATTGGCTACTTGCCATAACTTTGTTTTTGCTTTTTTTTAAAGAAACCCGCTCAAACCCAGTCACAGGTTCACTCCCCACTGGTGTACACTTTCCTGAGTCTCAGGTTCAGTCCCAACTATTGCCTACTTCTCATAACTTTATCGGATATTGTCGGGTTTCGGCGGGTTTCGTAAAAATAAGTAACTGATTTTTTTTACAGAAACCCGCTCAAACCCAGTCCCAAGTTCACTCCGCACTAGTATACAATTACCTGATTCCCAGTTTCACTCCCCACAATTGCCTACTTCCCATAACTTTGTCGGGTTTCGTCGGGTTTTGTCGGGTTTCGACGGGTCTCGTAAATAAGAAATACCCTATAAAAATTGCTCAAGTATAGATAGAATGCGCTTGGCCAAGGAGTTCACAACATTGTCATCCGGAAGTATAACGGACCAAAACACAAACTCTGTGTAACCATGAATTTTTATAGTCTGGTAAATACAGTTTAGTGAGAACAACTCACAAACGCGGATGGCAAAAACAATAACAAAGGCCTGAGTGACGTCATCTTCGAACTATCTACAGGAAGAGAACCAAAAAAAAAAAAAAAAAAAAAATTGCTGATATTTAACCTTATGAAATGGCCATTAGAAGTGTATGTTTGTTTGTATGTATGTGTGTGCTTGTGTGTGTGTGTGTGTGTGTTTGTGAGTGTGTATGTGAGTGTTTTTGTGTGTCTGTGTGCTAGTGAGTTGTTGTTAGTAGAGCTCAAGAAAACAAAGTGATTCCTCTGGTTGAACTATTGAATACAACTCACGATTTGTTTTCTTTTGTGGGTAAAGACTTGTCTTTTGACGTCATTCTGTGATCAATGTCAGACTATAAAATGTATGCGCTTGGCTAAGAAGCTCACAAAATAGACATCCGGAAGTATAACGGACAAACACAAAACTATGTGTACAGTACAGTGAGAATTACTCATAATCGCGGATGACACAAAAAAAAAACAAAAACAAAAAAAAAAAAAACAAAAAAAAAAAACATACAAAGACCTGAGTGACGTCATCTTCGTTCTCTTTATAGATAGTTCGAAGATGACGTGACTCAAGCCTTTGTTATTGTATTTTGTCATCCGCGTTTGTGAGCGATTCTCACTAAACTGTATTACCCCGACTATAAAAATTCATGATTACACAATGTTTTGTGTGTTGGTCCGTTATACTTCCGGATGGCAATGCTGTGAACTCCTAAGCCAAGCGCATGCTATCTATAGACAGTATGCAGATGACGTCACTCAGGCATTTGTTATTGTTTTTGCCATCCGCGTTTGTGAGTTGTTCTCACTAAACTGTATTAACCAGACTATAAAAGTTCATGGTTACACAGAATTTGTGGGTTGGTCTGTTATACTTCCGGATGGCAATGTTGTGAACTCCTTGGCCAAGCGCATTCTATCTATAGTCTGGACAATACAGAAAAGTGAGAATTACTCATAATCGCGGATGGCACAAAAAAAAAAAAAATTAAAAATACAAAGACCTGAGTGACGTCATCTTCGTTCTCTTTCTAAGTTAACGATGGCGACTGTCGTGTACACCCTGACACACAACACACCGTATTGAGACGGTGACTCATTCATAGATGTGTTATTTATTATTACTCACCTTTTCAACGGCTAGAAGCACGGCGGGAATCACTTTCCTCCATGAGAACGGCCGGCTTTGGAACACAGGCAAGATGAGCCCGAGGATGACGACAGGGGCTTTATTATTATTGTTGTTGTTGTTGTTGTTGTTGTTGTTGTTGTTGTTGTTGTTATTATTATTATTATTATTATTATTATTATTATTATTATTATATCTGTCGTTTGTCTCCCTTTTCTGTCGTCGCAAAATTAGAGTGGTCCTCTTTGTTCTGACGGTATGTCCTCGGGAGTCGATGGTCTGGTGTGTTGCTGTGTCTCTGTCGTGTGTTTGGAGCCGTTTGTGGTCGCGGTGTGTCTTTGGCGAGGGCTTGGTGGAATAAACTTCTCTTGGCAATGCAAATTTTGAAGTAGGTGAAAAAAATTCATCGCCTCGAATTGAGTCAACGGGTCTGTTTAGTTTTGTCATTATTGTTTCTTCATCTAATTCTTCTTCTTCTTCTTCTTCTTCTTCTTCTTCTTCTTCTTCTTCTTCTTCTTCTTCTTCTCCTTCTTCTTCTTCTTCTTCTTCTTCTTCTTCTTCTTCTTCTTCTTCTTCTTCTTCTTCTTCTTCTTCTTCTTCTTCTTCTTCTTCCACTCCTCTACCTCTTCCATCACCATCATCTACTCCTCCTCCTCCTCCTCCTCGTCTTCCTCCTCTTAAGCCCACTCCTTCTCCATTCCCATCTCCTTCTTCTTCTTCCGCCAGATCTTCTTCACCCCCATATTCATCAACTTCATTATTCAACCGTCCTCCACGCGTGTCTTGATCCAAATGACTATAGTAATACAATCTCGCATTGGCCATTAGTTCCACACCACGAATATCCCCGGGTCTCCCATCGAACCCAATACAGGACGTATATAACTCATCCAAGCTCCGAAATACCAAGAACGCGTCACAAAAACTTCCCAAATCAGTCTCTAACAAATTCCTCATGGATTTTAGAAGATTTCGTCTCTTTGCAAAATTCTTCAGTAGACCAGGAGAATCTTTCGTGGATTTTAAGATGTTCAAATTTTCAATGACGTTTTCTAGAAATTTCAGTTTTTTCTCAGTGGATATAGAATCATGGATTGTCATTTTGTGCAACAGAAAATTGTAGTCTACGCCGGTATATTTGGAACTTTGGTCAGTAATGTTCCTCCCACGAAGATCACTAGTAGTATTAGTCATATTGATCTTATCACTAACCCTTCTCTTTTTCCTTGGACGAGACATTGCATTTCTCGTCAAGAACAAATACGAAGTTTTGTCAATAATATCAACAGCCTCTTTTGCGTCGATGGCAGAAAATCTTTTTGTATTTTGTGTATTTAAAATTTGGGGCAATGAAAAGTCACGTCCATTTTGTGATAACAATGATGAAGTTGATGATGATGGAGTTGACGATGATGGCGATGATGGTGATTGAGAAGATTGTGAATGTTTCTGGTACGTTCTCTCGGGTTTTTGTTTCACACTATATGACGTCATTCCACAGGTAGCCCAGGTGAAAAGGATGAATAGAAGGCCCAAGGTTGATCCAGCCGGTGCCGGGCACAGCCTAAGCCTGCAGCCCATCGTGGTCAGCGTTGTCTGTTCGTGCCTCCTTGACCGTCGGCTAAGATTCACGTAACAACAGCTTGACCATCATTTCCACGAACCTGAAAAACACAGACAAAACAATTCATTAGAAATAACTCTGCGTACGCTTATGGAGGACAGGACTGAATGGCGAAGACTTGTAGCTCATGTTGGGCGCCCAAGGGGCGGCCCAACAACAACAACAAAAATCATTCTCTATAGATAGTATGCGCTTGGCTAAGAAGCTCATAACATTACCATCCGGAAGTATAACGGACCAACACACAAAACTGTGTGTATCCATGAACGTTTATAGTTGATTTAATACAGATCAGTGAGCATTACTCATAAACGCGGATGGCAAAAACATTAACAAAGAACTGAGTGACGTCATCGTCGAACTATCTATAACTATATAACTTATAGATAGTATGCGCTTGGCTAAGAAGCTCACAACATTGCCATCCGGAAGTATCACGGACAAACACATATAACCTTAAAGGTTTATAGTCTGGTTAATACAGTTTAGTGAGAATAACTCATAAACGCAGATGGCAAAAAACAATAACAAAACCTGACTACTGACGTCAACGTCGAAATATCAATATAACACAATATCCACTAAACGTGTTCAAAACGCGTAACAAGGGGTCCAAGACCAACAGCAACATTTAATAAGAAGGACGGGACAAGACGCCTGTTATGCGATATAACAATTTAATTTCGCACATATACAATGCTGTTAATGGCCAGGTATTCATTTTACTCATGAGTACGGTGAGAAAATGTGAGTAGAGCCTTCTACAAAGTCTCAACTATGCGCCGAGCGAAGCTCGAACCCAGGACCTTCCGATCCGAAAGCGAGTATCATACTACAAGACCACATAGCCATAACATCCTGCTATTGAGATAGTTATGTCCCCTTGTAATTCAATAAATAGTTCGAAGATGACGTCACTCAGGTCTTTGTTATTGTTTTTTGCCATCCGCGTTTATGAGTAATGCTCACTGAACAGTATTAACCTGACTATAAACGTTCATGGATACACATAATTTTGTGTGTTGGTTCGTTATACTTCCGGATGGCAATGTTTTGAGCTTCTTAGCCAAGTGCATACTATCTATATGTAACATATACGTTATTTATTCATAGACCGAGTGCTGGATAGAACCAAACCATTGGAAGTTGTGACGTCACGAATATTGATCATGAATTATACTACAATAGGCGTCAACAGTCATGACGTCACTTCCCTCGTAATGACGCATAGAAACTTACTAAATAGTTCTAAACTATTAGAACAAAGGCGGACGCCCTTATAATATACTTCTCCGACGAACATAAAATTGTATCCAGAGGAAAAGAAAACATTTATAAATCTGATCATGTTTTGAATTTTATACATTCTGATCACATGACATGTGGAAAAAAATCTAGTCGGGATGAAGAATAAAAAGAACACCGATTTTCTTTGTTTAGAACCAAGCTGCTGGTTGCTAGGCGGACGTGACGTCAGACTATTTAATACTATTGAAACTAAAGTGAATTGGATTCAGTAGTCTGATGTCACGCGGCCGGCAACGGCGGCCATCTTGGTTCTAAACAAAGAAAATCATTACTTTTTATTCTTCATGCTGGCTAGAACTTTTCATTCCATTTTCATATGCCTTTTGATCAGAATGTGTCAAAGTCAAAAATGATCAAATTTATGGGTTTTTTTTTCCTCTGGATACGCTTTTATGCTAGCCGGAGAAATATTTCATACAGGCTCCGCCATTGTTCCGATAGTTTAGAGCCAGTGTTACTAAGTTACCATGCGTCATTAGGAAGGAAGTGACGTTACGACTGTTGAATCCTACTCTGCACGTCTGGTCAATATGGATTTTGTCCCATACATTATCACGATCTTGTTCATCGCTGTCACAATCGAAGGGGGAACAAGAGGAAAATTGAGAAGGAAAGAGAGAGAGAGAGAGAGAGAGAGAGAGAGAGAGAGAGAGAGAGAGATAGAGAGTGAGAGACAGACAGGAGGCAGAGAGAGATAGAGAGAGAGACAGACAGAGAGGCAGAGAGAGATAGAGAGAGAGACAGACAGAGAGGCAGAGAGAGAGAGAGAGAGAGACAGATAGAGAGTGAGAGACAGACAGAGAGGCAGAGAGAGATAGAGAGAGAGACAGACAGAGAGGCAGAGGGAGAGATAGAGAGAGAGAGACAGATTGACGCTCTTGAGCATCACTGTCACATTTAAATTTAATTCAAAGAGACATGGGTGAAAAAAAGAAGAAAATTGAGAAAGCAAATAATGAGATAGAGACAAAGAAATATATATTTATATTATTTAAAGAAAGAAAGAAAGATAGAGAGAGAGAGAGAGAGAGCAAAAGAATGCGAGAGAGAGATAAAGAGATAGAGTTAGACAGAGAGAGAGAGAGAGTGTGTGTGTGTGAGAGAGAGAGAGATAGATAGAGTGAGAGAGAGAGAAAGACTGAGGGAGATAAAGAGACAGAGATAGATAGATACATAGATAAATAGAGAGAGAAAGAGATAGATTGATAGAGAAAGATAGATAGATAGATAGAGAGAGAGATTTAGAGAGAAAATGAGAGAGAAAGAGAGAGAGAGACAGAGAGAAAGAGAGAGAGAGAAAGAGAGAGAGACAGAGAGAGACAGAGAGAAAGTGAGAGATAGAGACAGAGGAAGATAGCTAGAAATTGGGAGAGTTAGAAAGAGAGAGAGAGAAAGAGAGAGAGAGAGAGAGAGAGAGAGAGAGAGAGAGAGAGAGAGAGAGAGAGAGAGAGAGAGAGAGAGAGAGAGAAAATAAAGTGAGAGATGGAGAAAGAGAAAGATAGCTATAGAGTGAGACAGTTAGAGAGAGAGAGAGAGATAGAGAGATATAAACAGATAATCAGAGAGGCAGAGAGAGAGAGAAAAGAGAAAGAGAGAGAGAGACAGACAGAGAGGCAGATAGAGAGAGAGAGAATGAGAGAGATAGATAGAGAGAGAGAGACAGATAGAGAGCAAGAGACAGACAGAGAGGCAGAGAGATAGAGAGAGAGAGAGAGAGAGAGAGAGAGAGAGACAGATTGACGCTCTTGAGCATCACTGTCACATTTAAATTTAATTCAAAGAGACATGGGTGAAAAAAAGAAGAAAATTGAGAAAGAAAATAATGAGATAGAGACAAAGAAATATATATTTATATTATTTAAAGAAAGAAAAAAAGATAGAGAGAGAGAGAAAAAAAAAAAGAGAGAGAGAGAGAGAGAGAAAGAGAGAGAGAGAGAGAGAGAGAGAAAGAGAGAAGCAACCAATGAAATACTATCTTTCAAATTTCATCATGTTTAAAAAAAAAAGAACCCTTTTATGTATTTCAAATTATGGCCCTTGTCTTCATTACCGGAAGTGACGACGCTAGAACTCTCCAGACACCCGCCAAAATCTCATCAACAATGGATTCCATATGTCGAGGTTGGAGCGGCGATTTATGATGAGGGATTATAGCGCTATGTGGTCGAGTGGTATCACATCGCTTTCGGATGGGAAGGTCCTGGGTTCGAGCCTCGCTCGCTCGCTCGTCGCATAGTTGAGTGAGTCTTCTCTTGGGTGCAGAATGTGACCCTTCGTCTCAAAACGGTATTAAGTTGGGATGATTAAGATGGTTAAGATGCTGAAAATGGAATTTGTAGACAGAAATGTCATGCTTAAGTTGAGTTTAAATGCTTTATAGATAGTATTCACTTGGATGAGAAGCTCACAACATTGCCATCCGGAAGTATAACGAACCAACACACAAAACTGTGTGTAACCTTAAACGTTTATAGTCTGGTTAATACAGTTGAAGCTTTTGAAATGTGGTGTTTGAGAAGGATGCAGAGAATATCGTATACTGCACACAAAACGAACGAAGAAGTGCTAAAACAAACATATCAACAAAGGAAACTAATGCCCTTAATAGCGGATCGACAACTTTCCTTTTTCGGACACATAGTAAGGAAAGATAAGAATGAATACCTGGCAAGTTGTGGAAAAATACCTGGTAAACGCGCCCGGGGGGGACAAAGAAAAACACTCAGAGACCAACTGAAGGGCTTCACCAACCTAACAATCCAAGAGCTGTTTGAAAAAGCAAGAGACAGGGAGGAATGGAGAGAGATAATTCATGCAGTATCCGAAGCCTGGACCAGGCATGGAACCTAGGAGAAGAAAAATACAGTTAAGTGATAATTACTCATACACCTGGATGGCAAAAAACAATAATAAAGACCTGAGTGACGTCAACTTCAATATATCTTTAGAGGAGAAGGAATATCATATTTTACTGTGCTAAATACCAACGTTTCATATTTTTGACCAGTATGACTAAAATTTGACATTTAAGCATCTGGTCCATCCCGACATAATACCGTTTTGAGACGAGGGGTCACAAATGAGTTCCTGGCCGTCAACAGCGTTGTCTTCGTCGGAAAAAAGAACTAGTAATAAAATCTCCTGACAGGCCTCATGTCTCGTTCTACATGTTAAGTTTTGCTGTTGGTCAGAGCGTGGTCTTTGTAAAGTTATGGCCTGACACTGACCAAAAAAATGACGTCAAAATGCCAGTCTTTGGCCACAAAAGAAAACAAATCGTGAGTTGTATTCAATAGTTCAACCAATGAAATAACTTGTTTCCATGAGCTCTAATAACGACAACTCACTAGACGGTGCAAAAACCAAATAATGACGTCAAAAGACCAGTCTTTGGCCACAAAAGAAAACAAATCGTGAGTTGTATTCAATAGTTCAACCAATGAAATGACTTGTTTCCATGAGCTCTAATAACGACAACTCACTAGGCGGTGCAAAAACCAAATAATGACGTCAAAATGCCAGTCTTTGGCCACAAAAGAAAACAAATCGTGAGTTGTATTCAATAGTTCAACCAATGAAATAACTTGATTCCACGAGCTCTACTAACGACAACTCACTAGACGGTACGGAAACGTAAACATATGACGTCAAACTATAAGTCCGGCTTGGTTCTAGTGTCAGGCTATGTTTTTTTTTTGTTTTTTTTTGTGTGTGTGTGTGTCCAAAAGACACTTTTGACGTCATTTTTTGGTCTTTTTTTGTGTGTTGGACCGTTATACTTCCGGATGGCAATGTTGTGAGCTTCTTATCCAAGAGCATACTATCTATACGTTCTTTTAAAAATAAATCTTTTTTGTATACATGACAATGAGAGGGATTGATGGCTTAACAATGAGATGTAAAGGCAGGGGGTAAATGGGGTCTATTTATATGCAGTATTTCCGCTTGTGTTTAACCCTCTCCATACAAACCATAGTAAAATCGTCACATTCGATTCGTTACGATACAACCAACATTTTTCTTATTCCAATGTTTTTTGTCCATCATAGAATTTAAAGAAAATGAACAGTGTATTGTAGAGCATGTTTTGCTAACGAAATAATATATAATAATAATAATAATAATAATAATAATAATAATAATAATAATAATAATAATAATAATAATAATAATAATAATAATAATAATACTAATAATAATAATAATAATAATAACAATAATAATACTAATAATAATAATAAAAATAATAATAATAATAATAATAATAATAATAATAATAATAATAATAATAATAATAAAAATAATAATAATAACAATAATAATAATGATAATAATAATATAATAATAATAATAATAATAATAATAATAATAATAATAATAATAATAATAATAATAATAATAAAATAATAATAATATAATAATAATAATAATAATAATAATAATAATAATAATAATAATAATAATAATAATAATAATAATAATAATAATAATAATAATAATATGATAATAATAATAATAATAATAATAATATTAACAATAGTAATAATAATAATAATAATATAATAATAATAATAATAATAATAATAATAATAATAATAATAATAATAATAATAATAATAATAATAATACACATTTAAACAGCGCTCATTCTCGTGTAAAACACAAGCTCTGGGCACTTTACAATATAAATTATTAATTAAAAAAAAAAAAAAGAACTTACTGCTATTGTGTTTGAGTGATGAAACATATTATTCTGTTAGTTGGATGTGAAGTTTTGGGAAAAATTCCTGAAAATGGGTGGTAAGGAGCGAGTTAATCCTGTCCACACCAACCATAGGAAAATCGTCACATTTGTCACGATACAACCATCAACATCACAAAATAAAAAGAAAACATTTTCTCACATTTCTAAAAACTTGACACTGTAATAGCCTTAAACAGTCATGACGTCACTTCCCTCGTAATGACGCATGATAACTTAGTAACTGGCTCTAAACTATCGGAACAATGGCGGACGCCCTTATGAAGTATTTCTCCGACGAGCATACAAGCGTACCCAGAGGAAAATAAAGTATAAATCTGATCATGTTTTGACTTTCACACATTCTGATCACAAGGCATATGAAAAGTTCTAGCCAGCATGAAAAAAAAAGTAATGATTTTCTTTGTTTAGAACCAAGATGGCCGTTGCTGGGCGAGGTGACACCAGACTATTGAATCCAATTTAGAGCTCATTCTCCTGGACATCATTTTATATTATAGATAGAACGAAGATGACGTCACTGTGGTCTTTGTTATTGTCTTTTTTGGCCATCCGCGTTTATGAGTAAATTTAACTAAACTGTATTAACCTTCCTATAAACGTTCATTGTTACACATAGTTTTGTGTGTTGGCCAGTTATACTTCCGGATGGCAGTGTTATGAGCTTCTTAGCCAAGAGCATACTATCTATAGACGCTCACAATATTGCCATCCGGAAGTATAACGGACCAACACACAAACTTTGTGTATCCATGAACGTTCATAGTCTGGTTAATACAGTTCAGTGAGCATTACTCATGAACGCGGATGACAAAAACAATAATAAAGACCTGAGTGACGTCATCTTCGAACTATCTATAAACGTGGTTAGACATAGTTTTGTGGATTGGTCCGTTATACTTCCGGATGTCAATGTTGTGAGTTTCTTAGCCAAGCGCATACTATCTATAGAATTTATATGTTGCTTTTCTATTTGAATTACTTTTTAATCTATTTTTGTTTAGAGTGAGTGTAAACATTTTGGATAAAACTCTGAAAACAGGCGGGGAAAGCGAGAGAGAGAGAGAGAGAGAGAGAGAGAGAGAGAGAGAGAGAGAGAGAGAGAGAGAGAGAGTAAACCCTCGTGCTTCTATGTGGTCTAGTGGTATGACACTCGCTTTCCCTGGGTGGGGTTCCCTACTTCCACAGTGGGCGGGGAGGTACTTGCTGTGTCTTCTTTCCCCTTTTTCCTGTTTTCCAACTTGCTTTCTGTCTTTGTCTTGGAATGAGATTACTTGGTTTTGTCCCGACCGCGGCCGAAGTCCTTGGCTGGGAGGGAAACGGTCAAATGCATAGTTATTGTTTTGGGAGATGATATTTTTTCCCTTGTAAATCATCTCTATGTTATGTATTATTATATTTGTTATTTTGAATGTACAATGTTTGCATTTGAGTGTATTCCTCTTTGTTGGATTTTGTTCTTGTGTCCAGATGAGACTTAGAGGTGATCTCAAACTAAGTGCATTGGTGGTTTGCTCTTGGAATCTACATCTGATCCCTATTTGTTCCCAGTTCCCCTTTGTCTTACTTTCTCTCTCTCTCTCTCTCTCTCTCTCTCTCTCTCTCTCTCTTATATATATATATATATATATATATATATATATATTATATATATATATATATCTAAAAGCTGTTTTTCTTTTTCAAACTTTTTGAGTCGATTTTTCTACTTTTTGAGATTTTCCAAACATGAGATAAATTGAAGTGTAAACTTTATTTTAAGCATCAATTGACACAATCATTCCCCTAGATTTGTGTGAATTTGAAGTTTAAATAATATGATAAAATAACAAATCGAATGAGAAATTTTAGGGGAGATAATCCTCAATATCTCAAAATGGGAAAAACGGAGTTAAGCAGTCTTGGAAAACCACTCTTCATTTATAATTATATATTGAATCGTGTTTGATACAAATATGGTACGGAACTACTTCAACAAGCAACAGCACACAACAAACCAAACTCATGTAACACACAGTCCTGACGATGGCTGATTAGGCCTGAAACATCGATGTAGACTGACTCCAACATTGTGGTAAATATTAAAATAATATCTATATATGTTCCAAAGATATGGGTATATCAAACCAAAATGAATTAACGTATTCTCTATAGTAGATTTATCTTCAACAGGAAGTAGTATCTCTTGGATCTCCGTCTTACAAAAGTACCGCCATGTTTGGAGATGTAGAAGCTCTGATGGCCTCAGGCTGTTTCCAGAACATTCTTAGAAAAAGAAAGACAGACATTTTATTCTCAATGCTACAATGGAGAAAATTACTGGCTTAATTCCTTCGAAACGCCAATTCCCCATAATAATATTATCTCACTTCATCCATGTGTAAAATGGGTACTAGGTCAGTGACAGTGCTGTATGTTTTAACCCAAATTAAAAAAAAGATAAATTGTCATGTCTCAAACTGCAAGTTAAGTGTTACAGCTGGCTTGGAACCAATTGTGAATCGGTTTTAACACGTCCAATGGATATTGAGCTATAC
>NC_088374.1:3290618-3303118 GCF_034508935.2 Berghia stephanieae
GTACGTCATCTTCGAACTATCTATAGTAGTTCTTATTTTTTATTTTGGGTTTTAAGGGGAGGGGCGACACCTGAAATATCGATTTTTGGGTCAAAATATAAAATTTCAGTTTTTTTTATTATAAAAGAACAATCATTTTTTCACATATTTTCAGCACTGAGAAGGTGATTTGGTTTAATATAAAGTTTGTAAAATCGTCTTTCATAAACATGGAAGTCGACTGAAAATACCAAACTTTTCAATTTTTTTTGTGAGAATTCAACTGAAAATAATAAGGCTGAAAAGCTTATAATACATATCGATGTTGTAGATTTTGATATCGATAGTTTAGTCTACTCTTTCCCGTCTAGTTGACAAGGTTTCAGTCTTCTAAATATCACAATATGGGCAGGGGAGGGGTTTAGAAAACTGTTAGTCGCGAACAAAGATTGTGTGTCAAACAGCTGATAAGAGGTCAAGTTGTCAGGTAAATACAACGTGATCACGAATGGGTTGCGATCTGATTGGCTGATCATGTTCTCGACCTCCGACACCGCGCCAGGGATTGGATGTTGAGTCAGGGTGAAAGTTCGCCTCTATACTATTACTTTTACTACGATTTGTTTACATTCCGATTGATCAATTGTTTTATCAAATTTGACACGTATTCACGTTAATTATCTCTAAAAAATTTTCCAATTTTTACTGGATTATTATAAATATACCTAAAGTGACCAAAAAATCAAAACGTTGGCAACAATTATTTGCTACAAAACAAGAAAGCAAGAAAGTTTGATGGCTCATGGTTGACCCGTGGCCACAAATCTTTGATTGGAATTGGGTGTGTGATAGTAGTATTATGATAAAGCGATTCCAAGCAATGCCGCAGCCGAAAGAAATGAGATGGGCTATTCTTGCCGGTCTTTACCACGGTTATTCCACCAATGACTTCCCTCAACATTGGTTAGAATCAGCGTGGGTGCGCAACTGGATGCGCGGGTTGACGGAGGTAGGAAACAATAACAAACCCACATGGTTGCCATTACCGCCACCATCATTCTCGCTCACGGTTTGTGGAAAGCACTTCATTACAGGCACGTAATAGTGAATCTATTTTTGTTTTGAACATTTCTATTATTATTCTTTGTAAATTGACCCATATTTAAAGAAACATACAAACAAAAGCAGACCAGTCACTAACAATGCCGTGTAGTGTGTAGACAGTAACACAGTACGGTGAACATGACTGACACTGGGATCGAATGTCGGAACCCATGAGTCGTTCGCAACTCTGCCTCACGTATTCATTAATCAGTCAATTTAATTTTTATTAAGCTTGCGTAAAAACATCAAAACAAAAAAGACATGACCAGTCCACTAACAATGCAGTGTAGGGGTGTAGACCAGTAAACGGTACGGTGAACATGAATGACACTGGGATCGGAATGTCGGAACCCAGTATCGTTCGCAAACTCACCCTCGCGTACTCATTAATCAGTCGTTTTTAAATTTCATTTAGCTTGCCTATTCTTCAAGTTTTTGTTATATTCACTTTTTCTATTTAAAAAGGGTAATCCAAAACAGACCATAAAAACGATTTTTAATAAGCCGACTTCCAACTTCCATCACTTACGACACGAACTTATTTTGGGTGGTTTTTTTAACAAAACCGTTTGACTCAAAACTAAAGCTTCGGCATTGGATAAGGACGAGGTCCCTGTTGCCATCTTGCTTATTTATACAGAGACTGGGTTGCCAGCTTGGCTGTTCTTGATAAATAGTAGTAAATAGCACAACCTTGTGCAATGAGAGATAGAGAGAGAGGAGAGAGAGAGAGAGAGAGATTTTTGAACAAAAAACGAATATCTCTCTCTCTCTTACCCTCTCTCCTCTCTCTCTCTCTTGCCCTCTCTCCTCTCTTCTCTCACTCTCTCTCTCTCCTCTCTCCTCCCTCTCTCTCTTTTTCCTATTTCATCTGTCACACTGTTACAATCTTCTTCACCTGCTCACTTGTATTTGTAATATCGGGTGTAAGGTAAAATTTTGAAACAATTATTATTATTTATAAAATGCAGAAACTTGCAAATAAAACCGATAGACTAGATATTAATTCGATTCGAAAGTGGAACACAAAAGCAGAATTTGCGAATGCCCGGTCCAGACATAAGTGTTATGGTCTTATTTATTAAAATCTAGAAACTTTGAAAATAAACGGACAAGATAGAGATTCATTCGATTCGAAAAGTGGAACACAAAAGCAGAATTTGCAATTGCCCGGTCCAGACATAAGCGTTTATGGTCTTATTTATAAAGTGCAAGAAACTTTGCAAAAAACGGAAAAAGAATAGAGATTCATTCGATTCGAAAAGTGGAAACCAAAAGCAGAATTTGCGAATGCCCCGGTCTAGACATAAGCGTTATGGTCTTATTTATAAAGTGCAAAACTTTGCAAATAAACGGATAGACTAGATGTTATTTCGATTCGAAAAGTGGAACACAAAAGGTAAATTTGGAATACCCAGTCCAGACATAAGCGTCATAGTCCTATTTATAAAGTACAGAATCTTTGCAAATAGACGGATAAATAGAGATTAAATCGATTCGAAAAGTGGAACACAAAAGCAGAATTTGCGAATGCCCGGGCCAGACATAAGCGCTATGGTCTTATTTATAAAGTGCAGAAAACTTTGCAAATAAACGGATAAGATAGAGATTCATTCGATTCGAAAGTGGAACACAAAAAGCAGAATTTGCGAAATGCCCGGTCCAGACATAAGCGTTATGGTCTTATTTATAAAGTGCAGAAACTTTGCAAAATAAACGGAAAAAAATAGAGATTAATTCGATTCGAAAAGTGGAACACAAAAGCAGAATTTGCGAATGCCGGTCAGACATAAGCGTTATGGTCTTAATTTATAAAGTGCAGAAAACTTTGCAAATAAACGGAAAAAATAGAGATTAATTCTAATCGAAACAGTGGAACACAAAGGCAGAATTTGCGAACAACCGGTCCAGACATAAGCGTTTTTGGTCTTATTTATAAAGTGCCAGAAACTTTGCAAATAAACGGATAAGATAGAGATTAATTCGATTCGAAAAGTGGAACACAAAAGCAGAATTTGTGAATACCCGGTCCAGTCATAAGCGTCATGGTCTTGTTTAAATGAAACAATGCCATTTAAAAAAAATATATGGTCAATGAGTAATTAAGCTAAATATGCGGAGTTCAAATAGATAACTTGATCTGTGAATTTTTTTTTATAATTAGCTGTTTTTTTTCTCCATCATTTAGGTTATGTGATTAAGTTTATAATTGAAATACAAACTTTATCTCACTTATCAATGTTTTGCAATAAAGGAGAGTGTGATGTGAACTGAGCAAAGGAAATTATTTGAGAGAGTGATATTTAATCAGCTTTTCAGTTTGTAGTTGAATTCTAGAATGGATTCTTTATAGTTCTCATTGATTGTATGTCAGTCTTTAGGACACCGATTACCCTAATGCGGCCACAATTTACAATGTGACGGCCACAAGCCCGTTAAACGCAGAGTGGGGTATTGTTGTTTGCAAGTAATGCTATGGTTTTAATAGGATATCTGTCTCCTATTAAAATACATTCCTGTGTTGGATTTTGGATTAAAATTCATGTCTTCTTCGGATTTTGGGATATTTAATTTTCATGGATTGTGATTGTGATTTTCAAGACTATTAATGTAAGTAAATGCCCAAATAGATATTTTTATTCATTTATTCTTTATTTATTTTTTTTAGTTTTGTTTTGTTTTGAAGCATTTATTATAAGAAATATTGTACATATGCACTTATACACCAAAGACTATATCCTTTCAACTGCTTATTATTATTATTATTATTATTATTATTATTATTATTATTATTATTATTATTATTATTATTATTAATTATTATTATTATTATTATTGTTATTATTATTATTATTATTATTATTATTATTATTATATTATTATTATTATTATTATTATTATTATTATATTATTATTATTATTATTATTATTATTATTATTATTATTATTATTATTATTATATAATAATAATAATAATATAATAATAATAATAATAATAATAATAATAATAATTAATAATAATAATAATAATATAATAATAATAATAATAAATAATTAATAATAATAATAATTATTAATAATAAGTGCATTGAGTGAAATCCCAATCATGGTTGCCCAAATAAAACTGCGCTAGAATCCCGACTTCCTGTCTAAACGAATGTTGTTTGTACGATACATTATTAACTACACGTTCAATATCGGGGGCAGAAAATATACGTTTGGTTTTATGAAATTAAAAACAGTAGTCCCACATTGTTCTTTGATGTTATTTGTAGTTGCATTTGCTTTGAAACTTACACATTAAATTGTGTTACATTGTTTACAAAATATTTCTGGTAATCTCGTATGCATGTGTAGTCAACGGACCACCGGTTAATCGTGTTCTTTATTATTTTATTATTAATTTTGGCTTGACATCTTACATATGTGAATTTGACAGGTTGTTATGGATGGTAATTATAACATTAAGTGATTTTTAAACATTTTTACGGCGTTTTAAATGTCTTTCTTGCATTCATTGCCGAGCACCTCCACTTTTCTGTTACTATTTTAACGATCAGCTGATTTTCTCTTGCCTCCCCTTTAATTTCGCGGACTTTTTTCAGAACGAGGCGTGGGAGTGGCTAATAAGTATTGTCCTCCTGAACCGGACTCCAGATGCTTTTATAAAAAATATATTGCTGCCCATGTGTATCCTGTTGACACAAGCAGCGTCTACATAC
The DNA here is from genome assembly GCF_034508935.2 of Berghia stephanieae. Taxonomy (NCBI): domain Eukaryota; kingdom Metazoa; phylum Mollusca; class Gastropoda; order Nudibranchia; family Aeolidiidae; genus Berghia; species Berghia stephanieae. The sequence continues at coordinate 3,295,424 of NC_088374.1, forward strand.
ACCTTTGAATTTTGATTTTGCTTCATGAGCACTTGAAGCCTGTATATGATTTGTTGTGAGATGAAGACAACACAAAATCCAAACTAAAGGTTTCATAATTCTGTTTGGTCAAGATGCCATAAAACATACTTCCATTCCCTAAAAAAAGTTGAGTTTGGTGCAGAGTATAATTTGGTCCAACAGAAATAACATCCCCTGAAAGTGTCTTTGAGCATCGGTGGACTGGGAGAACACTCCCAGATGTTGAGTCAGGAAGCAGAGTCAAAAAGACTTGACCAAAGCATAAGGGTTGCTCAACATAAAGAGAAAAAAAAGAGGCAAAATGAAAGCTCAGACCCGTGAAAAAGCCCAGAGGGAGGCAGAAAAAGAACACGGGGGACCCTCATACGGTGCTGGTATGTTTTGAGCTGGTTGTACCGTTTTGTCTTATTATTTTCATTCATTGTTATCTTTGATCTCGTTTTTCTCAAAATGACATTTTTAAACAATCTTTTTTATCTTATTTTGTCATTTATCAATCAATTTGTTTAAAAACTTTGCATGTCTAGAGCTATAGTGATTATCTAAAATCATACAGAAGGAATTTTTAAATATCTTTATTATTTTTTGAAAAATTGACATTTTTATGTCAAAAAACATGATTTTTATCATACCGAAAAATTATTTTTTTTTTAAATTTTATAAATAAAAATCTATTAAAAATATTTAAAAAATGCTCTGTTTTTTTTATAATATACAAAAATACAAACCATGCAAAATTCAAGAAAATTCCATGGAAACTTATTGAGAAAGTAACTTTTAAAAATAGCACCCAGAGAAGAGTAAAATCCAGATGGCGGCCGTCACCATGGCAACCGGACACGCCCGCCGAAATAAATCACATGGTTCGAATCCATTGGTCATAGGCAATGTCCCAATATAAAAAGATATTGGATATAGCCATTATTCTTGAAAATAGTTTCAGGTGTCGCCCCTCCCCTTAATGTTGTTGTAATCATTTTTGTTAATATCTTTTTGTGCGGCGATGTGGTCTCGTGGTACGGCACTCCACAACATTGCCATACAAAAACTAAATTGTGAAGAACGGACAAGGTTGTCTAGATACTTGGAAGCTGTATACACTTCGAACAGAGTATGGGGTTATGTGGTCTAGTCGTATGACACTAGCTTTCTGGTCCTGGGTTCGAGCCTCGCGCTCGGCGCATAGTTGAGTCTTTGTTAAAAGGCTCTTTACTGACATTCTCTCACCGTACTCAGGTGTAAAAATGAGTACCTGGCCGTTAGCAGCGTTGTCTTTGTCCGAAAAATTGTAATATCGCCTAACAGGCGTCATGTCCCGTCCTACATGTTAAATGTTGCTGTTGACCAGGGTCCCCTTGTAAAGCGCTTTGAGTGGATATTGCGCTATATAAAGCTCAATCTAAAAATAATAAATTTCCCCAGTCCATCCATACAGCTTCGAGCAGCTTAGCACAACATTCAGCCCCTCCCTTCCTCCTCGTACCCCCCCCCCCACCCCCGGGGGATATTGGCAAGGAATGAGGTTAATTACCACACAGGCTACAGCAACCTATTATAGGAAACTTGTATGGAAAGTCACGTGCTCGATGCCTTAATGGTGGTCAGTCGTCCAGTTTCTGTTTGGCAAAAAAAAATAAAAAATAAAAATGATTGATTATTGATGCATTGCGTTTAGGTAAAATAAATACAATCAAAACAACCAGAGACATACATACAAAAGAGACTTTCTCTGCGCAAAGTTGATTCTAAAGATAATGTTCTTTTCTCGCATTCTCTCTCCGTACTCAGGGGTGTGTAAAATGAGTACCTGGCCGTTAACAACGTTGTCTCTGTCTGAAAAGAACAAAAAATGTAATATCTATCGCCTAACAGGCGTCATGTCTCTTTCTACACGTTAAATATTGCTGTTGGCGAGAAACGCCATGAAAAGCGCTTTAATCACGTTTAGTGGATATTGACTGGGATATCGTAAACTTTATAGATAGTATGCGCTTGGCTAAGAAGCTCACAACATTGCCATCCGGAAGTATAACGGACCAACACACAAAACTGTGTGTATCCATGAACGTTTATAGTCTGGTTAATACAGTTCAGTGAGAATTTCAAATCAACGCTGATGGCAAAAAACAATAACAAAGACCAGAGTGACGTCAATTTCGTTCTGTCTCTGGATAGTTCGAAGATGACTTCACCCACGTCTTTGTTAATGTTTTTTTGCCATCCGCGTTTATGCTCACTGAACTGTATTAACCCGACTATAAACGTTCATGGATACACACAGTTTTGTGTGTTGGTCCGTTATACCTCCGGATGGCAGTGTTATGAGCTTCTTAGCCAAGCGCATACTATCGTGACCTTTGTAAAGTTATAACCTGACACTGACCAAAAAATGACGTCAAAATGCCAGTCTTTTGCCACAAAAGAAAACAAATCGTGAGTTGTATTCAATAGTTCAACCAATGAAATAACTTGTTTCCATGAGCTCTACTAACTCACTAGACGGTGAAAAAAAAACAAATAATGACGTCAAACTGCCAGTCCTTTTGGATTTCAGTGTCAGGCTATAACATAACGATGGCTACAGTGTCAGGCTATAACATAACGATGGCTACGGTGTCAGGCTATAACATAACGATGGCTACGGTGTCAGGCTATAACATAACGATGGCTATAGTGTCAGGCTATAACATAACGATGGCTACGGTGTCAGGCTATAACATAACGATGGCTACGGTGTCAGGCTATAACATAACGATGGCTACGGTGTCAGGCTATAACATAACGATGGCTACAGTATCAGGCTATAACATAACGATGGCTACGGTGTCAGGCTATAAACATAACGATGGCTACAGTGTCAGGCTATAACATAACGATGGCTACGGTGTCAGGCTATAACATAACGATGGCTACGGTGTCAGGCTATAACATAACGATGGCTACGGTGTCAGGCTATAACACAACGATGGCTACGGTGTCAGGCTATAACATAACGATGGCTACAGTATCAGGCTATAACATAACGATGGCTACGGTGTCAGGCTATAACATAACGATGGCTACAGTGTCATGCTATAACATAACGATGGCTACGGTGTCAGGCTATAACATAACGATGGCTACGGTGTCAGGCTATAACATAACGATGGCTACGGTGTCAGGCTATAACACAACGATGGCTACGGTGTCAGGCTATAACATAACGATGGCTACAGTGTCAGGCTATAACATAACGATGGCTACAGTGTCAGGCTATAACATAACGATGGCTACGGTGTCAGGCTATAACATAACGATGGCTACAGTGTCAGGCTATAACATAACGATGGATACAGTATCAGGCTATAACATAACGATGGCTACAGTGTCAGGCTATAACATAACGATGGCTACAGTGTCAGGCTATAACATAACGATGGATACAGTATCAGGCTATAACATAACGATGGCTACAGTGTCAGGCTATAACATAACGATGGCTACGGTGTCAGGCTATAACATAACGTTGGCTACAGTATCAGGCTATAACATACCGATGGATACAGTGTCAGGCTATAACATACCGATGGATACAGTATCAGGCTATAACATAACGATGGATACAGTATCAGGCTATAACATAACGATGGATACAGTATCAGGCTATAACATAACGATGGCTACGGTATCAGGCTATAACATAACGATGGCTACGGCATCAGGCTATAACATAACGATGGATACAGTGTCAGGCTATAACATAACGATGGCTACAGTATCAGGCTATAACATAACGATGGCTACGGTATCAGGCTATAACATAACGATGGCTACAGTATCAGGCTATAACATAACGATGGCTACGGTATCAGGCTATAACATAACGATGGCTACGGTATCAGGCTATAACATAACGATGGCTAGGGTATCAGGCTATAACATAACGACGGATACAGTATCAGGCTATAACAAAACGATGGATACAGTATCAGGCTATAACATAACGATGGTAAACTTTACGAAGGTCAAGGTCGAACTCGGTATGTTTTGTGTACCAAGCAAAGACCGTACCACTGAGCCACGCTGCCCCCCTCCCCCCCCCCCTTCCCCCCCCCCTCCTCCCCCCATCTACATCGTTGTATGGTAGGTTTTTGAGGGTTTTTAAACTATCTCTCCATGACATAAGATGACCACTGTATGTTGGGTGACATTCTATGGTCCACGCGTTCTCGTCACTAGGCGATCGATAATAGGTGATCTCAAAGCACGCGTTGCCATGGAAACAGCTGACCTGTATACTTAGCTAACAAAAGGGAAAAACAATAATAATAATCATCATTGTGGTTGGTGCGTTTTTTTATGATTGTGTTTATCACTGTGTGTGTGTGTGTGTGTCTGAGTGTGGGTAGGTGTGTGTATATGTGGGTATATATATATATATATATATATAATATATATATATATATATATATATATATATGTGTGTGTGTGTGTGGGTGTGTGGGTGTGTTTGTGCTTGTGTGTGTGTGGGGGGGGTGTGGGTGTGTTTGTGTCCGTTTGTTTTTTTTTTTTTTAGATTGTGTTTATCACTGTTTGTGTGGGTGTGTGTGGGTCTGTGTGTGGGTTTGTGTGTTTATGTGTGTTTATATATATGTGTGTGTGTGTGTGGGGGGGGGGGTGCTTGTGTCCGTTTGTTTTTTAAGAATGTGTTTATCCCTTTTTGTGTCTGTGTCTGCGTATGTGTGTGTGTGTGTGTGTGTGTTAAATGTGTTTGTATGTTTGTGTGTTGGTGTGTCTGTTTGTCCGTTTGTTTTTATGAGTGTTTATCCCTGTATGCTTGTTTGTGTGTCTGTGTTTGTCTGTGTGTGTGCATGTTTTAGTTTGTTTGTGTGTCAGTTTCATTATTAGTGTTTAGCTCTCTCTCTCTCTCTGTCTCTCTCTCTGTCCTCTCTCTTTCTCTCTCTCCCTCTCTCTGTCCTCTCTCTCTCTCTCTCTCTCTCTCTCTCTCTCTCCTCTCTCTCTCTCACTCCCTCTCTCCTCTCTCTCTCTCTAACTCTCTCTTTCTCTCTTTCTATCTCTCTTTTTCTCTCTCTCTTTACTCTCTCTCTCTCTCTGTCTCTCTCTCTCTTTCTCTCTCTCTCTCTCTCTCTTTATGTCTCTCTCTCTCTTTCTCTCTCTCTGTCCTCTCTCTTTCTCTCTCTCTCTGTCCTCTCTCTCTCTCTCTCTCTCTCTCTCTCTCTTTTTTTTATGTCTCTCTCTCGCTATATCTTTTTTTTTTGTTTGAGTGACGTCATCTTCGTTCTATCTATAGCCTCACACTGAAACCCAAAAAGACAGTCATTTTGACGTCATTATCTGGTGGGTTGTTTGTTTTTTTTTTCACCGGCTAGTGCGTTGTCGTTAGTAGTGCTCATGAAAACAATTAACCGGTAGATAGCCACGCCTCTCGGACATTCATCATCATGTAAACAATGGCAGTGATTGGTAGACACAGCAAACTGCACAGGTTTAACTATAGATGGTTTCTATTAAGTAAAATACCCACCGTTCTACCTCTTGATCAGTAGAATCAACACAGAAAACTATGTGTAAACTTAAACGTTTTTAATATGATCGAAAAAATCCTGTGATAACTAGTCACCCAATTGTCAATATAAAAATAATAACAACGATCTGATGGAAGTCGAATTCCTTCACGTGATTGTCTATAAACAACCAACTCTGTTTGACCGAGCACGTGTGAAGGTGTGTCACAAATTCCATGTTTTGATTGATGAATAATCTACTGGTTAATTGGTCCTTTTGGTTGAACTATTGAATACAACTCACCTGGTAGTGCTCTTCAACAGTCGTAACGTCACTTCCTTCCTAATGACGTATGGTAACTTAGTAACACTGGCTCTAAACTATCGGAACGATGGCGGACGCCGTATGAAATATTTCTCCGGCGAGCATAAAAGCGTATCCAGAGGGGAAAAAAACCCCTTAAATTTGATCATGTTTTGACTTTTACACATTCTGATCACGAGACATATGAAAAGTTCTAGCCAGCATGAAGAATAAAAAGTGATGATTTTCTTTGTTTAGAACCAAGATGGCCGCCGTTGCCAGGCAGCATGACATCAGACTACCGATTCCAATTCGACGTAATTTTTTGGTCAGTGTCAGGCTATATGTTAACGATGGCTACGGCCTGACACCGTGGCCTTCGTAAAGTTATGGCCTGACACCGTGGCCTTCGTAAAGTTATGGCCTGACACTGACCAAAAAATGACGTCAAAATGCCAGTCTTTTGCCACAAAAGAAAACAAATCGTGAGTTGTATTCAATAGTTCAACCAATTGAATCACGTGTTTCCGTGAGCTCTACTAACGACAACTCACTAGACGCTACACAAACCTAAAAAATGACGTCAAACTATAAGTCCTAGAGGTATCTTGTGTCAGGCTATAGATAGAACGAAGATGACGTCACTCTGGTATTTGTTATTGTCTTTTGCCATCCACGTTTATGAGTACTTCTTACTAAATTTTATGAACCAGACTATAAAATTATATGGTTTTATGTGTTGGTCCGTTATACTTCCGGATGGCAATGTTTGAACTTCTTAGCCAAGCGCATACTATCTATATGTTTACGAAGGCAACGATTCTATAGATAGAACGAAGATGACGTCACTCAGGTCTTGTGGTTTGTATTTTGTTTTCTTTTTTGCCATCCACATTTATGAGTAATTTCCACTAAACTGTATTAACCTGACTATAAACGATCATGGATACACATAGTTGTGACCCATTGTCTAAAAACGGTATTATGTCGGAACGAACCAGGTGCTTAAAATCACGAATTTGATGTTAATCCGTTCAAAAATATAAATTGTTGGCATTAGCACCCTAAAACATGGTATCCATTCTCCTCAATAAAACATACAAAGTCAACACAAGTCTGATATTTCTGGCTATAGATTAAATTTTCAACATCTTAACCATCCCGACTTAATACCGTTTTTAGGCGAAAGGTCACAAATACGATCATGTTTTGACATTTATACAATCTGATCACATGACCAGTGGACACGGTCCCGCCAGCGTGGAGAATAAAAAGTACCGATTTTCTTTGTTGAGAACCAAGCTCCTCGTTGAATCCGATTACGGGACACAAAAGAACGGGAATGATTTATCTCTATTGATGCCCAACATTTCACTTTGCTAGAAAATGTGACCCATTGTCTAAAAACGGTATTATGTCGGAACGAACCAGGTGCTTAAAATCACGAATTTGATGTTAATCCGTTCAAAAATATAAATTGTTGGCATTAGCACCCTAAAACATACAAAGTCAACACAAGTCTGATATTTCTGGCTATAGATTAAATTTTCAACATATTAACCATCCCGACTTAATACCGTTTTGAGACGAAAGGTGACAAATACGATGGCATTTCACTGGAACTAAAAGACCATTTACACAAGATTTGTACCTAGATCCCCGAAAACTAAATACAACCTTGAACTTTGATAGATAGTATGCGCTTGGCTAAGAAGCTCACAACATTGACATCTGGAAGTATAACGGACCAACACACAAAACTATGTTTAATCTTAAAACGATTATAGACTGGTTAATACAGTTTAGTGAGAATTACTCATAAACATGGATGGCGAAAAACAATAACAATGAATTTCGGCTTATTTG
>NC_088374.1:3313118-3323118 GCF_034508935.2 Berghia stephanieae
ATGATTTCTGCGTGACTTTGGAAAATCAACGAAATCTTCACATCGTGATGAAATTGATGGATTTGAAATGTGAACATCTTTCATCTTGGGTTTCATTGTCATCTCGTGAGGATGTCATTAGTAATAGGATTCAATAGCCTGACGTCACGTCCCCCCAGAAACCAGTATAATATGTGACCAAACCGTATCGAAGCGGTATTATGTCGGGATACACTCGGTAAGGGAAATTGAATTCATAGCCACAAATATCCGACTTGGGTTTAATTTCTCTACTTTATGCTGGAGTATAAAGACTATTTTTTGCATTGCAAAAACTTTTAAGCTCCAATTTCTCATCATTCTATCTCTAAATTCACTTTTTGGGGTCTGAATCATCCCGATATAAAACCGTTTTGAAACGGAGGGTCACATATTGGTTCTAAATAAAGAAAATCGGTACTTTTTTTATTCTTCATGCTGGCTAGCACTATTTCACGCGTATAGGGAATGAGATTAGAGGAAGAGTAGCGTCCCTTGATTGGAACGACACCCATAGGAAAAGTTATTAGAGAGAGAACGTCATGTTGCTTTTGCGCATGCGTCTCTCGTCCTCGCTTTTCCGCTTTTCACAACATTGCCATCCGGAAGTATAACCGACCAACACACAAACTGTGTGTCACCTTAAACGTTTATAGTCTGGTTATATTATAGCCTGACACTGAAACCCAAAAAGGACTGGCAGTTTGACGTCATTATTTGGTTTTTGCACCGCCTAGTGAGTTGTCGTTAGTAGAGCTCATGAAAACAAGTGATTCCATTGGTTCAACTATTGAATACAACTCACGATTTGTTTTCTTTTGTGGCAAAAGACTTGTCTTTTGACATCATTTCGTTTGGTCAGTGTCAGGCTATAGATAGTTCGAAGATGACGTCACTCAAGCCTTTGTTCTTGTATTTTTGCCATCCGCGTCTATGAGTGATTCTCACTATACTGTATAAACCAGACTATAAATGTTCATGGGATACACACAGTTTTTTGTGTTGGTCCGTTATACTTCCGGATGGCAATGTTGTTAGCTTCTCAGCCAAGCGCATACTATCTATAACTTTACAATGGTTATGGTTGGCTCCTTGAAATAGCGATTAAATATATATATATATATATATATATATATATATATATATATATATATATATATATATATATATATATCTTTTTATCTGGGCTTTTTATTCTATAGATAGAATGCGCTTCGCCAAGGAGTTCACAACATTGGCATCCGGAAGTATAACGGACCAACACACAAACTCTGTGTAACCATGAACTTTTATAGTCTTGTTAATACACATTAGTGAGAACAACTCACAAACGCGGATGGAAAAACAATAACAAAGGCCTGTGTGACGTCATCTTCATACTATCTATATTCTCATTGTATCTCATCAACCTATATATAGTAACATCACGAGGCCACAGTAAATGAGACATTGTTGTTGTTTTGACAAGGGTAATTAATGATAAATGGCGGACGATGACGGACATTCGTCTGCTAATTACATCGAATGAGGAGATGGAAAAACAACAAAACAAAACAAAACAAAACTAAAAACTCCAACCAAACAAAGGATTTTGCTCTTTGGATAAGCGTATAGATAGTATGCGCTTGGCTTAGAAGCTCACAACATTGCCATCCGGAAGTATATAGATAGTTCGAAGATAACGTCACACAGGTCTTTGTTATTGTTTTTTGCCATCCAGGTTTATGAGTAATGCTCACTGAACTGTATTAACCCGACTATAAACGTTCATGGATACACATAGTTTTGTGTGTTGGTCCGTTATACTTCCGGATGGCAATGTTGTGAACTTCTTAGCCAAGCGCATTCTATCTATACGACCAACATACAAAACTGTGTGTATCCATGAACGTTTATAGTCTGGTTAATACAGTTTAGTGAGAAGTACTCATAAACACGGATGGCAAAAAACAATAACAAAGACTAGAGTGGCGTTATCTTCGTTCTAACTATAGTTTGTTGTAAATAGATAGAACGCAATTGACGTCACTCAGCTTTTTGATTATTTTTTAGCCAACCATTTTTATGAGTAGTTTTCACTAAATTGTATTCCTCAAAATCTTGATAGAACGAGTTGACGTCACTCAGGTCTTTATTATTGATTTTTTGCCATCCATGTTTGTGAGTAATTCTCACTAAATTGTATTTACCAGACTATAAACGTTCAAGGTTACTCATAGCTTTGTTTCTTGGTCCGTTATAATTCCGGGTGGCAATGCTGTGAGCTTCATAGCGAAGCGCATACTATATATAGATAGTATGCGTTTGGCGAAGAGAATAACATCATCGTCATTCGGAAATATAACGGACCAACATACAAAACCCTGTGTAATCTTCAACGCTTATAGTCTGTTTAATACAGTTTAGTGAGAATTACTCATAAACATGGATGGCGAAAAAAAAAAAAAAAAACAATAAAAAAGACCTGAGTGACAACTTCATAGTATATATGTACGTTCAAAGTTCCACATAGTTTTATGTGTTGGTCGGTTATAATTTCCGGATAGCAATATTGTGATTTTTTTAGCCAATCGCACAGCATCTGTCTAAAAAAAAAATATCATTTATATAGCGCAATATCGACTAGACACTGTTGACTACAAATTCAGTTTTTGTATTTAAATGATCCTGACACAACATACCGTTTTGAGATGAGAAGTAACAATTTATGTTAACTACTTTGTTTTTCGTATAGATGGTATGCAGATGACTTCACTCAGGCCTTTGTAATTGTTTTTGCCATCCGCGTTTGTGAGTTGTTCTCACTAAACTGTATTAAGCAGACTATAAAAGTTCATGGTTACACAGAGTTTGTGTGTTGGATAGTTATACTTCCGGATGGCAATGTTGTGAACCCCTTGGCCAAGCGCATTCTATCTATAGGGAATGAGAATAGCGGAAGAGTAGCGTCCCTTGATTGGACGTCACCGGCGGAAAAGTTATTAGAGAGAGAACGTCATGTTGGTTGTGCGCATGCGTCTCTCGTCCTTGCTTCCGGTGAAAGCGGCATGAGACACTTCGCCTAAAGCGAGGACGAGAGAGACGCATGCACAAAACGATTTTGACGTTCTCTCTATAAGGTGACGTCCAATCAAGGGACGCTACTCTTCCACTAATCTCATTCCCTGTCGATGTCGAATTGAAAAGTCGAAGTAAATGTTGTGAAATTGTCGTTTATAGTTGATGCCATCTGACTCATTATATCTGGCGGTTACAGAAAAAGTATGTCTGGAAGGCAAAGACGGTGCTTTGAAATTAGACATAATCGTTGTATGATGGTTTATTTGTTTAAGAAGGTGGGCCGTGAGGTGGTTATTGGTGTGAGTGCTCACGTAGAACTGGGGCACGTGTAAGGGTAAATAGCAGATGTTATATACAGTGAATAACAGGCTAGAAGGATAGTTAGAATTAGTAGTAGCAGTAGTAGTAGTAGTAGTAGTAGTAGTAGTAGTAGTAGTAGTAGTAGTAGTAGTAGTAGTAGTAATAGTAGTAGTAGTAGTAGTAGTAGTAGTAGTAGTTGTAGTAGTAGTAGTAGTGGTGGTGGTGGTAGTAGTAGTAGTAGTAGTAGTAGTAGTAGTAGTAGTAGTAGTAGTAGTAGTAGTAGTAGTAGTAGTAGTAGTAGTAGTATATAGTAGTAGTAGAAGTAGTAGTAGTATAATAATAATAGTAGTAGTAGTATAGTAGTAGTAGTAGTAGTAGTAGTAGTAGTAGTAGTAGTAGTAGTAGTAGTAGAAGTAGTAGTAGTAGTAATAGTAGTAGTGGTAGTAGTAGTAGTAGTAGTAGTAGTAGTAGTATTAGTAGTAGTAGTAGTAGTAGTTGTAGTAGTAGTAGTAGTAGTAGTAGTAGTAGTAGTAGTAGTAGTAGTAGTAGTAGTAGTAGTAGTAGTAGTGGTAGTAGTAGTAGTAGTAGTAGTAGTAGTAGTAGTAGTAGTAGTAGTAGTAGTAGTAGTAGTTGTTGTTATTGTTGTCGTTGCTTTGATAGAGTAAGGATTCGAACCATTCACCCTTCGCTCCTAAGACGATTTTCATGCATACGATAAGACACCAAGACCGTATTACTTTTTATCATCGAACAGGCTATTAATGTTAAAATGAAGTCGGCAGATAGAGACAGGGAGGCATCGCTCCATAATGGCATCTAATGACATGAAATTGACGCGAAGGCATCGGTAATTGGATTTCTATTGATCTGACAGGGACATGGAAAACACCAGCCTCGCATTCTTGACTAAAATACGTTATTTTCTGGAAGGTTCTAGTCATAATCATTGTTATTATCCAAGGGGAGACGACACATTAGATAGTATGCGCTTGGCTAAGAAGCTCACAGCATTGCCATCCGGAAGTATAATGGACCAACACACAGAACAATGTGTAACGATGAACGTTTATAGTCTGGATGATGCATTTTAGTGATAATTACTCATAAACGTGGATAAAAAAAAAAAAAAAAAAAAAAAAATAAATAAAAAAAAAAAAATAAAAGAGACCTGAGTGACGTCAACTATTCCATGGAGATACTGGAATAACCCAGGCGGTAGCCACAGCGCAGCGCAACGTCGAAATATGGCTAGTGCGAGGTGGTGACTTGCTCAAGGCAGCACAGTGTAGTGAGTTGAGGGTAATCGAACTCGGTACATTTCGGGTACGAACCAAAGACCGTACCGCTGAGCCACTTTGTCCTTTTCGTGTGAAGCGAGTGCTCTACCAACTGAGCTATCGGAACAACCCCCCCCCCCCCTTTCTTTTCTTATAAAGCTGCATTACAACTCATTCTCTTTTGTTTCAATTCTCTTCAAAGTGATGTTCATCATTTTCCATAATTTTTTATTCTGTTCTTTTTTAAAATATTTTTCTTCTCCAGAACAAAGACGGCAACTTGTTGACAAGAAAAACAAAACAAAACAAAAAACAACTCGTCACAACTTCTTAGCTTTTAACCAAAAACAAGCAACGACTCGCTCAAATTCAATTTTCAACTCAATAACAAAAATTGATTAATTAAAAAAAAAATAAGAAGATTAAAACAGAAAAACAGAATTGAAAAAAAAACAAAACAAAAAAAAAAACAAAAAAACCAAAACAAATATAGTTAAATAATAATAAAAAAAAAAAATAGGAAAATAAAATTCGTAAACAAGATTAAATCTGCCCGTTTGAAACAATTTCAATTTAAGAAAAGGTTTGGAACGCGAGAATATTGATTTATTCATTGAGAAACGAAACAAAACAAGAATCCTATTTATAAACAAACCCTCGGTGTTTTTATTGAACCGCTAAGACTGCCTTCCTGTTGCTGTTGCTGCTACTACGGAAACTGCTCCTGCATTCAGAATGAGGTTGGCTGACGTCATCAACGGTTGTGCTGTCGTCATTGTGCTGCTGCTGTGCTCAAATGTGCTATCTGCACCGTTGGTTGTCCAGAAACCGGTGAAAGGTGAGTACAATTGTTGATTTATGTAATGAATAAATGAATAAATAAATAAATGAATAAATAAGTAAATGAATAAATACATAAATAAATAAATAAATATATAAATAACTATTTAAAAAACGAATAAATGAATTAATAATCAAATAAATGAATAAATAAATAAATATATAAATAAAAACTTAAATAAAAAAAAATTATAAATGAATAGATAAATAAATAAATGTAAAATTCTTCATAATCCATTTCCAAGGATTTACCATGTTCAATGAGCTTCACCGTTTTGTCTTTATTCTTGTTATATTGTTCTCGTTGACTACGGTCCTTCTACCATTACACATATATACATATATTTATAGATAATATATATATATATATATATATATATATATATATATATATATATATATATATATATATATATGCGCTCAATATATATAAACAGTATCCCATACTTTCGGCTTTATTAGAGATAAAAACACAATGGGAATTTTTTTGCTACCCTTTGGTCAGGACGCTACTCCATGACAAATAACTTTTTAATAATAATAATAATAATAATAATAATAATAATAATAATAATAATAATAATAATAATAATAATAATAATAATAATAATAATAATGACATTTATTTATATTGCACCCAATCCTCTATACAATAAAGCTCTAGGCGCATAACAATAAAAATCAATCCATTCAAATCTCTCTCTCTCTCTGTCTCTCTCTCTCTCTCTCTCTTTCTCTCTCTCTCTCTCTCTCTCTCTCTCTCTCTCTCTCTCTTCCAACATCCAACTAACTAATTAATATAACAAAATATTATATATATATATATATATATATATATATATATATATATATATATATATATCAACACCGTGATAATATATAGTGTGATATGACATTACAGTCGATGGCGGGTCATCATCATTGCCTTTTTCACCCTGGGTCAGGGTATAGGCCACAGACAAACAGTTTCCATCTTCTCTCATCATTTCCTTTTTCACCCTGGGTCAGGGTATAGGCCACAGACAAACAGTTTCCATCCTTCACTATCCCGAACTAACATTTTAAAATCTCATTCCAGGTCTTACCACTTCTCTGTATATCAGCTTCTTTAATTCTTCTCCATGTTCCTCGTGGCCTTCCCCTTGATTTTCTGCCCTGAGGGTTCCAGTCCAATACTTTCTTTGTTACAGTGACGGGTAGCTGGTTGGAATCGTCAGAAGCTTTCAAGCTGATTGTGTGTTCTCATGGCCTCTATTGATTTCTTTTCATTATCGTTGTTATTAATGTGGCTTTTGGTCGCTATTGTCGTGGGCGTTTGGTTACTCCTGAACCTGGCCACCTCCTCCAACACCCCCCCCCCCCCCCTGTGATAAATAAATCAATGAATAAATGGTTATATACATAAATTAATATATATATATATATATATATATATATATATATATATATATATATAAACATTATAATTATAATTATTATTACTCCTACAGATATGTTTCTTGTCACTGGGACAATCTACGTTTTTTGCTTTTATTATTTATTGATATATATATATATATATATATATATATATATATATATATATATATATATATCAATACATAAAATAATACATATGTAAATAATTAATGAATATGGAAATAAATATTTAAATAAATAAACAGTTATATAAATAAATGTATACCTTCCGATCCGAAAGCGAGTGTCGTACCCACTAAACCACAGAGTAGCCGTACAAAACACTGGTTGCAATTTATACATTTTAATAACAAACAAACAAACAAACAAACAAACAAACAAACAAACAAACACCAAAAAAAATAAAAATAAATATTAAATCAGTTTTTTTTCGCAATGTGAAGAAATGTGGAGATTGAACCAGTGACATAGTCAGCCCAATTAATGTTATCTCCCCCCCCCCACCCCCTACCCCCCCCCCCCCCCCCCCCCACACACACACCTCACACTTCACACCTGATGCCATGCCTCGGATTGGAAGACTCTTAAGGGAGACATTAAAAAAAATAATTATTATTTAAAAGAAAAAAAAAAGAAAAAAAAAAAAAACAACTTATATATGGAACAATAGCCCACTTCCTTTAATTCGTTCTCCATGGTCCTTCTCTAGCCAGCTTTCTTCGAATCCCCTCCCACCCCACCCCGCCCCCCCCCCCCCCGCCCCCCCCCCTCCCCCCCGCGCGCTTTCTCTTCCCATCTGCTGTCCAGTACAGTTCAGGGCTGTCTTGGGAATTGACCCTTTCTTCCATTCTGGCCACATGACCCAGTCAACGCCATCGTCTTCTTAGTTTTATGTGGCATTCGATGCTAGTGCAATCAGTCAGCTTGCTTGAATAGATCCACTGGTTTTATTTTTGTTGGTCAAAAAAAAATAAAGAGTTGAAAATTATTTGTGACCCGTCGTCTCAAAACGGTTTTAAGTCGGGTTATTAAGATGCTGAAAATGGAATATGTAGCCAGAAATATCACTTAAGTTTAGTGTATATGCTTTATAGAGGAGAAGGAATATCATATTTTACTGTGCTAAATACCAACGTTTCATATATTTGACCAGTTTGACTATAATTTGACTTTTTAGCATCTGGTCCATCCCGACATAATACCGTTTTGAGACGAAGGGTCACATTTTTTAAAATTTTGTTTTTGTTTTGAAATGTTTTTAGTTTCTGTGTTATTCTATGTCATTGTCGTTTGTACATTATTACGGTCTAATTTTAATTTAAAAAAAAAAAAAAAAATCAAAAGAATAAGACATTTGAGCTAATTAATGACGTCACTCACGATTGATTGATTTTTTTTTTTAATTTCCGTTTTCCTTTTTTCTCTTTCTCAGATGTCATGGAAGCCGCAGAGAACGTAAGTGTTAATTTAAAAAATGATATTATTTAACTATAGGGAATGAGATTAGCGGAAGAGTAGCGTCCCTTGATTGGACGTCACCCATAGTCTGTGACGTCACCGGCGGAAACGTTATTAGAGAGAGAACGTCATGTTGGTTGTGCGCGTGCGTCTCTCGTCCTCGCTTCCGGTGAAAGCCGCTTGAGACATTTCAAAACCAAATTGACGTTCTCTCTGTAATGTGACGTCCAATCAAGGGACGCTACTCTTCCGCTAATCTCGTTCCCTATTAAAATTCCTAATTGGTAGGCGTTAAACTTTCATCCACTAAACCCTAACACCGACTTTACACCGTAGTTTACCCAGATTACTTCTACCCCATGCCTATTTATTACATTTATCAGAGACAAATTATAGGCGTGGTATCAAAGCTAATGTATTATAGTTTTTATATGTTAACGGTAGTTGAATAAAACTATATATAGAATACATGCTAATTTTAATACATTTTTCACCAATGTTGAAAAGTAGCAAAAAATCTCTAGGATGGAATGAGTTAACCGAAGGCTTTCAAGATTAGGATCACAGGAGACACGATGGTTGATCCAACAACACGATTCAATAGTCTGACGTCACGTCCGCGCAGTAA
The DNA here is from genome assembly GCF_034508935.2 of Berghia stephanieae. NCBI lineage: Eukaryota > Metazoa > Mollusca > Gastropoda > Nudibranchia > Aeolidiidae > Berghia > Berghia stephanieae. The sequence goes on from NC_088374.1 coordinate 3,322,119, forward strand.
CCAGCAGTTTGGTTCTAAACAAAGAAAATCGGTTCTTTTAATTCTTCATTCTATCTAGAACTTTTCCACATGTCACCTGATCAGAACATATAAAAGTCAAAACATGATCAGATTTATAATGTTTTTTTTTCCCTCTAGATACACTTTTATGCTCGTCGGAGAAGTATTTCATAAGGGCGTCCGCAATTGTTCCGATAATTTATAACCAGTTACTAAGTTACTATGTATCATTACGAAGGAAGTGACGTCACGACTGTTGAACCCTATTCTATTACATTTATCGGTTAGTTATTTCTAGCTGGTGGATGTTGTAAGTATTTTACCTCAGCGCAAAGAGCATCAATATACAAGCCACAATAAATACTAATATGAAATTTATAATTATATTTTTTTTTTCAGTTTGACAATCAAGAGAAAGAACTCGAGAATCTGATTCATCTCGCTCGTAAGTTCACATTTTAGAAATATTTTTTTACCTTTTTTATTTATTTTATCATTTATATATTTGTTTATTTGTTTTTCAAATCATTTATTTATTTATCTATTTATTTATTTATTTCTTTATTTATTTATTTATCTATTTATTGATTGATTCATTCATTTATTTATTTATTTATTTATTTATTTATTTATTTATTTATTTATTTATTTATTTATTTATTTATTTATTTATTTATTTATTTATTTATTTATTTATTCATCTATTCATTTATTTATTATTAATATTATCATATTGTCCAAAAAAGTTTGAACTCCATAGAGCAGCTCATGACATTCTGATAGGAATCAACAATTGTGACCCTTCGTCTCAAAACGGTATCAAGTCGGGATGACTAAGATACTGAAAATGGAATTTGTAGCCAGAAATATCAGACTTAAGTTGAGTTTAAATGTTTTATAGAGGAGAAGGAATATCATATTTTATTGTGCTAAATACCAACGTTTCATATTTTTGACCAGTTTGACTATAATTTGACTTTTTAGCATCTGGTCCATCCCG
>NC_088374.1:3355032-3357138 GCF_034508935.2 Berghia stephanieae
GCCTAGCGCGGCGCATAGTTGAGTCCTTGGAAAAGACACTTTACTCACATTCTATCACCGTACTCAGGTGCAAAATGAGTACATGGCCGTTAAAAAGCGTTGTCTCTGTCCAAAAAAAATTGTAAAAGGCGTCCTGTCTCGTTCTACACGCTAAGTGTTGCTGTTGGCCAGGGATTCCTTATAAAGCGCTTTGAGCACGTTTAGTAGTTATTGCGACATTCAAAAGCTCAATAGTCTTCAACAGTCGTACCGTCACTTCCTTCCTAATGACGTATGGTAACTTAGTAATACTGGCTCTAAACTATCGGAACAATGGCGGACGCCTTATGGAATATTTATCCGGCGAGCTTAAACGCGTATCAAGAGGAAGAAAAAAACCCATCAATTTGATGTTTTGACTTTTACACCTTCTGATCACAAGGCATATGAAAAGGGAATGAAAAGTTCTAACCAGCATGAAGAATAAAAATAATGATTTTCTTTGTTTAGAACCAAGATGGCCGCCGTTGCCGGGCGCGTGACATCAGACTACTGAATCCAATTAAAAAAAAAAAAAAACAACCAAAAAAAAAAAAAAAAAGCAGAACATTTTTACATACTTGTTCAGATGTCAACTTATTTATTTCTTACAGATTACTTGTCCCCAAAGCAACAGTTCTACTACCAACAAGAACAACAACAGAAACAGCAGCAGCAGCAACAGCAACAACTACAGCAAATACAACAAGAGCGTGGATTTGCCGTGGAGAACGGTCTTGAAGCAGTCGACCCGCTCGACTTTCTGACCGTGCTGTACGACGCTGCTTACGTCAAAGGTGACTGACCAATTGACCAAAAAAAAAACCCAAAGAAAAATGAAAAAAAAAACGAAACAAAAACGTGAGCACGGCTATGTGGTAAAGTGGTATGACACGCGCTTTAGGATATGGAAGGTCCTGGCTTCGAGTTCGAGCCACGCTCGCTCGGCGCTCGCTCGGCGGCATAGTATAGTGAGTCCTTGGAAAAGGCTCTTTACTCACATTCACTCACCATAATCAAGTGTAAAAATGAGTACATAGAATGCCTAGAAGACGATATATTTTGATGTCTTGGCGGAAGAGCATAACTTTTATTTCTTTATAGGGAACGAGATTAGCAGAAGAGTAGCGTCCATTGATTGGACGTCACCCATAGTCTGTGACGTCACCGGCGGAAAAGTTATTAGAAAGAGAACGTCATGTTGGTTGTGCGCGGAAGCCAGGACGAGAGACGCATGCGCACAACCAACATGACTTTCTCTCTCTAATAACGTTTCCCCGGTGACGTCACAGACTATGGGTGACGTCCAATCAAGGGACGCTACTCTTCGGCTAAACTCATTCCCTATATATATATAATAATATATATTATATATATATATATATATATATATATATATATATATAATATATATATATATATATATATATATATGAGAGGCAAGCGAGGGAGTATGTGGGAAGGAAAGTATTGGAGTACAAACAGCCTTGTCTCTGTCCGGAAAAAAAAATAGTAATATCGCCTAACGGGCGTCATGTCCCATTCTACATGTTACGTGTTGCTCTTGGTCATGGGACCCCTTGTAAAGCGCTTTGATTACGTTCACTGGATATTTTACTATATAAAAGCTCAGGGTTAGTCTAGTTTATGTAATGTGCGCAGTAAATAAGTTACTTGTTTTTCTCACTGAAAAAAAAATAGAAGCCTATGATATTCTTAGAATGTTATATGGTAAAGTGTTTTGGTCAAAGGGAGATAAACAATATATTATATCCTAATTTAGGGTAATTTAGAGTTGTCCTCAACCTTTGGTCATGTACCTAACAGCTACATTGTATAGTTCTTTAGCCCATTTCTTGAAACTAACGCCTAGTAATGTGTGTACTACTAAATAATAGGCCTCAACAGTCGTGACGTCACCTCCTCCGCAATGAAGCATAGTAACTTAGTAACTGGTTCTAAACTCTATCAGAACAATGGCGGACGCCGTTATGAAATACTTCTCCGACGGGCTTAAAAGCGTATCCAGAGGAGAAAAAACATTATAAATCTGATCATGTTTTGACATTTATACATTCTAAATCCACG
>NC_088374.1:3357238-3359738 GCF_034508935.2 Berghia stephanieae
GGAATGCCTAGGCGACGGTATTCACTGTGACAACATGGGTGATTCCTGTTGATATCAGACATCTTGTTTGATGAATTATCTATATCCCTCCGTGGAACGCCTAGGTGACGGTATCTCACTGTGACAACATGGGTGATTCCTGTTGACATCAGACATCTTGTTTGATGAATTATGTATATTCCTCCGTGGAACGCCTAGGTGACGGTATCTCACTGTGCCAACATGGGTGATCCTGTTGACAACAGACATCTTGTTTGATGGATTATCTATATTCCATCGATGGACAGAACTTCTTAGGATTTTCTGTTAATTGACTCATTTAGATTTTGGTTTGTGCGGTTATGTGGTCTAGTGGTATGACTCTTGCTTTTGGAACCAAAAGTCCTGGGTTCGAGCCTAGCGCGGCGCATAGTTGAGTCCTTGGAAAAGACACTTTACTCACATTCTATCACCGTACTCAGGTGCAAAATGAGTACATGGCCGTTAAAAGCGTTGTCTCTGTCCAAAAAAAATTGTAAAAGGCGTCCTGTCTCGTTCTACACGCTAAGTGTTGCTGTTGGCCAGGGATTCCTTATAAAGCGCTTTGAGCACGTTTAGTAGTTATTGCGACATTCAAAAGCTCAATAGTCTTCAACAGTCGTACCGTCACTTCCTTCCTAATGACGTATGGTAACTTAGTAATACTGGCTCTAAACTATCGGAACAATGGCGGACGCCTTATGGAATATTTATCCGGCGAGCTTAAACGCGTATCAAGAGGAAGAAAAAAACCATCAATTTGATGTTTTGACTTTTACACCTTCTGATCACAAGGCATATGAAAAGGGAATGAAAAGTTCTAACCAGCATGAAGAAAAAAATAATGATTTTCTTTGTTTAGAACCAAGATGGCCGCCGTTGCCGGGCGCGTGACATCAGACTACTGAATCCAATTAAAAAAAAAAAAAAACAACCAAAAAAAAAAAAAAAGCAGAACATTTTTACATACTTGTTCAGATGTCAACTTATTTATTTCTTACAGATTACTTGTCCCCAAAGCAACAGTTCTACTACCAACAAGAACAACAACAGAAACAGCAGCAGCAGCAACAGCAACAACTACAGCAAATACAACAAGAGCGTGGATTTGCCGTGGAGAACGGTCTTGAAGCAGTCGACCCGCTCGACTTTCTGACCGTGCTGTACGACGCTGCTTACGTCAAAGGTGACTGACCAATTGACCAAAAAAAAAACCCAAAGAAAAATGAAAAAAAAACGAAACAAAAAACGTGAGCACGGCTATGTGGTAAAGTGGTATGACACGCGCTTTAGGATATGGAAGGTCCTGGCTTCGAGTTCGAGCCACGCTCGCTCGGCGCTCGCTCGGCGGCATAGTATAGTGAGTCCTTGGAAAAGGCTCTTTACTCACATTCACTCACCATAATCAAGTGTAAAAATGAGTACATAGAATGCCTAGAAGACGATATATTTTGATGTCTTGGCGGAAGAGCATAACTTTTATTTCTTTATAGGGAACGAGATTAGCAGAAGAGTAGCGTCCATTGATTGGACGTCACCCATAGTCTGTGACGTCACCGGCGGAAAAGTTATTAGAAAGAGAACGTCATGTTGGTTGTGCGCGGAAGCCAGGACGAGAGACGCATGCGCACAACCAACATGACTTTCTCTCTCTAATAACGTTTCCCCCGGTGACGTCACAGACTATGGGTGACGTCCAATCAAGGGACGCTACTCTTCGGCTAAACTCATTCCCTATATATATATATATATATATATATATATATATATATATATATATATATATATATATATATATATTATATATTATATATATATTATATATGAGAGGCAAGCGAGGGAGTATGTGGGAAGGAAAGTATTGGAGTACAAACAGCCTTGTCTCTGTCCGGAAAAAAAAAATATGTAATATCGCCTAACGGGCGTCATGTCCCATTCTACATGTTACGTGTTGCTCTTGGTCATGGGACCCCTTGTAAAGCGCTTTGATTACGTTCACTGGATATTTTACTATATAAAAGCTCAGGGTTAGTCTAGTTTATGTAATGTGCGCAGTAAATAAGTTACTTGTTTTTCTCACTGAAAAAAAAATAGAAGCCTATGATATTCTTAGAATGTTATATGGTAAAGTGTTTTGGTCAAAGGGAGATAAACAATATATTATATCCTAATTTAGGGTAATTTAGAGTTGTCCTCAACCTTTGGTCATGTACCTAACAGCTACATTGTATAGTTCTTTAGCCATTTCTTGAAACTAACGCCTAGTAATGTGTGTACTACTAAATAATAGGCCTCAACAGTCGTGACGTCACCTCCTCCGCAATGAAGCATAGTAACTTAGTAACTGGTTCTAAACTCTATCAGAACAATGGCGGACGCCGTTATGAAATACTTCTCCGACGGGCTTAAAAGCGTATCCAGAGGAGAAAAAAACATTATAAATCTGATCATGTTTTGACATTTATACATTCTAAATCCCACG
>NC_088374.1:3364738-3387238 GCF_034508935.2 Berghia stephanieae
ATGAGACAGTACAATGTAAAACACAGGTGAGTGGCATCGAAAGATGGGTGAGAAATAGGGACTGAGGGCAATATGTTGATAGATAGAAAGAAAGAGAGAGAGAGAGAGAGAGAGAGAGAGAGAGAGAGAGAGAGAGAGAGAGAGAGAGAGGGTCACCTCTACACCCTCCCCAATCAATGATGTATTTTAAAAAAAATAATTCTCCAATGGCGTCACTATGACGAGGAATAATTGGGCCTGGCCCCCTTGTTATATTTCAAATTAGCGAGTGACTCAGTTCATATGTTTGACTAAGATTAAAATATATTACGTACAATATAATATATATATATATATATATATATATATATATATATATATATATATATATATAAATATATATATATATATATATATATATATATATATATATATATATATATATATATATATATATATATATATATAAACATTTGAAATATAATTAAGATAGTTTGACTTCTACAACGTTGTTATCGAGCGTTGCTCTCATCCACTTCCTGATGAGAGCAACGCTCGATAACAACGTTGTAGAAGTCAAACTATCTTAATTATATTTCAAATGTTTATAAATAGCTCCTTTTATACTAAAGTTGAGCACTATTATTTCATGGTTTTTGTTTTATAATTTATATATATATATATATATATATATATATATATATATATATATATATATATATATATATATATATACTGCATATCAATAACTCTTAGAGAGACCTATAATAAAGTGAATGACTTGAATCGGCTTATACTCGTCGACTAAAGATAACACCGTAACAACCCATATTGAGTTCAAACTTCATTTGCTAAAGATCTAGGGTTTGATGGGAGTCTATATCCAGTATAACAAAGTGAATGAATTCATATGAATTTATATACATTATGTGTTGTTATCAATACAGTTTATCATAATATTTTAAATGATTATTCAGACATCAAACACGCCGAAAAAAAAAGAAGAATTTAAAAAAAAAACTAAAATTATTTCATGCTAAAGATGGGTTGCATTTCTTTATAAATCACAAGGATTATTATTTATTTCGTTGTAACAACAGAAACTAAACCATTCTTCTCAATGCTAGTGTTTCACACACACACACACACACACACACACACACACACACACAACAAACAAACCAAGAAACACGTCGAAAGTAACTGGAAAAAATAGGAATCAAGTTTGTTAATGTTTTAGACTACTTTATTGTTTACATTCAAAACAAGAGTAAATCTTTTTTTTTTACCGTACTGCGTTAACCAATGTTATGTGACATGAATAATCAAATGAGATTATAACAAAGAATGCTGAACTTATCCATGTCTCTATTGCTGTTATTGTTGTTGTTGATTGGCTTCATGGTTCAAAGACTTAAGATTATAAATTCATAAGATTTAAAGAGAAAAACAAATATATAAATATATTGTGATTTTATGTTAAAAATCATACTGAATCGATGTCGTATGAAATGTCAATATTTTGCTTGTGTTATTGTTTTCAAACATTGACAATCAAATTGACATAATATATTCACCCCTTCCAGAATGTGTCAGTTTTTATCGTGTTACAAAAATACCCAAAGACGATTAAAGAAAACAGGATTTCGTTTTCAATTAAAACAAAATTTGACTTTATTAAAACTATTGGATACTATTTGGACTGAATCTGATAAAATAATGTCTTAAATATGCTTTAAAATTTGCTCAAGAAAGAGTTGAAAAATATTCAAACGTGCATTGACAATGAAAATTATAAAATTCGATTTCTTTGTATTTGAGCTCGTATACGAAATATTTTTAATTTACTTCATGATGGTAATCAGTGTTTTATCATATTTTTGGGCACAAGCCTGGGATAGAAGTAGACCTTCAGAGTCAATAGACCATTGTAACGGGAGTTTAACCTGGTTTATAGAGCAATTGATTGCCACCCATTGGATAGGGCGCTCGTCTATCGCAAATAACTTTCCATCGGTTCTAACAGAACCAGCTACCCATTTTCTGATGGGTGGACAGGGGTAGGGGAGAGGGGTGGGAAAAGAAACATATCGACTGCAGTCAATTCGTTAAATTCTAAATCACGTCAAAATAATTACCCCTTTTAAAGAGATTGGTCACAAATACATCCATAAATGAAAATATAAATAACATGCGTACACATTTTGTTGACATTATTATTCTACAACAACTTGCTAAATCCAGTGTTATGTTTATTGTGAATATTATACAAGTGTATTATATTATATATGTGCTGTATTGTGACGCTTGCATTGTTCAAACTCAACATTGGCTTCGAAACGTTATATCTGACTATCTATATTATCATTACAATTGTTCACCTTCTTATGATTTGATTTAAAGTCGAAGCATGCTATGTTGAGAAAAGACAAAGAACAATATCTATTCACAATGTATTTCCATTATCACAAAATGAAATTCGAGTTATTGGCTTGTGTAGAGATTTAAAAGTGGCAACAATGTTTAAACAGAAATTCTACGCTTCTAGAATCTGTGAATTGAAAATAAATTAATGTGAAAAAAGTGACTATAACTCTTTATTTAAAAATAAAAGAAAAACAAAACACACAACGTTTTGGGTTCAAAACCCTACTTCAGCCAATTACAAAAAAAAAATTAACACAGTAAAACGTTAATAATAGATGTCGTTAAATCAAAATCTACTTCCGATGGCCTTCATCTTATCCATAAACAAATCTCTCAATCGTGGGCCTTCAATTCATTTGAGTCCTCTGTTTGGCAAGCTTTCAAAACACGAGTGTCATTTTTGATAATGGATATTAAATTAGATAAACCAGTTTTTGGCCACCATTAAAATAAAACAACTTTGGGGATTTCTAGACTTGTCTAGTCAGAATTTATTTTATTTCAATGCTTTATAAAACGTGACATATTCATGTTTGCCTTTGTTATGTAATGAATTTACCAATCATTTTATCATGTTGCTTTATGGAATAGATTTTATAATCTCAAGTGTTACTCTTCTCCTTGAAACAGTTTTTTAGGGGACTGTTTAGATGGTAAAATCTGATACAAAACAGTGATCCCAAAATTCAATACACATTTCAGAGGAATTGAAAATTGAAGATATTCTCAGTTTAAAAAAAAAATACCTTGTTTATTCTCTGATATAAGGAGCGACATTTAGTTTCTTAGTTTCTTTGAGTTGTAGTTTTCAATTATTGTTTTCTCCAATTAAGAACCGTGTTGAGGACATTTCTCATATGTTGTCATGATTCAATTGATATATCATTGTTACAGTCTTATGTATACTTGGTAAAGTACATGTTGCTGCTCGAAGCCCGAAGAAATAGATAACAATGTAAAATTGAATTGAAACCCTACAGACGACTGGGATATCTCATTCGTTTGTAGTGTTTCATTCATCCTGTTTTGTTGATAGATGGAATATCCGAAAATTCTACATTATCTGTTTTCGTTAATTCAATTTAAATCTTACATTCAATTTCACATGCTATTTAGGTATACTTCGTGTTCTGAAAAATGCACGTTTTCAAAAGAATTGGCCAAAATTCTCGTTCTTTAACACACACACACACACACTCTCTCTCTCTCTCTCTCTCTCTCTCTCTCTCTCTCTCTCTCTCTCTCTCTCTCTCTCCTTCCCAACTCAAGGAAAATCGTCACAATCGCTAAGATCCAATGAATAAATTTCTAAGAAATAGTTGTTTTGTACAATACAAGATTTGATAGTATAATTTTTGATACAGTCATAAGAACGTAATACTGTTTTCGAAAGAAGCATGTTTTAGTGCGCCAAACATATATTGATTTACTTGACTTAACCCTCTCCTTACCACCTACAGCAAAATCGTCACATTGTTTTGACACAATTTAACATTTTTCATATCCAGATTAATTTTGTACATCACAAAATTTGAAGAATTTTTTTTTTGGTTTAATTTATAAGAAGATAACTTTTTTTGTAGAGTGATTGATTGAAATTTAGAAAATATGATAGGTAAGCCTGCCATTTTTGGGAAAATACTGAAAATCATCGGTAATGAGATTTCCTTGATTCCTTGTGGAACATCTCATAGGAGCCAAAACAACATCACTCTTCCATCTGACTCGGATTTTTGTATGTCTTCTTTTTACAGGATTCAGGCTTGTCCGGCTACTGCCTTCAACCGTAGCCATCGTAAACTTATAGCCTGAGACTGACCAAAAAAAAATACGTCAAAAGACAAGTCTTTAGTCACAAAAGAAAGCAAATCAACAGTTCAAGCAATGGGATCACTTGTTTCATTCATCCTTACTAACGACAACTCAATCGACGCTACACACACCTAAAAAAATGACGTCAAACTGTCAGTCCTAGAAGGTTCTTGTGTCAGGCTATATATTAACGATGGCTATGGCCGGACACCAACCAAATAACGAAGTCAAAAGACAAGTCTTTGGCCACAAACGATAAAAATCTTGAGTCGTATCAATAGTTCAACCAAAGGGATCACATGTTTCCATGAGCTCTACTAACGACATCTCATTAGGCGGTCCACATCCCAAATAAGGACGTTAAAAGTTTACGGTCAGTGTCAGGCTATAAGTTAACGATGGCGACGCTTCAACTCAGTCTCAATACTTCGTCGCCACGTTAGATTTGGCCAAACAACCCTCCATCCTCATTCCTTGCGAGTTCCAGTCCAGTAGAAAACGGTAAGGGCTGCCTGAAGCCGGTGATCGTAAAATACTAACGAAAGAGTGAAAATGAAAAGGCTTCGTATGGGAACAAAACAAACAATGGACGTTTCGGGTACAAACCCTTCGTCAGCACAACAAAACACAAAAAAACGTGGATATATCGATATTTGAAGGACGAGTTTTCTGGCCTATTTTTAGAATATGGGTTTTCCAAGAGTACGGTATAGTGGGTGTTGTTGTTAGTAATTTGTCTGAATCTTCACAGTTTTCAATATCATTCTATGGTTTCCAATGTTTTCACATTTACATTTGGATAATATTATGTTGAATGAAGCTAAACATTTTGTGGGACTTTGTATCTGTTATCAATCTTAATTATCTACATATTCTTTATGGCCATCACCACCATCATCATCGTCATTATCATCATCATGGTTATCAACATCAATTACACATCATTATTGTTATCATATGATTGCTTTTTTGTCTTTCTTCTTATTTCTAATTGTTTCTAATATAAAAGAAAAATTGTGTTGATGTTTTTGTCATCATAATTGCTGTTTCCATTTGAATTCTCATCTATGTTGTTGTTATCATCATTATCATTTTCATCTTTCAACATCAGAATCATTATCAACTACAAAATAATGTTAAATCTATTTTCTCCTTCGTCCTACTCCTCCTCCTCCTCTTCTTCTTCTTCTTCTTCTTCTTCTTCTTCTTCTTCTTCTTCTTCTTCTTCTTCTTCTTCTTCTTCTTCTTCTTCTTCTTCTTCTCCTTCTTCGTCTTCTTCTTCTTCTTCTTCTTCTTCTCTTCTTCTTCTTCTTCTTCTTCTTCTTCTTCTTCTTCTTCTTCTTCTTCTTCTTCTTCTTCTTCTTCTTCTTCTTCTTCTTCTTCTTCTTCTTCTTCTCCTCAACTCTTTACTTTTCTCCTTGTCCTCTTTATCCTCCTTACTTTGTGTTATTCTTTCTTTTGTTTTCAAACACATGTTGATTTCTACTCTATATTATTATAACTTCTTCACTCTGTCATTTTGTTTTATTTCCATCTCTAATTCTTCATTCCTTCCTCCATATAAAATAAATGCGTTTATCCCAGATTATGTCCCTTGATTTTGTCCACCAACACAATAAACAATATGAAAGAAAAAAACTTCACACCAGTAATCACATTTTTTCTCATGATTTTGATGGTTTCTACAAGTGAACACAACTCACAAATTACAGAATTTATTAAAGTAACGAGCTCACACCACTGAGATACATATCGCGTATGGAACGGTCTTTGTAATAGGGTTCAACAGTCGTGACGTCACTTCCTTCGTTATTTCGAATAGTAACTGGATCTAAACTATCGGAACAGTAGGGCGCCCTTTTGAAATAATTATCTGACGAGCATAAAAGTGTATCCAGAGGAGAAAATCATGATAAATCTGATCATATTTTGAATTTTATACATTCTGATCACATGACATATGAAAAACTTCTACCCAGCCAACATGAAGAATAAAAAAGTACATATTTTCTTTGCTTAGAACCAAGTTGCTGGTTGCCGGGAGGACCAGCACCGGAAGTGACATCAGACTAGTGAACCCTATTGTTATTGGTCCACCAATCAGGGGACGTAATTTGGTAGATAATGCATTCACTCAACACTCATGTTGCCATCTCTTGTGATACCTCCCATCCACCCCAACCCCCTTCCCTTACCTCCTATCTTTCTTCATTCTTCACCATGTTACTCAATTATACATTATATATATATATATATATATATATATATATATATATATATATATATATATATATATATTATATATATATATATATATATATATATATATATATATATATATATATATATATATATATATATATATATATATATATATATAGAACCGCCAACTTAAAAAATTTAAAAATTCGTTGTTTTTAGGAGACATAAATTCTACGGCTATAGATAGTATGCGCTTGGCTAAGAAGCTCATAACATTGCCATCCGGAAGTATAACGGACCAACACACAAAACTGTGTGTATCCATGAACGTTTATAGTCAGGTTAATACAGTTCAGTGAGCATTACTCATAAACGCGGATGGGAAAAAAATCAATAACAAAGACCTGAGTGACGTCAACTTCATTCTATCTATATTGTCCTACTATTTGAAAAAAACCCAAAATATTAAAAATTTTGGCTTAAAAATTCGTCCTTCAAATATCGATCGATTTCAAAGACCCTCACTTTGGAAAAAAAAACAACTCTCAAACCTGGGACTTCACAAAGTCCCAGGTTTGAGAGGTTTTTAAAAAAATTGTCTCTCCAAAATGAAGGTCATTTAAATCGATCGATATTTCAAGGACGAGTTTTCTGGCCAAATTTTTAAATATTGTTGTTTTTTTTTGAGTAATGTCAGTATAGTTACATATTTAACAATTAACCCTCACATAGATTATATAACTCTTCAAACAGTCTTAATGTGACCCTTCGCCTCAAAACGGTATTAAGTCGGGTTGGTTAAGATGTTGAAAATTGAATTTATAGCCAGAAATATCAGACTTGTGTTGAGTTTGTATATTTTATTGAGGACAATGAATACCATATTTTTGGGTGCTAATGCCAACAATTTATATTTTTGACCAATTTAACATTTAATTCGGATTTTAAGAATCTGGTTCGTTCCGACATAATACCGCTTTGGGACGATGGGTCACAAATATCGGGTACTTTGGCATCAGCCAACATTTAAATAAGTTTTTTAATGACTTTAAGATGCTCATCAAGTCTTCATTAGAGCCAAAATATTTGGAAATTCTAAGAATTTTTTCGATGTGATACTCAGGTCTGATATAGACAGTGTGCGCTTGGCTAAGAAACTCACAACATTGCCATCCGGAAGTATAACGGACCAGCACAAAAACAAAACAAAAAAAATATGTTAGGCCTTGAACGTTTATATATAGTATGCGCTTGGTTGAAAAGCTCACAACATTGCCATCCTGAAGTATAACGGACCAACACAAAAACAAGCAAAAAATATGTGTAGCCTTAAACGTTTATAGATAATATGCGCTTGGCTAAGAATCTCACAACATTGCCATCCGGAAGTATACGGACAAACACCAAAAAAAAAAAAAAATTATAATCTAAAACGTTTATAGATAGTATGCGCTTGGCTAAAAATCTCACACATTGTTTCCGGAAGTATAACAGACCAACACACAAACCAATGTGTAACAATGAACGTTTATAGATAGTATGCGCTTGGCTAAAAAGCTCACAACATTCTCATCGGGAAGTATAGCGGACCATCACAAAAAGCTATGTGTAACCTTGAACGTTTATAGTCGGGTTAATACAGTTTAGTGAGAATTACTCATAAACGCAGATGGCAAAAAACAACCACAAAGATCTGACTGACGTCATCTTCATTCTATCTACACCCTATCGTCCCAATCCGGTACTATCCGGGTTGGATTTTTAAAAAAAAGATGAAAATTGACTTTAACCAGTAACACCGTCATACTGTGGTAACACATCAGCTATTTAAACATTTGGTCAGAAAAATCGTCCTTGACTTCGTTCACGAAGTCTCAGGATTGAGAGGGGTTTTTGTTGGTTTTTTTGGGTTTTTTTTTTTTTGCTCAGATGAGAGTTATTTAAATCGATCGATAATTGTGACTCTTCGTCTCAAAACGGTACTAAGTCGGGATGACTAAGATGCTGAAAATTGAATTTGTAGCCAGAAATATCAGACTTGAGTTGAGTTTGTTTGCTTTATGGAGGAGAAGGAATATCATATTTTACTGTGCTAAATACCAACGTTTTATATTTTTGACCACTTTGACTATAATTTGACTTTTTAGCATCTGGTCCATCCCGACTTTATACCGTTTTGAGACGTTGGGTCACATTTGAAGGACAACTTTACTGGCCAAATTTTTAAATATGGCGATTTTAAAGAGTACGGCTGAGAATAGGTAGAAAACGGTAGGGCTGCCTGAGGCCGGTGATCGTAAAATACTAACGAAAGAGTCAAAATGGAGAGGCTTCGTATGGGAACAAAACAGACAATGGACGTTTCGGGTACAAACCCTTCGTCAGCACAACAGTACACAAATAAACGTGGAAAACAAATAAAATATAATGAAAAATAACTTGTATCGTCTGTACTCAATGGTGGTTGCAGTATGAAAATAGGATGGGAAAGTTACATCGGTGGTCCAGACACTCACTGTGGGAAGAGGACTGGAGAAGTCAAGAATTAGAAGAGGAATCATAACAAGGAAAGCGTTTAGCACCAATACGCTTCAACAGTCATGACGTCACTTCCCCCCGTAATGAGGCATGGTAACTTAGTAACTGGCTCTAAACTATCGGAACAATGGCGGACGCCCTTATGAAATATTTCTCTGACGAGCATAAAAGTATATCCAGAGGAGAAAAACATTTATAAATATGATTATGTTTTGACTTTTATCCATTCTGATCACATGACAAATGAAAAGTTCTAGCCATCATGAAGAATAACACGTATATATTTTCTTTGTTTAGAACCACTATGGCCGCCGCCGTTGCTGGGCGTCGTGACATCAGACTATTGAATCCAATTGTTCCCTTGGTTGAGTCCTCCCCCCCCCCCCCCCGCCCCCTTCCAAAATAAAAAAAATAAATAAAATAAAATCAAAGCAAACACTTTTATGAGATATTATGTATTGATATGTATTATTACAAATTGTTTAAAGATTTCTTCGCATGAACGAACATGCGTCAATGCATGACATAATCAGTCGAAAGGTCAAAATTTAGAATTTGCATTTTCTGAAAAATATTATGCTCACCAGAGCATTTTAATCTTTATTTGAAGTAAATCGGGTGATTTTTCATTAAGTTATGGTCAGATGTGTGGGAAAGGTATCCAGCAACTTTTTTTCTCCAAATTTCACACCTTTTTAACGTGACTAGCTGTAAGAAAAGATTTAGAAGTGAAATTTAAGCTTTGATATTTCCCGAAGATGTACAAAAAGGGTTGATTTAATAAATTTTGACAAAATCTTTTAAAAAATGACCTTTTAACTAAACTTGGTAATATCTGAATTCAAACCTTTTTCACCATCCGACTGATTACGTCATTGACTGCATTAAAAAAAAACAAAAAAACGTTAAGCCTTAAAACGACGACACCAATCCCATGTCCAAGGCGCCTTGCCTTGTTATTAATATCAGTCACTGATCAAGGGACATAACTCTCGCGTGCATCAAACGCATCCACTCGATACTGAGAAAAAACGAACAACAACAACAACAACAACAACAACAACAACACATTTGAATTGAATTAAGTGAAATGTTTTGTTTTTTTTTGTTTTTTTTTTTTTATTTGTTGAAGCAATACTTACACAAATAAGAAAAGAATAAAATGAAATAAAAAAAGAATAACCCCCTCCCCCTCCAATAAATACAAATCATCAACATAAAAGAAATATAAAAATTAACCCCCTCCCCCCTCCAATAAATACAAATCATCAACATAAAAGAAATATAAAAATTAACCCCCTCCCCCCTCCAATAAATACAAATCATCAACATAAAAGAAATATAAAAAATTAACCCCCTCCCCCCTCCAATAAATACAAATCATCAACAGAAAAGAAATATAAAAAGTCAACCGATATGTCAATGTTAAAAAGGTGACACATTTTTGTGACTGTCGGTACGTCACTTCCGGATGGCTGATGCTGTGAGTTTGCTTTTTCTAAACACGTTTCATCAATAAGTTTTCGTGAGAATTTATCAAAAAAAAAAAAAAAAGAAAGAAAATAAGAAATTGCTGGCGAAAAACAATAAGAGAAAGTTTAAACGTCAGTTTCGTTCCTTCTATAAAACTGATTTTTTTTTTCAAAATCTCAAACCGAAAGGACGCAACACCGTTTCGAGATTGTCTGCCACATTGTATGTGTTTTGTCATGCAAATTGGAGTAAATTGTTGGGGTTTAACATTTGTGGTTGGAAAAAACAAAAAGAAATATAAATATTTTGAATGAAATATGAAAGAAAAAATTATTATTAATAAAATTTGGTCAGAAATGAAATTCAGTGTGTTGTGTTTTTTTTTTTTTTTTTTTTTTTTTTTTAAATTTTGGTGTGTTTTTTTTTGTTCTTGTTTTTTTTTTGTGTGTTTATTTAATTTTATTAATATTGTTTTATTTTGCTTTATTTTTTTTTCGCATCTAGATCTGTCATTGAAATTGGTAGAATGCGACGTGCACTTTTTCACAGGTCTGATAAACCAATTCATTATAGGCTCTTTGTTGTACTGGCAATATATAAAGTAATGACGCAAAATATTGTCCATTATAACATTGTTAAACTAGGCCTGTAATTGGTTTCGGATGTCAGACCTGTATATATGTACACGTGGGTACAATGGAATTATGGTGGTGGTGATGATGATGGTGATGACGATGACGATGATGATGATGATGATGATGATGATGATGATGGTGATGATGAGGTGATGATGATGATGGTGATGATGATGATGATGGTGATGATGATGATGATGATGATGATGATGATGATGATGATGATGATTATTATAATGATGATGATGATGATGATGATGATGATGATGATGATGATGATGATGATGATGATGATGATGATGATGATGGCGGTGATGATGATGGTGATGATGATGATTATGATGATGATGATGATGATGATGATGATGATGATGATGATGATGATGATGATGATGATGATGATGATTATGATTATGATTATGATGATGATGATGATGATGATGATGATGATGATGATGATGATGATGATGATGATGATGGTGATGATGATGATGATTATGATGATGATGATGATGATGATGATGATGATGATGATGATGATGATGATGATGGAGGACGAGAGACGCATGCGCACAACCAACATGACGTTCTCTCTCTAATAACTTATCCGCAGGTAACGTCACAGACTATGGGTGAGGTCCAATCAAGGGACGCTACTCTTCCGCTAATCTCATTCCCTATAAGAAAGAGAAGTCATACAATCACATCTTCTGCTCTTCCTGTTCTAAACTCCTTGGAAGTGCGTCTGTATGCAACCAGTCCTTCCGAATACTAACAATAACGGGTTACACAATGAGTCATACGGTTCTATTGGGTTCAGCAGTCGTGACGTCACTTCCCTTGTAATGACGTATAGTATCTGGTCCTAAACTATCGGAACAATGACGGACGCCCTTATGAAATTCTTCTTCTCCGACGAGCATAAAAGTGTATCAGAGGAGAAAACCATTATAAATGTGACCTATCGTCTCAAAACGGTATCGTGTCGGAACGAACCAGATGCTTAAAATATAAATTTAATGTTAAACTGGTCAAAAATATAAGTTGTTGGCATGAGCACCCTAGAATATGGTATTCATTCTCCTCAATAAAACATACAAACTCAACACAAGTCTGATATTTCTGGCTATAAATTCAATTTTCAACATCTTAACAAACCCGACTTAATACCGTTTTGAACCGAAGGGTCACAAATCTGATCATGTCCTGACTTTTATTATACATTTTGATCACGCGACATCTGAAAAAGTTCTAGCCAGCATGAAGAATAAAAAGTACCGATTTTCTTTGTTAAGAACCAAGCTGCTGGTTGCTGAGTGGACGTGACGTCAGACTATTGAATCCTATTTCATTAGGAAATCATTGGGATTACGGGATGTATATGAACGAGGATCATCATCATCATCATTGCCTTTTTCACCCTCGGTCAGGGTAAAGGCCACAGACAAACAGTTTCTATCCTTCTCTATCACCATCTTCATCATCATCATCATCATTGCCTTTTTCACCCTGGGTCAGGGTATAGGCCACAGACAAACAGTTTCTATCCTTCTCTACCACCATCGTCATCATCATCATCATTGCCTTTTTCACCCTGGGTCAGGGTATAGGCCACAGACAAACAGTTTATATCCTTCTCTATCATCATCATCATCATCATCATCATCATCATCATCATCATTGCCTTTTTCACCCTGGGTCAGAGTATAGGCCACAGACAAACAGTTTTCATCCTTCTCTATCCTGAGCTATCTTTTTAATCTCATTCCAGGTCTTACCACTTCTCTGTATATCAGCTTCTTTAATTCTTCTCCATGTTCGGGTCAGCAGAGTCCTTTCGGCTTTGTCTGTTGTCCTACATGGATGTGTGGTCTTTATTGACGACCAGCGTATGGTTAGACAAGAAAATAAGATGCCATCACTCTGAAACCAGAATATATGAGGCTATATGGTCTAGTGGTATGACACTGCGCTTTCGGAGTGGAAGGTCCTGGGTTCGAGCCTAGCCTCGCTTGGGGCATACTTGAGTCCTTGGAAACGGCTCTTTACTCACATTCTCTCACCGTACTCAGGTTTAGAATAAATACCTGGCTGTTACCAGCGTTGTCTCTCTGTCTTAAAAAATTGTAATATCTCCTAACAGGCGTCATCATGTCTCGTCTTACATGTTAATTGTTGTTGTTGTTGGCCAGGGACTTCTTATAAAGCGCTTTGAGCACGTTCAAATTGTTTCGAAGATCCTTTACACAGGGTGTGTATACATTGTACACTACCAATGTCATCAAACCAGTTTTTTTGGACATCACACGTTTTCGTCACATATTTTCTTGTCAGACATCACAATTTCGACTCATCAAATTCATTCATCCTTTCTGGAAACATCTCTTGATATTTCTCCAGGATTTTCCAGTATGTCTCACGTTGGTAATGTTGATGCTTTCCATTTGGTACAAGCGTTTTCGTGTCGCGGTGACCATTTTCCAAATTTCCTATTAAGTTGCGGTCAAACATCAAATCTTGATAAGAGCAAAATTGTACGTTAAACAGTTCTAGTTGATTTGTCCAATTTCGATGGCTAAATTTCGTGTGCTGGTGGTGGTCATTTTTTGGTAAGCGGTGGTGGTGGTGATCAGTTTGGGAGTGATGGTCATCATCATCATCATCATCCGTGTTTTTAGTTCGACAGCAGTTCGAAAAGACCAAGACGCAGAAGGCTGTCAGGCAGGTGATCGCTCCAATGGACGCCAACACGATCAGGATTATCCAGTATGTCATGGACATTTCGAGGGGAGAATTTGGTGTTTCTGGGACATTTTGGTCAGGCTCTGGAAAACAAAAAGAAATGTTGATTAATAATTGAGCTTTTATATAGCGCAATAACCGTTAAACGTGCTCAAAACGCTTTACAAGTGGTCCCGTCCTAAATGTTAAATGTTGCTGTTGGCCAGGGACCCCTTGTAAAGATGTTTGAGCCCGTTTAGTTGATATTGAGCTATATAAAATCTAAATTATTTTTTGAATTTTAGATTTTTTGTTGTTTTCCAGATCCCTGGCCAGCAGCAACATTTAACATTTAGGACGGGACATGACGCCTGTTAGGCAATATTAGAAGTTTTTTTCGGACAGAGACAACGCTGTTAACGACCAGGTACTCATTTTGCACCTGAGTATATTTAGAGAATGTGAGAAAAGAGCTTTCTCCAAGGACTCAATAACTATGCGCCGCTGAACGAGGCTCGAACCCAGGACCTTCCGATTCGAAAGCGAGTGTCATATCACTAGACCACATAGCTGAGATCCCAATGCCTTGCATTTCAAAATGTTATTGTGTAAAAAAATAGACTAATCTGTGCGCAATGTGGTCGAGTGGTTTAAGTACCCTCCTTCCGATGGTGAGGTCCTGACTTCGAATCCTGCTCTGAGCGGCGCATAGTCGAGTCCTTGAATAAGGGCCTTTATTCACATTCTCTCACCGATCTCATGTGTACATTGTGAACCTAACAGTTAACCATTTCCTTTCCAGCGATTTTCAGAATTTCCTCAAAAAATTCACACCCACCCAACACAAAAAAAGTTGTTTTTTTTTCTTTTTCAAAAAGAAAAGAAAAGCAAATACATGCTATGCATAAAATTGATCAACAAAATGAACTCTTCGTACACCACAGTGTCACGTTGTAATGTATGGGAAATAACTGCGTAATTGTTATAGTCACCGTAGTAAAGACTGAGTTATGTCCCATTGCTATCTTGTCAGTTCTTGCCGTCTGACTTCTCGACAGACACGGAGTTTGATGGGACTTTTTGGGGTTCGGGTATTGCTCATACGGTAGAGTCACGATCTCCCTGGCCAGGCGGAGGTGTGGTCGCAGTAAGGTCTCGGATTCGAGCCCCCATCGCCGCCGCGAAGTTTTTATTATCTGTTGTTTTCTGGTAATTTCCTACTCACTTCATTTCTTGCTGTTATCAACATAAGAGCCTGCTCCACTCACTTTTCTGTTATCTTGTCATACAGATTATAGGTCCGTGTTTCTTCCTATGTAAATGGGCATGATCTATATTAACTTTCCATGTGCTCGAGGTCATTGGTCACATTGCAAAATGTGCTCAAAGTGAAAAGTGTTCACCGATTTTGAACTATCTAACATTACGATTGGTCATTGTGTTCAGCTTGACACATGGGTATGTTTACAACTTTTATAAACAAAGCAGCGTGTTTACGTTTGTTAAGAAATGTCCAATCGTTGGACTGCAATAAATCACGTGATTGATGATTCGGTTGGACGATGACATGAATATAGATCGTCCCCATTCCTTACTGTTTTATTGACAATGATGGGGACAGCATGACTCGACATATAATAAAATAGTCACTTTACAACTCTACCATCTCTACCATCATCGTCTGTCTCTAGAATATCAAGATTGAAAAAAAAAACCGAGCTTTTATATAGCGCAATATCCACTAAACGTGCTTAACGCGCTTTACAAAAGGTCCCTGGCCAACAACATCACTTAAAATGTAAAACGAGACATGACGCATGTTAGGCGATATTACATTTTTTTTTCTACGACAGCGACAACGCTGTTAACGGCCAGGTATTCATTTTACACCTGAGTACGGTGAGAGAATGTGAGTAAAGATACTTTTCCAAGAACTCAACTATGCGCAGAGCGAGGCTCGAACCCAGGAATATAAATAAATGACCAATATACAACCTTATCACGGTCGGTTGCCTTAACAGTGTCAATATTCGTCTTGATCAATTTAGGAAAGAAAGAACGGAAATGACGTCACTCAGCTCTTTATTGTTGTTATTAGCCAGCCATTTTGGTGAGAACTGCTCACTAAATTATAACAATCATACCATACACCTTCAAGAATGCACAGGTTTTGTGTGTGTGTGTGTGTGTGTGTGTGTGTGTGTTTGATTGCACGCTATATCCGTCTGGCGGCTGTTGTGAGTGTTTGAGCTAAACGCATAACATCAATACATCAGTTTCTGTATGTCGGTGTGTCTGTGTGTGTGTTTGATGGCACGCTTTATCCGTCTGGCGGCTGTTTCGAGTGTTTTAGCTAAACGCATAGGCCTATAGGATCAACACGCCAGTGTCTGTGTGTGTGTTTGTGTGTCTGTGTGTTTAATGGTACGCTTTATCCGTCTGGCGGCTGTTGTGAGTGTATGAGATAAACGCATAGCATCGACACGCCAGTGTCTATATGTGTGTGTGTGTGTGTGTGTGTTTGATGGCACGCTTTATCCGTCTGGCAGCTGTTGTGAGTGTTTTAGATAAACGCATAGCATCAACACGCCAGTGTCTGTGTGTGTGTGTTTGTGTGTGTGTGTTTGATGGCACGCTATATCCGTCTGGCGGCTGTTGTGAGTGATTTAGCTAAACGCATAGCATCGACACGCCAGTGTCTGTATGTCTGTGTGTGTGTGTGTGTGTGTGTGTGTGTGTGTGCGTTTGATGGCACGTTATATCCGTCTGGCGGCTGTTGTGAGTGATTTAGCTAAACGCATAGCATCAACACGCCAGTGCCTGCCATGATGTCAGAGTTCAGGGGTTACCTTTTATGTTGATTCGAATATTTTTGACTTGCACACATCTCTTACAATGGTCTGTGTTGTTGTTGTGATGGTTGTGTAGCAGAGTGGCTGTCAGTCTGACCTGTGGAGATATCAAATTCAGAAAATGGCTTCAACAGTCATGACGTCACTTCCCTCGTAATGACGCATAGTAACTTAGTAATACTCTTTAACAGTCGTAACGTCACTTCCTTCCTTATGACGCATGGTAACTTAGTAACACTGGCTCTGAACTATCAGAACAATGGCGGGCGCCCTTAGGAAACATTTCTCCGACGAGCATAAAATTGTATTCAGAGGAGAAAAACAATATAAGTTTGATCATGTTTTGACTTTCATACATTCTGATCACTGGACATATGAAAAGTTCTAGCCAGCATGAAGAATAACAAGTACCAATTTTCTTTGTTTTGAACCAAGCTGCACGCCGTTGCTCGGCGACGTGACATCAGACTTTTGAATCCAATTAAGGAGCAGACACCGGTGTAAAATTGAGCTTTGAGCTTCTTTTTTATAGGGCAATATCCACTAAACGTGCTCAAAGCGCTTTACAGGGAGTCCCTGGCCAGCAGCAGCATTTAACATATAGGACGGTACATGACGCCTGTTAGACGATACTACAATTTTTATTGGACAGAGACAACGCTGTTAACGAGGTACTCATTTTACACCTGGGTACGTTGAGAGAATATGAATAAAGAGCCGTTTCCATGGACTCAACTATGCGATTGAGGCTCGAACCCATGACCTTCCGATCCGAAAGCGGGTGTCATACCATAAGAGTACATAGCCGCAGGATTGAATTCGTCCTAACCGACATCCATCTCGTATAGATAGTATGCGCTTGGCTAAGAAGCTCACAACATTGCCATCCGGAAGTATAACGGACCAACACACAAAACTGTGTGTATCCCTGAACGTTTATAGTCAGGTTAATACAGTTCGTTGAGCATTACTCATAAACGCGGATGGCAAAGAACAATAACAAAGGCCTGAGTGACGTCATCTACAAACTATCTATAGATGGAATGAAAATGAAGTCACTCAGGTCTTTGTTATTTTTTTTGCCATCCGCGTTTATGAGTAATTCTCACTAAACTGTATTAATCAGACTATAAACGTTTAAGGCAACACATCGTTTTGTGTGTTGGTCCGACGTTTTACTTCCGGATGGCAATGTTGTGAGCTTCTTTGCCAAGCGCATAATATCTATATGCAGATCTGGCCGTATACAAGGGCGAGGTCACATTCTCAATACTGTGGACATGCGTTTGACAACGTTATCTCCTTGTTACAAAATATAAAAGTTGTCACCGTGATTTGCTGATAAGGGTAGTGATAATAACCACCATTTTCATTGACTGTAAATAACATCATCATTATCAAAGCTGCCAACTTAAAATTTTTTAAAAAAATCGTAGTTTCCATGGAAAAAAAAAACATTGAAAAATCCATTTTAAATAGCTTTAGAAATAAACAATGTTCTCCCAGCATGGTCCAAACATATTCCA
The DNA here is from genome assembly GCF_034508935.2 of Berghia stephanieae. Taxonomy (NCBI): domain Eukaryota; kingdom Metazoa; phylum Mollusca; class Gastropoda; order Nudibranchia; family Aeolidiidae; genus Berghia; species Berghia stephanieae. Next base: position 3,382,904 of record NC_088374.1, read on the forward strand.
AAGTCCTGAAGAGGTGTTTCTAACTATCAAGCTTTCCTTTTCAACAAGATTTATAGAATCAAAGAAACGAATGCTCTCTGTAGCTGGAACCAAAAAATTCGTAATTATACGGATTATTTTGTAATACTAGGCAGGTCTGTATTAGTTATTTAACTCTCTCCTTACAACCTCCCCCCTCCCCCCTCCACCTCAACCACCGCCCCCCTTCCCCCCTCCACCCCAACCAACCACCCACCCTTCCCCCTCCACCCCAACCACCCCCCCTTTCCCCCCTCAACCTCAACCACCCCCCCCCCTTTTCCCCCTCCACCTCAACCACCCCCCCTTTTCCCCCTCCAACCCAACCAACCCCCCCCCTTTCCCTCTCCACCTCAACCACACCCCCCTTTCCCCCCTCCACCCCAACCCCTCAACACAAGTCTGATATTTCTGGCTATAAATTTAATTTTCAACATCTTAACCAACCCGACTTAATACCGTTTTGAGGCGAAGCGTCACAAATACGGTTCAGCTCAGATGGACGAGTAAACGTTTAGCTTCGACCTGGCCTCAATAATTTTTTGACACAGGAGATGGAGTGGTCGAGTGGTTAAGGCGTTGCACTGTGGCCCAGAAGGTCTCGGGTTATCGCCGCGCTTCATTCACTTTCATTTTTTTTTTCATCTGGGCAAAATTATTAACCCCCAATTTGCTCACTGTGACAACATGGGTGATTCCTGTTGACATCAAACATCTTGTTTGATGAGTTTATATTCCTTCATGGAATGCCTGGGCGACGGTATCTCACTGTGACAACATGGGTGATTCCTGTTGACATCAAACATCTTGTTTGATGAGTTTATATTCCTTCATGGAATGCCTAGGCGACGGTATCTCACTGTGACAACATGGGTGATTCCTGTTGACATCAGACATCTTGTTCGATGAGTTATCTATATTCCTTCATGGAATGCCTAGGCGACGGTATCTCACTGTGACAACATGGGTGATTCCTGTTGACATCAGACATCTTATTTGATGAGTTATCTATATTCCTTCGTGGAATGCCTAGGCGACTGTATCTCACTGTGTCAACATGGGTGATTCCTGTTGACATCAGACATCTTGTTTGATGAGTTATCTATATTCCTTCGTGGAATGCCTAGGCGACGGTATCTCACTGTGACAACATGGGTGATTCCTGTTGACACCAGACATCTTATTTGATGAATTATCTATATTCCTTCATGGAATGCCTAGGCGACGGTATCTCAATGTGACAACATGGGTGATTCATGTTGACATCAGACATCTTGTTTGATGAGTTATCTATATTCCTTCATGGAATGCCGAGGCGACGGTATCTCACTGTGACAACATGGGTGATTCCTGTTGACATCATACATCTTGTTTGATGAATTATCTATATTCCTTCGTGGAATGCCTAGGCGACGGTATCTCACTGTGACAACATGGGTGATTCCTGTTGAAATCAGACATCGTGTTTGATGAGTTATCTATATTCCTTCATGGAATGCCTAGGCGACGTTATCTCACTGTGACAACATGGGTGATTTCTGTTGACATCAGACATCTTGTTTGATGAGTTATCCATATTCCTTCGTGGAATGCCTAGGCGACGGTATCTCACTGTGACAACATGGGTGATTCCTGTTGACATCAGACATCGTGTTTGATGGGTTATCTATATTCCTTCATGGAATGCCTAGGTGACGGGATCTCACTGTGACAACATGGGTGATTCCTGTTGACATCAGACATCTTGTTTGATGGGTTATCTATACATTCCTTCATGGAATGCCTAGGTGACGGGATCTCACTGTGACAACATGGGTGATTCCTGTTGACATCAGACATCTTATTTGATGAATTATCTATATTCCTTCATGGAATGCCTTGGCGACGATATCTTATGATGTCGCGGTTGAAGGGCAAATTTTAGAAACAATACGCTTCAACAGTCAAGACTTCACTTCCTTCGTAATAACGCATAGTGTCTTAGCAACTGGCTCTAAACTATCGGAACAATGGCGGACGCCCTCATGAAATATTTCTCCAACGAGCATAAAAGCGTATCCAGAGGAGAAAAACATTATAAATCTGATCGTGTTTTGACTTTTACACATTCTGATCACAAGGCATATGAAAAGTTCTAGCGAGCATGAGGAATAAGAAAGTACCAAATTTCTTTTCTTAGAACCACGATAGCCGCCGTTGCTGGGCGACGTGACATCAGACTATTGAATCCAATAGTTTTCAAAAAAATGTTTAAACCTAAGACTTCATATCCTGACACCAAGTGTGTACTGACATTGTTATTCTAACGTATCAAGGCTTTTGAACACACTAAGACAATAATAGATGTAACTGAACTCCTGTAAAAAAAAATAAAAAAAAATATCAAAAAATTTGGCCAAAAAACTCGTCCTTCAAATATCCATCGATTTAAATGACTCTCATCTTGGCAAACGCTTTTAAACCTGGGATTTCGCGAAGTCTTCCTTTAAAGTCCCGAGTTTGATAGTTTTTGCCAATATGAGAGTCATTGAAAACGATCCATATACATTTGAAGAACGAGATTTCTGGCCAAATTTTTACATATTTTTTTTCTCCAGATTAAGACAGTTTACCTTCTCAAGCCTGAGTCCTAGGTCAATAGTCATTTCCTTGTGTTTCCAGGGGTTGCTTTGATTAGTCTTGGCGATATCTACCTTGTTGTTGACCTTGTTGTTATTGTTATTGTTGTTGTTGTTGTTGTTATTGTTGTTGTTGTTGTTGTTGTAGTAGTTGTTGTTGTTGTTGTAGTTGTTTTTATTGTAGTTGTTGTTGTTGTTGTTGTCGTCGTTGTTGTAGTTGTTGTCGTTGTTGTTGACACAATCTCCTTCATCAATGGACACTGACTTGTTCGATGTCACAGAGGTCAAGGAGAGCCGGACACAGTGGTCAACTTTGTAACTAAAAACCAAATTAAAAACAAAAACAAATAAAAAACACTGAAATAAAACAAATAAAGTTAACCCTCTCCTTACCATTTGCATCAAAATCGTCACATTTGTTACAACTCAATAATATACATTTTTTCTTATTCAGATTTATTTTGTACATCACAAACGTTGAAGAATGATCTTTGTTTAATACGAATTTTTGACTCCAGCCGCAGAACTGCATCCACGTCTTTGAAAAATAAATCTATTTGAAAAGTAAAATTTAGTTCCTGAGATCGTTCATTTAGGACCTTGTTGTTCCCCAATGTGTGGATCTTGGGGATGGCAAATATGTGACCCTTCGCTCCAAAACGGTATTATGTCGGAACGATCCAGATGCTTAAAAGCCGAATTAAATGTTAAACTTGTCAAAAATATAAATTGTTGGCATTAGCACCCTAAAATATGGTATCCATTCTCCTCAATAAAACATAAAAACTCAACTGATATTTCTGGCTATAAATTCAATTTTCAACATCTTAACCAACCCGACTTAATGCCGTTTTGATGCGAAGGGTCACATATGTGATTTCTAAATCTATTCATAATTAGAATTCATTACTTTTCCCCTAGAAACTACATTTTTTTATTTTGTAAATTTCAAGTCAGATATGAAATAATCCGGTGTACTTACTCAAAAGCTAGGTGGATTAGTGGATGGATGTGTGAGGTGTTCGACAGGGAGAAGTAAAGATCCAAGTTGTTTGATTTGTTATTTGACTCGTCAAGTACCAGTTGAAAGTCATCACCTGTGAAAAAATGTTTTAAAAAAAATTGAGCTTTTATATAGCGCGATATCCACTAAACGTGCTCAAAGCGCTTTACAAGGGGTCCCTGGCCAACAGCAACACATAACATGTAGGACGAGACATGACGCCTGTCAGGCGATATTACACATTTTTGTGACAGAGACAACGCTGTTAACGGCCAGGTACTCATTTTACACCTGAGTACGGTGAGAGAATGTGAGTAAAGAGCCTTCTCCAAGGACTCAACTATGCGCCGAGCGAGGCTCGAACCCAGGACCTTCCGATCAGAAAGCGAGTGTCATACCATTAGACCACATAGCCGCACAAAAAGAGGAAGAAAGACATGGACACCTTTGTACACATCAATTACAATCTAGAGTTGCCCAGAATGAGTCAAAAATGTATGGTAAATTGAAGGTGGTAAAAATGGGTCTTATAAAAGACATTTCGGCCTTTGGCCTTCTTCAACCCTCTCCTTACCACCTATTAGAAAAATCGTCACATTTGTTACGATGCAACCGTCACTTTTCTCATCCAGATGTCATTTCCTTTTGCTATAGCTATAAAAACTTGACATTATGTAACAGAGCTCATATGTGACC
>NC_088374.1:3389738-3407238 GCF_034508935.2 Berghia stephanieae
ATCAATAAATTGCGCTCACTGGATTAATTTTCATGTTGACCTTCCTGCACTTGCCATTAATAATAGCTAATAACAAATACTTTGCCCTCAAACTTTAGCCCCGTTAGTTTTTAAAGTTCGTGTTGCACTACTTATCACTTGATGCACTTTTAGCACTAACTCTCTCTCTCTCTCTCTCTCTCTCTCTCTCTCTCTCTCTCTCTCTCTCTCAAACACACACACACACACGCACACACACACACTACAACCACCACCACCGGATCTTCATCACGACAACTACTACTACAATCACCACAACCATCACATCATCACTGCCACTACTACTTCAACCACCACCACCACATCATCATCACTACCACTACTACTAAAACCACCACCACCACATCATCATCACTACCACTACTACTACAACCACCACCACATCATTATCACTACTACTACAACCACCACCACATCATCATCACTACCACTACTACTACAACCACCACCACCACATCATCATCACTACCACTACTACTACAACCACCACCACATCATTATCACTACTACTACAACCACCACCACCACCACATCATTATCACTACTACTACAACCACCACAACCACATCATTATCACTACTACTTCAACCACCACCACCACATCATTATCACTACTACTACAACCACCACCACCACCACATCATTATCACTACTACTTCAACCACCACCACCACATCATTATCACTACTACTTCAACCACCACCACCACATCATTATCACTACTACTACAACCACCATCACCACATCATTATCACTACTACTTCAACCACCACCACCACATTATTATCACTACTACTTCAACCACCACCACCACATCATTATCACTACTACTTCAACCACCACCACCACATTATTATCACTACTACTTCAACCACCACCACCACATCATTATCACTACTACTTCAACCACCACCACCACATCATTATCACTACTACTTCAACCACCACCACCACATTATTATCACTACTACTTCAACCACCACCACCACATCATTATCACTACTACTTCAACCACCACCACCACATCATTATCACTACTACTACAACCACCACCACCACTACATCGTCATTACTACTACAACCACTACCACCACATCATTACTACTACTACAACCACCCACACCACATCATCACTACTACTACAACCACTGCCACTACTACAACCACAGTCACCACCACCACCACATCATCATCACTACCAATACTACTACTACTACAACAGTCATTATGACATCATCATCATCACTACTACTACTACTACTACTACTACTACTACTACTACTACTACTACTACTACTACTACTACAAACACCAACACAACATCATCCTCACTACCATCATTATGTTTTGGAGCTTTTCTTCTCTTGAAATCAGGAAACTTTGGGGTTGTATTTGGCAATGTGTTCATATATCAGAAAATATTTGTAATCAGTTATCTATTTAGACCTATACAATATGTAAACACAATACCAAATATAATCTCAATTCCCTTTTTGTGTGTGCGGGAATTCCTCTTTCAGCATCGAAATTCCTCCGAGTGGTGTCTAAAATTTATGTGAGTCAAATTAAAAATTGGCGTCTCTGCAAATTTTACTCTTCTCGTCAAATGTTCAATGCCCGTATCTGAGGAGTTATCTTTGCCCATTGATTTGATTATGTGTGAAAACGGTGCCTCACTTCATAGTCGATTTTCTCAAAACCTGGTTGTTACACTCTCCCTTCTTCAAACGGTAATAGTTGTATAATTAATAATCAGAATTTTATAAATTTGGTATCAAAGTTTTAAGCATAATATAAGCTAGAATTGGCAAGAGATAGATCAGCTTGGCGGAAGATGACCTCCGACGTCTGCTTCAGATATGGAACTACATGAGATGAGATTAGCTAGGATTGGGTACCAAAAACCCAAAATTGAAAAACCCGACTTAATACCGTTTTGAGGCGGAGTGTCACATATTGTCGAACAATATAATGTATAGAATGTGCTGGTTGCTTTTCTATTTGAGTAAGAAATGTCTGTTTTTGGGTTGGCTGGGCGTGAAGTTTTGGGGACAATTAATTATGAAAATGGCTGGTAAGGAGAGGGTTAAGTAAACAAGAAATAACGTTTTATTTTCTTACATTTTTTTCTCATTTACTAACGATCATACAAATGTAACATAAAACATTTCATTTTATTGTTTACCCGATGAAAGGCAAAGGTCAAATCGTCGATCACATTTTGTTATATATTTATTAAGAGTCATTTTCACTCCATTTATTTTACTATTAAATTAATTAAAACAAACAGCAGTTTTACATCGTGGACAAAGTCTGGTTCTTTTCCTTCAATCCTCTCCTTACCATCTGCAGCAAAATCATCACATTTGTTACGCCACAATATATCTACTTTTTTCTATTCATATTTATTTTGAACATCACAAACTTTGAAGAATGATATTTTTGTGATTAATTATATATATATATATATATATATATATATATATATATATATATATATATATATATATAAATATATATATATATATATATATATATATATATATATATATATATATATATATATATATATATATATATTGAATTGTATTGTGTTGGATACAAATATGGTACGAATAGTGGTCGACATGTAGCAATGGACCGAATTATTATTTTAATATTTACCACAATGTTTGAGTCAGTCTACATCGATGTTTCAGGCCTTTTCAGTCATCGTCAGGACTGTGTGTTACATGAGTTTGGTTTGTTGTGTGTTGTTGCTTGTTGAAGTGGTTCCATAGGTTTGTTTATATACCTAGCTATCTATCTATCTATCTATCTATCTATATATATATATATATATATATATATATATATATATATATATATATATATATAATCTTAAGATTGTTTTGTGTTTGTCATTTAATAAATATAATAGGAAGAGTATTTACCTGTACCAAGTCTCCATACCGTCCACATGAGAGAGGAGCTATTTTTATCCCTGACTCTTTCAAAATACATCGAACACAACCATGACGTCAGATCAGCTTTACAATTTACCCCTGGGAAAGACATATTATTCTGGTCCAGTTGGGGAACAACCCTATGCCATTTGGGATTTGTCTGTGACGTCGCTGTAGTGGAAAGGATTGGTTCTTTTGTTGGGGATGTGTCTTCGGTATCTGGCTCGGCAGTTGTGAATTCTTTAGTATTTGGGGGTGGCCTGGATGTTTTAAAAGTGGATGCAGTGGTTGTTGTGTTTGTTCCTGTGGTGTTTGTAGTTTTTGGAGTTGTCAATGTTGAGGAATGTGTGGGTGATGATGCTGCTGTTTTTGTTGTGTTTGTTGAAGATTGCGATGGTGTATTTGATGTGTGTTTAGTTTTTGGGGTGGATATGGTCGAGAGTGATCTGGTTGTTTGTGTGGTGGGTTTTGTTGTTGGGGTTTGTGTGGTGGGTTGTGTTGTTGATGTTTTTGAAGTGGGTAGTGTTGTTGATGTTTGTGTAGTGGGTTGTGTTGTTGATGTTTGTATAGTGGGTTGTGTTGTTGATGTTTGTGTAGTGGGTTGTGTTGTTGGGGTTTGTGTAGTGGGTTTTGTTGTTGGGGTTGGTGTAGTGGGTTGTGTTGTTGATGTGTGTGTAGTGGGTTTTGCTGTTGTTGTTTGTGTAGTGGGTTGTGTTGTTGATGTTTGTGTAGTGGGTTGCGTTGTTGATGTTTGTGTAGTGGGTTTTGTTGTTGTTGTTTGTGTAGTGGGTTGTGTTGTTGGGGTTTGTGTAGTGGGTTGTGTTGTTGATGTTTGTGTAGCGGGTTCTGTTGTTGGGGTTTGTGTAGTGGGTTTTGTTGTTGTTGTTTGTGTAGTGGGTTGTGTTGTTGGGGTTTGTGTAGTGGGTTGTGTTGTTGATGTTTGTGTAGTGGGTTGTGTTGTTGGGGTTTGTGTGGTGGTTTGTATGGTGGGTATTGTTGTGGTTTGTGTTGTGATTTTTGTGGTGGTTTGTGTGGTGGTTTTTGTGGTGGGTGGAAATGTTGTGGTTTGTGTTGTGGTCTGAGAGGTAGTTTGTGTGTTGGTTGGTGTGGAGCTTTGCGTTGTAGTCTGTGTGGTGGTTTGTTTATTGTTCGGTGTGTTGGTTGATATGCTGATTTGTACGGTGGTTTTCGTGCTGGTTTGAGTAGTAGTTTGTTTAACGTTTGGAGTGGTGTCTTTTGTAACGTTTTGTGTAATGTTTGGACTACTGTTTGCCGTACTGGCTGGTGGCGTATTGTGTGAAGGGTTTGGTGTAGTTTTGGTGGGGGAATCCTTGTTCGTTTTAGCTGTACTGTATTTAGCAGTATTTGTTGTAAACATATGTGTAACGATTGGTGTAATCAACGGTTTACTGAATGGTGAGGTATTTGGTGTAGTAGATTGTATTGGTGGTACTGTAGTGGTTGGTGTAAACATGAATCTACCAACAACTTCAACATTGTCCAGTGCTATTTGGCTGTCTTTGTCCAGTTTCTCTCCTTGAAATCCAATCTGTTCAAGGATGAAATACGGTGAAATATTCATAGGCTGCTGTCATTGTGTGAATGTTATTTTGTTTGCCATTGTACAAAATCTTTAAGATTTAATTAATGAAATGAATTATTATAGTATTTATGTTTGATATATATTTTTCAATTCTTTTTTTTACAATTTTTTTTAAAGAACAGAATTGATAAATACTAGACTCCATTCTACCTTTTTTTGTGTTCAAGATTTTAAAATAGAATCTGCTGATTAAACGCCTTTTTCTTGTTAAGATTGATTAAAATTTCCCTACAACTTACAATATTTTGATACAAGTGTTAAATGGTTTCCTTATATGCAAGTTTTCGTTGAATTTTTGTGTGTTCAATTAATACGTGTCTTTTAATATTCACTTAGAAGAATATTATATCAATATTTACATTTTCAACCTGCATGGTCTTAATTTATTTCGTGACATAATTATATTTATATTTATATGATAATTATTTCTTGCTTAAGAAGAAAAATATTATGTTGATCATACGCGCATTTAAGTAAAATCAGTGTGAGGCTGACTTATGAGAAATTGTTTTGTAGTGAGGAAGATTGAATAATGCAAGTCATGTATTCAGCGGATATCCTACATGCAAACAGCTCTCGAGGCCTATTCACTGTTAGAACAAACCGACAAATGCAAGTGCAAGCAAGGAATGAAAATTATATCTAGGCATTCATTATGAAATGAACAACTTTTTAAAAAGATGAATTATGTTAAAGTTCATCAAATATTTTGTTGTTGTTGGTAATTTGAAAATTGTAAACATCATATATTACAAACACTCTATGTATTTGAACTTGAAATTACTAAGATAAATTATATAATATATATATATATATATATATATATATATATATATATATATATAATGTAAATTTTCACTCACATTTTTTCACTCACAATTTCGTACCTACAAGTACCCACCAACACTCATAAATATATATATATATATATATATATATATATATATATATATATATATATATATATATGAGTAGTGACCTTAGAGTATAAACTTTTTTGCGTACATATGAGGCTCGTAACTGTTTGGCTGGAACTATCTCTGACACAAATTTCGCTTTCCGCCAACTGCCATGCGTAGTATCAGAAATCTGGCCAAGGTATTTCACTGTTGTGTTTCCCCCAATGTCAACAATCTTGTTGTAAATTCTTATAGTCTGGGGGTTAAGTCCCACTGTTGCATAATATAATTTGATACATGCTTGTGAAATTTTGGATGTCATTGTCGTTCCCCACAATGTAGCTTTTGATCCAATCTCAGCATCTTCCGAACTCGTGTCTAGAAGAACAAAGGATCCTGAAACAAATTTGGACAAACGAAAAATCCATAGTGACATGTCAAAGTATTTTCAATGAATACTTTCCGTTGTAAAATTGTCAGGGGTTGATTTATATCAGGGGTTGATGGATAAGTAAGTATAAATAACTAAGGTTTAGGGGTGGATTTCTAGATGACTCCTTGTAAATAACTGTGGTGTAAGTGTTGATACCCGGATTATAGTCATTGTGGTGAGCTTTGATGTCCCCGTGTTTTCCGTCATTGTTGTTGTCATCGAGTCTTAGGTTTTACCTTGAGAAAGGATGTACGTGCATCATGTGGGCTCGAATTTTGGGTAATTTGATAGGTTTGTTGTAATGAAATTTCTAATGCATTGCAAACTATCCGTTAATGAATTTGATATGGGATGGGTTGGAACGGAAGTTTGGTGTTAGAGGAGGGTGTCCATAATTTAGTTATATTATTTAATATTTTGACCAATCAGAATGTTTCGTTGAACAAGGGTTCAATTGTAGATTCTGATATTTTGATCAGTTGAACTGAAGACTCCGGCTTGGACGGACGTGCTAGTGACTCGAAGAGAGCACTAAAATTATAATAAATAAATTCCCAAAGTTTATGCTGTTTGTGGCAGCGGTGATACTGTTTGTGGCAGTATTTCTCCGTCCAAGTCGTTATTGTGACGCCTTTGAGGCTTTTTATTTTAATTACATTGTTTTACTGGCTCTGGTAATATTTCAAAATTAATATTTATTGTGAAATCTGAGTGATATTTTGTGTTATTTTAGTAATGGTTCCCTAATAGGGGTGATAGTTAGTTGATGAGGAATTTTGATTTTAGTATAGTGAGTCCATAAATATAATGGCATTACTAAGTGTATTCACTGCTATTCCGTTGTGTTGATTTACTACTTTTATTAATAGATTGATATAATATTTGGTTTTGATTAATTAATCCTTCTATATTCTTCCTTATTCATTCCTCCGTGTTTTAAGTGAAAGAGCTATACAGGTTCAGACCCCACTATACCTCTGTTTTGTCGACTACAAAAAAGCTTTTGATAGAGTACGCCACGAAGAAATACTAAAACAACTGCACTCCATTGGCGCTGATGAGAAAGACCTCAGACTCATGCAAACATTATACTACACCCAGCAGGCATCTATCAAAATCGGAAACTCTACAGGAAATTCCATTCCTATTAAGAAAGGAGTCCGTCAAGGGTGTGTTGCCTCACCAGATCTGTTTAATCTATACCAAGAAACAATCATGAGGGGCATAACTAATATGGAGGGAATCAAAGTAGGAGGTCACAACATAAATAATATAAGATACGCAGACGATACGGTACTCATTGCAACATCAGAAATCCAACTTCAAAAGATTGTTGACAAAGTGGTAGTAGATAGTGAAGCCAAGGGAATGGAAGTGAATATCACCAAAACGGAATGCATGGTAATACAGAAAAACCCCGAAAACAACAACACCTGCAATATAACGATTCACGGCGAGCAACTTACCAACGTAGAAAGTTTTAAATACCTAGGTTCAATAGTGACAACAGATGGAAGATGTAACCGAGACATACGAGCAAGAATAACTCAAGCCAAACAGGCCTTCATGGACCTGGGAAACATTTTGAAAAACAAACAGATGTCGTTCGGGATTAGATTCCGAGTCTTGAAGTGCTACGTGTGGCCAATCTTGTTATACGGATGCGAAAGCTGGAATACAAATGCAGAAACACAAAAGAACATTGAAGCTTTTGAAATGTGGTGCTTGAGAAGGATGCAGAGAATATCGTATACTGCACACAAAACGAACGAAGAAGTGCTAAAACAAACATACCAACAAAGGAAACTAATGCCCTTAATAGCGGATCGACAACTATCATTTTTCGGACACATAGTAAGGAAAGATAAAAATGAATACCTGGCAAGTTGTGGAAAAATACCTGGTAAACGCGCCCGGGGAGACAAAAAAAAACACTCATAGACCAACTGAAGGGCTTCACCAACCTAACAATCCAAGAGCTGTTTGAAAAAGCAAGAGACAGGGAGGAATGGAGAGAGATAATTCATGCAGTATCCCAAGCCTGGACCAGGCATGGAACCTAGAAGAGAGAGAATTCTTCCTTATTTAGTGAAGCCAGTTGGCTTGAGGTTGACCTAAGGTTGCCGTGAGGTTGTTTTGACGTTGATTTGAAATCAAACATTAATAATTTGAAGAAATCAAAGAAACATTAACAATACAAGGAACAGTGCTTATTTGTGAACGAAAGAAAACAATTTTACCCATTTGATCGATAAATATTTGATAAGTCATTCTTCATCCATCGGAAACTATACTTATCATCTTTGCTGTCCTGCCTTGGTTGCTGTCGTCATGTTATGTGTTAGATTAGATGCTAAATTAAGGTAAGGGCGCCCTTAGAGATACAGTATTAGATAAGTCTATATTATAATTTGTGATTTCTGTTCTTCTTTAATTATTCTCTTCACTATCTCTTCTGCTCTATCTACATATTCCAACCCTTTATTCTGTAATACATCATTGCTACTATATATAAATAAGACCTACTTCTTTTCCTTTTCTTGCATTATTCCTCTTTACTCAATACATAAATAAACCATTTGATATAAAACTGTACATCACTTGTTTGCTTGTCGGTGTGTTACGTCCGTGTTTGTCTTCATTGACAATAATAGGTAAAGGCGACGGACTGAGTGCGTAGTGGACGCATTGCGAACTCACTCTGGCGCTTAAGTAACATCGGGACAACGGTCACTTTGTTACATTTTTGGTGGAGCTGCCGGGTAAAATTGTTATAATCCATTGATCAAAACAGTTGGATTTTTTGGCAGGCTAGAACATATAACAACCTCCATAGATGGGGGGAAATTACCTCCCATGCCTGTCCCAATTTTCATGACTCCACCATTTTCTTAATTTTTCTTTGACTTTATTTTTAAATTCGTTATGTAAATTTTAAGCATACGTGTAAGTAGTTGGCTACTTAATGTTATAAATATTCACCCTCAAAGTCGTATTCCATTTTAATGTAAATCAAATTTTCTCACTTTGTTGACAATTGTTATAGAAACAATATTTTTACTCCAAAACTATTCAATAAAAAGAAGATGAAAGTAGCCGGATTTTTTATGTAACATATTAGCTATTTTAGTTCCAAATTTCAAATCTCTGGCATTAATATTTTATTGATGGTTCTAAAAATGTTTATGGTGATTAGATAACAATTTTGAGAAAAAACGCAATATCTATCAGATTTTAAGCCAAATAACGTTGCGTAGGGGTATTAAATAACAAATCATTCATTAAGCAAAACTATGGGTTAAAATTAAATGAGCAATGAATGAATTGATCAAAATTAGTCCCGTCAAAAAAAAAATGATAATTTCCACCCAAACAGACCCCATTTGCACCATTGAGATCCATTAAAGAGTATTTTATGATTGTCATTTCTGCATGCAAAAATATCTAAATTATACATCAATTTAAACCTATAAGCATACCATTTATTCGTATTTCAAACAATTGAAAAGTATGAAATAGTAGATACTGACCTGTCTTTTTCTTGTTACCTAAAGGGACATCCCTACAAATTCCTTCATCAGAGGATACCGATTTTGTATGAGTCACTCTTTTCCATCCAAATGCTTTATTACTCGTTTCAACATTAAAACTGCCACACAAATTTTTGTTGAAATGACAACTTGGGAGTCCGAAATGCGATCCAGTGCAATGACACAGCCAATCAGAATGGCTTATTCCTATTCCAGCAATGGCGACAAGTCCAGCAAAATCCTTGGAGTCCACTTGAAACACAATCTGACATTTTGTGATTTAATAACAAATAACATTGTGAAATTGAATGTAAGCTTCAATTTAATTACAAAAACAGATAAAATGGACGTTTCGGGTTTCCGCTTTATCAACAAAACAGGTCGAATGAGATAATATTATGATAGTGTTTTCGTAATTAAATTGAAGCTTACATTCAATTTCACATTGTTATTTATTTATTTGAGTTTCGAGCAGCAACTTTTACATTGATTTTATAACAACGCATTATGACCACAAATAAAAGGAGTTTTTAAATTTTATTCATATAATGTATATATTATAAAAATACGCTTAGTTTGAACTCTCTCCTTACCGACCATGGTCAATTTTTAAACTGAAATGTCACTCCAACACACACATTAAATCGCTGAACTCAAATTTTAAAAGTAATAATAACATGATATATACCAAAAAAAACCCCAAAAAACATGATATATACCAAAAAAAAAAAAAAAAAAACATGATATATACCAAAAAAAAACCAAAAAACATGATATATACATAATTTTGTTTTTTAAAAAGCCTTGCAAATATTTTGTTTCAATTTTTGCGATTGATAAAACAAATCTGAATAAGAAAACTGGTGTTTGTATCGTAACAAATGTGACGATTTTCCTTCAGTTGGTGAGGAGAGGGTTAATGGTGATTAGGTTTATTTGTAAAATTCTCAGACAAATGAACTTTTCTGAAGAGTGTTTAATTAATACATGGTTTAAGTTACCTTTTGTGTCCATGTACTTTTATGGGTCTTCCTTCCTACATTTTTTTGTGATTTTGTATAAGGTTGTGAATCCAGCTTCATTCTAGTTTACGTCGAGCCAACCATATTGCAAACATAATATAACAGGATGTGTTTACTATGGGATAAGAATTTTGCTAAAATAATTTTTCTTTTCAAGAGTAATATTCTAACTCGTTAAATCATAAATTCGTTAAAATCTAAGAAAGAAAAGATTAATCATCAAAGGCTTCATAATGCAAAACTTTTTTTTTCAATTTGTTGGGTTCTTTTGGGGTTTCTTGGGTTGTTTTTTCCAGGAAATGTTTATGTTTATACGATTAACCCTCTCCTTACCAACTATAGGAAAATCGTCACATTTGTTACAATAAAATCAACATTTTTCATATCCAAATGTCTTTTGTACATCATAAAATTTAATGAAAATAAATAATGTTTTGTAGAGCATGTTTTGCTAAAGAAATTATTTATCGCAAGAGCTTACTGCTATTGTGTTTGAGTGATAAAAAATATATTTTTGTGTTAGTTGGGTGTGACGTTTTGGGGAAAATCCTGAAAATGGCTGGTAAGGGAAGAGTTAAGAACTGAACAGGTGTGTATGAAAAGTGCCAGACAAAGCAAGAAAGAAAAACAAGAAAAAAGACCATCCCAGACAATCAGTCGGCCTCGAGGTAGACTAACTATGTGGGATGTTTTGTTTCCTTGCTTTGTCTGGCACCTTTTAATACACACTTGTTAGGTACTTTATCTTAACCGGTGCCTGCTCCTTAATTCCATAATTGTGACCCCTCGTCTCAAAACGGTATTATGTCGGGATGGTCCAGATTCTAAAAAGTCAAATTATAGTCAAACTGGTCAAAAATATGAAACGTTGGTATAATTTAGCACAGTAAAATATGATATTCCTTTTCCTCTATAAAGCAAATAAACTCAACTTAAGCATGATATTTCTGGCTATAAATTCCATTTTCAGCATCTTAATCATCCCGACTTAATACCGTTTTGAGACGAGGGGTCACAATTAGTTTATGTCTTTAGTTGCCAAACAATTGAAAATATTCATCAACCTTTTTCAGCTACAAGTTTGAACTGCATCCTCAAGGTTAGAATCAAAGTCGATTTCAATGCTATGTTCCACATAAAGTTTCGCAGCAAAAGAATCGAATTATGGGAATCTCGTTTTGTTTTTTGTTTTTTGTTTTTTTTATTTAATTTATTCATTTAATTATTTATATATATATATATATATATAAATATATATATATATATAATATATATATATATATATATATATATATATATTTATATAAATATATATTATTTAACTTTCTATTTACAAATAGTTCATAAATGGTAGACTATGATTATTCGTTTTGTTTTTGTTAATTTACAAGAGAAATATGGAAATTTATTGAACGCCATTTCTATGTCTCATTAAGTGGTATTGGATAAATGGTACATCCTACATAGTAAAAAAGAAAAACTAACCTAAAGGTTTATGTTTATGTATATTAGCTTAATTCCCTTCACCTTTATCACCTTGACATTATGCCTTGCTCTAAATGAACTTTATTATCTCTGTTTGTTTTCAAAATAAATTGTTCATTCTTACTTGTGAGGTTTTCCAAACACATGCATGAAATCGAACGTGCTTCCATTTGCCTCCTGTGTCTTCTCCCACGGCTCCGATAAACCCATCCATCAGTCTCCCATCTGATTCATCCCTGTTCGACACCGTCAGAACTGGGGTTTTCTCCTTCTTCTCCTCTTTCCCTGCTCCGCCACTGACACCGCTGTTGATACTGACCAAGGTTGCATAGCGAAACGTGATGCAAACTGCTTCTACGTTGGTATCGTTGATCTGACCGACGAATGTGGCTTTAGTTGGACCAGAAGAATTTGTCAAGTTTATATAGTTGTACGTCTGCATTCCTGTGAAGAAGAAAAAACAGATACAGATGACAGCAAGGGGATCGCTTGTTATCAGAAGCGTCACACAGTGAAGTCAGTATGCCATCAAGATTAAAATCTGATTCACCTTTCTACCTATCAAAGAAAAAAAAAACTACAACATGCAAGACGCCTGGTGCGAGGAATGGAAAAGGAATAAACCAACAGGAGGGGAACTAATTGAAGATCCCTGTAAAAGTCTCCCATGTCTACAGGATCAACCAAGAAAATACTGGGTAGCTGCAAATAGACTACGGTCAAAACCTACAAGAACAGCTGCCAACATGCACAAATGGGGACTCCAAGAATCACCAAATCCCCAAAGTGCAACAAAGCACCACACGATGCAAACAATCTCGAACTAGATTGCCCAGAGACAAAACTGAAAGGGGGATTTGAAACCATCAACAAATGTGATGATGACTTCCGAACCTGGATTGATACCTTGAACCAAAGAGCGTGTAGGTAACGATTGTTATGTTACCAAGAGCTCTCACTTCCCGCTTTTGGTGAAGCCAAGCATCTTCCGTCTTCTACTCGATTTTCTTCATTGTATCAGTAAGCCTAGCGCGCATGATTCACGCGGAGCACATCCACCTCGCTGTCTCGCCTGGCACGCGACATTAGCATTGCGGTTAAGAGAAGTGAGAGCTCTTGGTAACTACGTTACCCTACACACTCTTTGCTTGAACATAGAAGTATAGCCGATCGATACTATTACTAGTATGCCAGGTTGGTGTCAATAGCAAGTTTTAGATTAAAACAACCCTTTAGTAGTCTCTAATAGGAATAAACGAGTGGCGCTAAACTTCATTAATGAAGCTTGTGACGTAATTGCGTTATTGGCTTAAACCGTCTCCTTACCACCAATACGATTCAATAGTCTGATGACACGCATTGGCAACGGCGGCCATCTTGGTTCTAAACAAAGAAAATCATTCATTACTTTTTATTTTTCATGTTGGCTAGAACTTGTCATATGTCCTGTGATCACAATGTGTAAAAGTCAAAACATGATCAAATTTATGTGTTTTTTATTCTTCTGGATTCTCGCCGGAGAAATATCTCATACTGGCGTCCGCCATTGTTCCGATAGTTTAGAGCCAGTGTTACTAAGTTACCATGCGGCATTAGGAAGGAAGTGACGTTACGACTGTTGAAGAGTAACGGAAAATGGTCACATTTGTTTCGATTCAACCGTTAAATTTCTCATCCAGATTTCATTTCTTTTTGCTATAGCTATAAAAACTTGACATTCTGTAATAGAGTTCATATTGTCCAACAATATTATGTATAGAATGTGCTTGTTGCTTTTCTGTTTGAGTAAGATATGTTTGTTTTTGTGTGGGTGGGTGAGAAGTTTTGGGGAAAACTTTGAAAATAGGTGGTAAGGTGAGGGTAAAACAATTTATATTTATCTTGTAAGCGGTCATTTATCTTAAGAATTCTGACCTTGACCTTTTACCAAAAAAAAACAAACCGTTCTTTGCGAAGAACTGCGATGTATTGATAGAATGCGCTTGGCCAAGGAGTTCACAACATTGCCATCCGGAAGTATAACGGACCAACACACAAACTCTGTGTAACCATGAACTTTTATAGTCTGGTTAATATAGTTTAGTGAGAACAATTCACAAACGCGGATGGCAAAAACAATAACAAAGGCCCGATTGACGTCATCTTCGAACTATCTATTGACGTGGGTCATCCCAAATGTTTGCGCCATCTCAATTATACAAGCAAAGAGGAGTAAAAAAATAAACAGAAAACATCAAGAATTTTTTTACAAAATATAGTTTTTTTATAGTTCGAAGATGACGTCACTCATGTCTTTGTTATTGTTTTTTTTTGCCATCCGCGTTTATGAGTAATGCTCACTCTGAACTGTATTAACCTGACTATAGATAGTTCGAAGATGACGTCACTCAGGTATTTGTTTAATTTTGTTTGCCGCCATCCGCGTTTATGAGTAATGCTCACAGAACTGTCTTAACCCGACTATAAACGTTCATGGATACACAGTTTTGTGTGTTGGTCCGTTATACTTCCGGATGGCAATGTTATGAGCTTCTTAGCCAAGCGCATACTATCTATAAGGCAATATCCACCAAACGTGCTCAAAGCACTTTACAACCGGTCCCTAACCAACAGCAACACGTAAAATATAGAACGACATGTGGCGTCTGTTAGACGATATTACAATATTTTCGGACAGAGACAACATTGTTAATGGCCAGGTATTCATTATACACCTGAGTATGGTGAGAGAATTTGAGTAAAAAGCCTTTTCCAAGGACTCAACTATGCGCCGAGTGAGGCTCAGCGAACCCAGGAGCTTCCGATCCAAAAGCGACTGTCATACCACAAGACCACATAGCCGCACGAGACCAATACTTCTCACTAAGATGAACAACTCATTCTACCAATAGATAGAATGCGCTTGGCTAAGAAGCTCACAACATTGCCATCCGGAAGTATAACGGACCAACACCCAAAACTGTGTGTATCCATGAACGTTTATAGTCGGGTTAAAACAGTTCAGTGAGCATTTCTCATAAACGCGAATGGCAAAAAACAATAACAAAGACCTGAGTGACGTCATCTTCGAACTATCTACAGACAGTTGATTAATCACACACAAAAAAAAAAAATCTCTTGAAAAAACTTTAGATACACAGTGGAAATTAACAATTTAAAGTTAAAATCAAAATTGGAATTTACAAAAAAATATTATAGCATTTATATAGCGTAATATGCATGTGTTGTGCTCAAACCGTTTCACAAGGGGTCTCTGACCAACAGCAACACGTAATATATAGAGCGAGATATGACGCCTGTTAGGCGATATTAACATTCTCCGTCAGAGACAACGCTGTTAAAGACCGGGAACTCATTTCACACCTAAGTACGGTGAGATAATGCGAGTAAAGAGTCTTTTCCAAGGACTCAACTATGCGCCGAGCGAGGCTCGAACCCAGGACATTCCTACTGCAAACGAAAAGAATTTTTTTTAAAAAAATTGAGCTTTTATATAGCGCAATATCCACTAAACGTGCTCAAAGCGCTTTACATGGGGTCCCTGGTCAACAGCAACATTTAACATGTAAGACGGGACATAACGCATGTTGGGCGATAATAAAAATTTTCGGACAAAGACAAAGCTGTTAACGGCCAGGTACTCATTTGACATCTGAGTACGGTGAGAGAGCCTTTTCCAAGGACTCAACTATGCGCCGAGCGCGAGGCTCGAACCCAGGACCTTCCGACCCGAAAGCGAGTGCCATACCACAAGATCACATAGCCGCACCATAAATAATGAATAGAATGCTGTCAGTTTATTACAGATAGTATGCGCTTAGCTAAAAAGCTCACAACATTGCCATCCGGAAGTATAACAGTACAACAACTGTGTGTATCCATGAACGTTTCTAGTCGGAGTAATACAGTTCAGTGAGCATTAATCATAAACGCGGATGCCAAAATCAATAACAAAGACCTGAGTGACGTCATCTTCAACTATCTATAGATAGTATGCGCTTGGCTACGAAGCTCATAACATTGCCATCCGGAAGTATAACAGTACAACAACTGTGTGTATACATGAACGTTTCTAGTCGGAGTAATACAGTTCAGTGAGCATTAATCATAAACGCGGATGGCAAAAACAATAACAAAGACCTGGTGACGTCATCTTCGGACTATCTATATGCTACCTTGAACGTTTGTAGTCGGGTTAATACAGTTCAGTGATAAGTACTCATAAACATGGATGGTAAAAAAAAAAAATATTAACTAAGACCTGAGTGACATCATTTTCGTTCTATCTACAGTCTCGATGGTTTATAGATAGTATGCGCTTGGCTAATAAGCTGAGAACATTGCCATCCGGAAGTATAACGGACCAACACACAAAAGGATGTGCAACCTTGTACGTTTATAGTCGGGTTAATAGATTTGTGATAATTACAAAGAAACATTGATGGAGAAAAAAAATAACAAAGACCTGAGCGACGTCAACTTCGTTCTATCTATAGATAGCTCGAAGATGACGTCACTCATGTGTTTGTTATTGTTTTTTACCATCCGCGGTTATGAGTAATGCTCACTGAACTGTATCAACCTGACTATAAACGTTGATAGTTACACAGAGTTTGTGTGTTGGTCCTTTATACTTCCGGATGGCAATGTTATGTTTGTTTTGTTTTTGTTTTTAAGGGTTTTACGGCGCTTGCAACACATTAAGGTCATATCAGCGCCAGTAAAAAGGAAGAGAATGGGATAGTTAAAAGTTCTAGAATTACAATTAAAGCGCAAAAGAAAAGGTAAGACAAAGGGGAACGGGTTCAAATAGGAAACAGATGTAGATTCCAAGAGCACACCGTTAAAGTACTTAGTTTGAGATCACCTAAAAGTCTCATCCAGACACAAGCACAGGTCCCAACTAAGAGGAATACACTCAAATGTTTTCCAATCATATAATATAATATGTAAACTAAACATAATACAATGCATAACAGAGAGATGATTTACAAGGAAAAAAATATCATCTCCCAAAACTATAACTATACGTTCGACTGTTTCCCTCCCAGCCAAGGAACTCGAGCAAGGATCAGGATATAACTAAGTAATCTCATTCCAAGACAATGACAGGAAACAATTGGAAAACGGGTATGGAGAGATAGAAGACGCAGCATGTACCTCCCTGCCCACTATGGGGCAATGTTATGAGCTTCGTAGCCAAGCGCATACTATCTATAGATAGTTGGAGATGACGTCACTCAGGTCTTTGTTATTGATTTTGGCATCCGCGTTTATGAGTAATGCTCACTGAACTGTATTAACCTGACTATAAACGTTCATGGATACACACAGTTTTGTGTGTTGGTCTCTTATACTTCTGGATGGCAATGTTGTGAGCTTCTTCGCCAAGTGCATACTATAGATAGTATGCGCTTGGCTCAGAAGCTCATAACATTGCCATCCGGAAGTATAACGGACCACACACAAAACTGTGTGTATCCATGAACGTTTATAGTGGGTTACTTCAGTTCAGTGAGCATTACTCATCAACGCGGATGGCAA
>NC_088374.1:3432238-3444738 GCF_034508935.2 Berghia stephanieae
GCGAGACCGTTGAAAGGTGATAAGAAGTGAGGACCGCCGCCAGTCTTCCACTATGGGACCGGTCTCCGTTTACAGCTAAAAGACCGTGGGACCGGTCCTTGGACCGGTCCTCAGCGCGGCACTAATTATTATTATTATTATTATTATTATTATTATTATTATTATTATTATTATTATTATTATTATTATTATTATTATTATTATTATTATTATTAATAACAACAAAGAGCTGAGTGACGTCAATTTCATTCTCCCTATTATAACAAAGATGCTCACTGTTTCCTGATTACGACGTTTTGATAAAAAAAAAAAAATCAACAACAAAAAAGAAACGAGATTTTATATAGTGCAATATCCACTTAACGTGCACAGAGAGCTTTAGAAGGGGCCCCTGCCCATCAGCAAGCCGTAACATGTAAAGCGAGGCATGACGCCTGTTGGGCGATATTACATTTTTTTTTTCGGACAGAGACGACGCTGTTTACGGCCATTTTACTCATTTTACACCTGAGTACGGTGAGAGAATGTTAATAAAGAGTCTTTTTCCAAGGACTCGACTATGCGCCGAGCGAGCGAGGCTCAAACCTTAGCCTTCGTTAACTTATAGATAGTTCGAAGATGACGTCACTCAGGCCTTTGTTATTGTTTTTGCCATCCGCGTGTGTGAGTTGTTCTCACTAAACGGTATTAACGAGACTATAAAAGTTCATGGTTACAAGAATTTGTGTGTTGGTTCGTTATACTTCCGGATGGCAATGTTGTGAACTCATTGGCCAAGCGCATACTATCTATAGCCTGATACTGACCAAAAAATGACGTCAAAATGCCAGTCTTTTGCCACAAAAGAAAACAAATCGTGAGTTGTATTCAATAGTTCAACCAATAAAATGACTTGTTTCCATGAGCTCTACTAACGACAACTCACTAGACGGTGCAAAAAATAAATAATGACCTCAAACTGTCAGTCCTTTTGGATTTCAGTATCAGGCTATAGATAGAATGAAGATGACGTCACTCAAGCCTTTGTTATTGTATTTTGCCATCCGCGTTTGTGAATGATTCTTACTAAACTGTATTAACCAGACTATAAACGTTCATGGTTACACATAGTTTTGTGTGTTGGTCCGTTATACTTTCGGACGGCAATGTTGTGAGCTTCTTGGCCAAGCGCATACTATCTATAGTCGGGTTAATACAGTTCTGTGAGCATTACTCATAAACGCGGATGGCAAAAAAAAAAAACAATAACAAAGACCTGAATGACGTCATCTTCGCACTATCTATAACTTAACGATGGCTACGCTCGAACCCAGGACCTTCCTATCCGAACGTGACTGTGATACGACTAGACCACATAACCGCAAACAAAACAACATTGAGATTTTCTCCATCCACTATTAGGGAGACCGGATGAGGGCGATTAGATGTGTTGACACATCCAAGTCATTCACGACACGAACACACAGCAGTTGGCATTCGTGTGTGTGTGTGTGTGTGTGTATTGTGTGTGTCACTGTGTGTGTGAGTGTGTGTGTGTGTCTGTGTGTGTGTGTCACTGGGTGTGGGTGTCTCTGTGAGATTGTGTGTGGGTGTCACTACGACGTGTGTGAGAGAGTGTGTGTGAGTGTGTGTGTGTGTAACTGTGTGTGTATGCGTGTGTGTGTGTGTTGTGTGTATGTGTGTGTGCATCAGTGTGTGTGTGTGTGTGTGTCTGTATGTGGGTGCGTGTGTGTGAAAGTGTGTGTGTGAAGTGTGTATGTATGTGTGGGTGTCTGTGTGTGTGTGGGGGGGGGGTATTTGTGTGTGTGGGTGTCACTATGTATGTGTGTGAGTGTGTGTGAGTGTGTGTGTGTGTGTGTGTGTGTGTGTCATGCACAGTGTGTGGCCGTGCCAGTCAATCTCTCACGAGACAGAAAAGGCGGTCCGGTGCCAAGCTTACAAAACCAAACAAAACAAACAAAAACCCAAACAAACAATACAAAAATAATAACCAAAAAAAAAAAAAAAAAGAAATACAAAATCTTGAGCGTTTATAGATAGTATGCAGATGACGTCACTCAGGCCTTTGTTATTGTTTTTGCCATCCGCGTTTGTGAGTTGTTCTCACTAAACTGTATTAACCAGACTATAAAAGTTCATGGTTACACAGAGTTTGTGTGTTGGTCCGTTATACTTCCGGATGGCAATGTTGTGAACTCCTTAGCCAAGCGCATTCTATCTATAGAAAGTTCGAAGTTTACGTCACTCAGGTCTTTAATACTGTTTTTTTTTTTTTTTTTTTTTTTTTTTTTTGCCATCCGCGTTCATGAGTAATTCTCACTAAACTGTATAGATAGAACGAAGATGACGTCACTCAGGCCTTTGTTATTGTTTTTGCCATCCGCGTTTGTGAGTTGTTCTCACTAAACTGTATCAAACAGAATATAAAAGTTCATGGTTACAAATAGTTTTATGTGTTGGTCCGTTATACTTCCGGATGGCAATGTTGTGAGCTTCTTAGCCAAGCGCATACTATCTATATAACGCAATAGATAGTATGCGCTTGGCTAAGAAGCTCATAACATTGCCATCCGGAAGTATAACGGACCAACACACAAAACTGTGTGTATCCATGAACTTTTATACTCTGGTTAAAACAGTTCAGTGAGCATTTCTCATAAACACGGATGGCAAAAAACAAAAACAAAGACCTGAGTGACGTCAACTAAGAACTATCTATAGATAGTTCGAAGTTGACGTCACTCAGGTCTTTGTTACTGTTTTTTTTTTTTTTTTTGCCATCCGCGTTCATGAGTAATTCTCACTAAACTGTATCAACCAGACTATAGATAGAATGCGCTTGGCCAAGGAGTTCACAACATTGCCATCCGGAAGTATAACGGACCAACACACAAACTCTGTGTAACCATGAACTTTTATAGTCTGGTTAATACAGTTTAGTGAGAACAACTCACAAACGCGGATGGCAAAAACAATAACAAAGACCTGAGTGACGTCATCTGCATACTATCTATAAAAGTTCATGGTTACACACCGATTTGTGTGTTGGTCCGTTATACTCCCGGATGGCAATGTTGTGAGCTACTTAGCCAAGCGCATACTATCTATAGATAGAACGAAGTTGACGTCACTCAGGTCTTTGTTATTGTTTTTTGCCATTCACGTTTATGAGTAATTCTCACCAATCTGTATCAACCACACTATAAAAGTTCATGGTTACAAATAGTTTTATGTGTTGGTCTATTATACTTCCGGATGGCAATGTTGTGAGCTTCTTAGCCAAGCGCATACTATCTATATAACGCAATAGATAGTATGCGCTTGGCTAAGAAGCTCATAACATTGCCATCCGGAAGTATAACAGACCAACATACAACACTATGTGTAACCATGAACTTTTATAGTGTGGTTGATACAGTTTAGTGAGAATTACTCACAAACGCGGATGGCAAAAACAATAACAAAGGCCTGCGTGACGTCATCTGCATACTATCTATCAGTACTCAGCGTGGCTCAGTGGTACGGTCTGAGCTTCGTATCGGAAAGGTACCGAGTTCAATCACTCGCCTCTGCGCTATGTGGCCTTGAGCAAGTCACTACCTCGCCCTAGCTCGATTTGCGGCGCTACACTACGGCTAACGCCTGGGTTATTCCAGTCTTCCCTTGGAATAGACCCTAGTGACGAATATCCCTCTATGGGATGAATAACGGGAATTTTTATTTTATTTATTTTATTATTTAAACGTGCTCAAATCGCTTTATAAGAAGTCATTTTCCCAAGGCGACACTTAACATATAGGTCGTTACATGACGCCTGTTAAGCGATATTACATTTTTATTTTCGGACAGATACAATGCTTTTAACGGGCATGTACTCATTTTACACCTGAGTCGGTGAGATAATGTGAGTGAAGAACCTTTTTTCCAAGAAGGACTCAACTATTCGCCGCTCAGAGCGAGGCTCGAACTCAGGACCATCCGAACCGAAAACGAATGTCATACAACTGGACCACATAGCCGAAAAAAAAATAAAATTAACTCCCTCCTTACCAACTATAGATAGTTCGAAGGTGATGTCACTCAGGTCTTTGTTATTGTTTTTTGCCATCCGCGCTTATGAATAATGCTCACTGAACTGTATTAACCTGACTATAAACGTTCATGGATACACACAGTTTTGTGTGTTGGTCCGTTATACTTCCGGATGGCAATGTTATGAGCTTCTTAGCCAAGCGCATACTATCTATAGAAAAATCGTCACATTCGTTACAATACAATAGCCATATTGCTCATTCAATTTTTTTAATGTAGGTAAATCATAAAATTTATAGAAAATGTGTTGTAGACCAAGTTTTACTAAAGAAATGAATTATTGCAAGATCGTTACTGCTATTATGTATGAGTAATAATAAATCTATTTTTGTGTTAGTTTGGTGTAAAGTATAGATAGAATGCGCTTGGCCAAGGAGTTCACAACATTGCCATCCGGAAGTATAACGGACTAACACACAAACTCTGTGTAACCATGAACTTTTATAGTCTTGTTAATACAGTTTAGTGAGTACAACTCACAAACGCGGATGGCAAAAACAATAATAAAGACCCGAGAGACGTCATCTTCGAGCTATCTATAGATATTGAGCATTACTCATAATCGCGGATGGCAAAAAACAATAACAAACACCTGAGTGACGTCATCTTCGAATTATCTCTTGGGGAAAATCCTGAAAGTGACTGAAACAGGAGCGAGTTGACCAGTGAATTACCGTTCTATGTAAAGGCGTGTTAAAAAATAATAATAATATTATGACCAAATAATGACGCCAAAATGCCAGTCTTTTGCCACAAAAGAAAACAAATCGTGAGTTGTATTCAATTGTTCAACCAATGAAATAACTTGTTTCCATGAGCTCTACTAACGACAACACACTAGGCGGTGCAAAAACCAAATAATGACGTCAAACTGCCAGTCCTTTTGGATTTCAGTGTCAGGCTATAACATAACGATGGCTACGGCTCGACTAACGACAACTCACTAGGCGGTGCAAAAACCAAATAATGACGTCAAACTGCCAGTCGTTTTGGATTTCAGTATCAGGCTATAACATAACGATGGCTACGGCTCTACTAACGACAACTCACTAGGCGGTGCAAAAACCAAATAATGACGTCAGACTGCAAGTCCTTTTGGATTTCAGTGTCAGGCTATAACATAACGATGGCTACGCTGATACTGACCAAATAATGACGTCAAAATGCCAGTCCTTTTGGATTTCAGTATCAGGCTATAACATAACGATGGCTACGCTGATACTGACCAAAAAATGACGTCAAACTGCCAGTCCTTTTGGATTTCAGTATCAGGCTATAACATAACGATGGCTACGCTGATACTGACCAAAAAATGACGTCAAACTGCCAGTCCTTTTGGATTTCAGTATCAGGCTATAACATAACGATGGCTACGCTGATACTGACCAAAAAATGACGTCAAACTGCCAGTCCTTTTGGATTTCAGTATCAGGCTATAACATAACGATGGCTACGCTGATACTGACCAAAAAATGACGTCAAACTGCCAGTCCTTTTGGATTTCAGTATCAGGCTATAACATAACGATGGCTACGCTGATACTGACCAAATAATGACGTCAAAATGCCAGTCCTTTTGGATTTCAGTATCAGGCTATAACATAACGATGGCTACGCTGATACTGACCAAAAAATGACGTCAAACTGCCAGTCCTTTTGGATTTCAGTATCAGGCTATAACATAACGATGGCTACGCTGATACTGACCAAAAAATGACGTCAAACTGCCAGTCCTTTTGGATTTCAGTATCAGGCTATAACATAACGATGGCTACGCTCAAACCCGAGACTGCCGTAACTTAGAAAGATCTTAATGTGCGGCTATTTATTTTTTTTTTTAACTTTTATTTATTTATTTATTTTTGTTGTTGTAAAATGAAGAGATAAAATCACGACGGAGTTACAATATATGCAAGATTATTCATTTATTTCCACGTGTGTACATGTGTGTGTGTGTGTGTTAGTGTGTGTGTGTGCGTGTTAGTGTGTGTGTGTGTGTATGTGCTTTGACCGAAAGGAAGAAGTGATATATTCTAAAGAAAAAGAAAAAAAACATTCGACACTGTCTATTTTCGCCTTTGTTGAATGTTCCTAACCCTGTATCCAGTCTTTTCTATGAGCAAAATTGCTGTTAAAAAAATAAATAAGTAAAAATTTATCGAATTTTTCTTTGCTAAAATGGTTAATTTTTTTGTGTCTGGTTTTTTTACATTGCTCGTGAGGGAGGGAGAGGGGAGGGAGGGAGGGAGGGAGGGACAGAGAGAGAGAGAGAGGGAGGGAGAGGGGAGGGAGGGAGGGAGGGACAGAGAGAGAGAGAGAGAGGGAGGGAGGGAGAGAGGGAGGGAGGGATAGAGGGACAGAGAGAGAGAGGGAGGGAGAGAGAGAGAGAGAGAGAGAGGGGGAGGGTGGGAGGGAGGGAGAGAGGGACAGAGAGAGAGGGGGTGGAGGGAGGGAGGGAGAGGGCAGGGAGGGAGGGAAAGAGGGACAGAGAGAGAGAGAGAGAGAAAGAGAGAGAGAGAGAGAGAGGGAGGGAGAGAGAGAGAGGGAGGGAGAGAGGGACACCGAGAGAGAGGGGGAGGGTGGGAGGGAGGGAGAGAGGGACAGCGAGAGAGAGAGAGAGAGAGAGAGAGGAGGGAGAGAGGGACACAGAGAGAGAGGGAGAGAGGGACACAGAGAGAGAGAGAGAGAGGGGGGAGGGAGAGGGGGACAGAGAGAGAGAGAGAGAGAGAGAGGGAGAGAGGGACACACACACACACACACACAGAGAGAGAGAGAGAGAGAGAGAGGGAGAGAGAGGGACACACAGAGAAAGAGAGAGAGAGAGAGATGGAGAGAGAGAGAGAGATAGGGAGAGAGAGGGAGAGAGGGACACACACATACACACACACAGAGAGAGAGAGAGAGAGAGAGAGAGAGAGAGAGAGAGAGAGAGAGGGGGGGGAGGGTCTGTCTGGTTTTACCGACTTCCCAGTGAGAACCACTTTTGGTCGCTGTTAGCCTTGTTTAGAGGAAGTCGTGACGTCAGGCCCTTGGCAGCTTATTATTATTATTATTATTCTTTGTCCCCGAAACAGAAAACAGAAAACAGAAGAAAAAAAATACACCAATCATAAAATGCCATGTAAAATAATTCCGTCTGGAAATAAACTGTCCTGTCAAACTGTCACGGGATGCGAGAGCGTGTGGAGCACACGGGTTGCTGTGGTGGTGAGTGGATTCTACTCACGAAAGAGTGAAAATGGAAAGGCTTCGTATGGGAACAAAACAGACAATGGACGTTTCGGGTACAAACCCTTCTTCAGCACAACAATACACAAATAAACGTGGAAAAGAAATACAATATAATGAAACATAACTTGTATCGTCTGTATTCACTCGTACAGACGATACAAGTTATTTTTCATGATATTTTATTAGTTTTCCACGTTTATTTGTGTATTGTTGTGCTGAGGAAGGGTTTGTACCCGAAACGTCCATTGTCTGTTTTTCTGTACAGACGATACAAGTTATTTTTATGATATTTTTCCATTTTCACTCTTTCGTTAGTATTTTACGATCACCGGCTTCAGGCAGCCCTTACCGTTTTCTACTTTTGAGTGGATTCTCAAGTGTGTAGTGTGTAGTGTGTAGTTTTTTTACTGTGTAAGCAACGCTTCACTCCCCGTTGTTTGTATCATAGATTTACCGAATACAAGACTCTCAGTGAGTATTATCGTGGCTACGGTATTAAGCTCTCTATAGATAGAATGCGCTTGGCCAAGGAGTTCACAACATTGCCATCCGGAAGTATAACGGACCAACACACAAACTCTGTGTAACGATGAACTTTTATAGTCTGGTTAATACAGTTTAGTGAGAACAACTCACAAACGCCGATAGCAAAAAAAAAACAAAGGCCTGAGTGACGTCATCTTCGAACTATCTATAGATAGAACGAAGATGACGTCACTCAGGTCTTTCTTATTTATTTATTTTTTTGCCATCCACGTTTATGAGTAATACTCACTAAACTGTATTAACCTGACTATAAACGTTCATGGATACACACAGTTTTGTGTGTTGGTCCGTTATACTTCCGGATGGCAATGTTATGAGCTTCTTGGCCAAGCGCATACTATCTATAGTTAAGTGAGAATTACTCGTAAACATGAATAGCAACAAAAAAACCCAAAAAACAAAGTGACGTCAACTTCGTTCTATTTGTGACCCCTCGTCTCAAAACGGTATTATGTCGGGATGGACCAGATGCTAAAAAGTCAAATTATAGTCAAACTGGTCAAAAATATGAAACGTTGGTATTTAGCACAGTAAAATATGATATTCTTTCTCCTCTATCAAGCATAATAAACTCAACTTAAGCATGTTATCTCTCATTTTCAACATTTTAATCATCCCGTCTTAATACCGTTTTGAGACGAGGGGTCACATTTGTAAACCCGTGAGAACTGATCACTAAAACGGATGACTATAAACAAATAACACGGAGTTGGGTGACATCATATTCGTTCCTACTATAATTTATTGTAAACACACAAATATAAAACGTTCGTTGACCATCTCGTTGCATAAATCTATGTACTGTATCCAAATTGTATTAGCACACGCAACTTCAATGCAGGGTTGCCAATTTGGCCGATTTTCTGCCAAATGTCCTTTTTCGGGGGCAGAATTTGAAGTCGTCTGGCAGAAAAAAAATAACGGTTTGGCAGTTTGGCAGATGTTATTTTCAGAGGCCTCGATTTTGCTCCATTATTACCGATAGATAGTTCGAAGATGACGTCACTCAGGCCTTTGTTATTGTTTTTTGCCATCCGCGTCTGTGAGTTGTTCTCACTAAATTGTATTAACCAGACTATAAACGTTCATGGTTACACACAGTTGTGTGTGTTGGTCCATTATACTTCCGGATGGCAATGTTGTGGACTTCTTTGCCAAGCGCATTCTATTTATATCATGTATAAATAGTATGCGCTTGGCTAAGAAGCTCACAACATTGCCATCCGGAAGTATAACGGACCAACACACAAAACTGTGTGTATCCATTAACGTTTATAGTCAGGTTAATACAGTTCAGTGAGCATTACTCATAAACGCGGATGGCAAAAAACAATAACAAAGACTTGAGTGACGTTATCTTCGAACTGTATATAGGTCTACTCCACGTTTTCCATGGCAATAGTCTTCAACAGTCGTACTGTCACTTCCTTCCTAATGACGTATGGTAACTTAGTAACACTGGCTCTAAACTATCGGAACAATGGCGGACGCCCGTATGAAATATTTCTCCGGCGAGCATAAAAGCGTATCCAGAGGGGAAAAAACCCCATCAAATTGATCATGTTTTGACTTTTACACATTCTGATCACAAGGCATATGAAAAGTTCTAGCCAGCATGAAGAATAAAAAGTAATGATTTTCTTTGTTTAGAACCAAGATGGCCGCCGTTGCCGGGCGGCGTGACATCAGACTATTGAATCCAATTTTTATGTATTAGTGAAAATTTATTACTTGAAAATTGAAAAAAAAAAAAATTATGACATCGGCCATGCGAATTTTTTTGTTTAACAAGACTGATGAGTTTTCAAAGGGGGTTCTAAAAATAGTTCGAAGATGACGTCATTCAGGTCTTTGTTATTGTTTTTTGTCATCCGCGTTTATGAGTAATGCTCAATGAACTGTATTAACCTGACTATAAATGTTCATGGATACACACAGTTTTGTGTGTTGGTCCGTTATACTTCCGGATGGCAATGTTATGAGCTTCTTTGCCAAACGCATACTATCTATAAATAGTATGGTTTGGCAGACTTTTTGTGGTATTTGGCAGATTTTTAAAAATCCAGTTGGCGCAATGCCTGAAAATAACCTGGCAACACTGCTTGAATGAGATGTAATCACAAGGGTGTTTGAGTGGGGTAAGTGTTTGAATGGTAGAGTGAGTCCAAGTCAACATCGTATACAAGTTTATTCGTCAAAGACTCTATCTCATAGTTTTGCTTTTATTTGTTTTGTTTTTTCTTTTGTTTGGTTTATTCAATTCTAAATGGATGGATTACATTGTGAGAAACAAAATGTTTCTGTGTGTGTGTGTGTGTGTGTGTGTGTGTGTGTGTGTCATTTTTTAAAAACATAGTATCGATCGTTAACATGAGTTAGCATGGATGTGAACTGAAGTGATTGAATTTTCTGGATGGACCGTTGCCTTCGTTTAATTTATTTTTTTAATTTAGCTTTATATACATAGATTGAAGATGACGTCACTCATGTCTTTGTTATTGTTTTTTGCCAATCGCGTTTATGAGTAATTCTCACTAAACTGTATAAACCTGACTATCAACTTTCATGGTTAAACATAGTTTTTTGTGTTGGTCCGTTATACTTCCGGATGACAATGTTATGAGCTTCTTAGCCAAGCGCATACTATCTATAGCGCAATATCCACTAAATGTGCTCAAAGCGCTTTACAAGGTGTCCCTGGTCAACAGCAACATTTAACATGTAGGACGGGACATGACGCCTGTTAGGCGATATTACAATGTCTCGGACACAGACAACGCTGTTAACGGCCAGGTACTCATTTTACACCTTAGTACGGTGAGAGAATGTGAGTGAAGAGTCTTCTCCGAGGACTCAACTATGCCCCCGAGCGCGAGGCTCGAACCCTGGACCTTCCGATAACAAGACCTCATAGCCGTTAACTAAAAGCCTGATGCTAAAACCAAAGGAAAAACACTGTCATACAGAGAAGATGAAGACCATGAGGAATTAATGTTAATTGGATTCAATAGTCTGATGTCACGCCGCCCGGCAACGGTGGCCATCTTGGTTCTAAACAAAAATAAATCATTACTTTATATTCTTCATGCTGGCGAGAACTTTTCATATGCCTTGTGATCAGAATGTGTAAAAGTGAAAACATGAACAAATTTATGTTGTTTTTTTTTTCCTCTAGAAACGCTTTTATGCTCGCCGGAGAAATATTTCATACGGGCGTCCGCCATTGTTCCGATAGTTTAGAGCCAGTGTTACTAAGTTACCATGCGTCATAAGGAAGGAAATGACGTTACAACTGTTGAAGCGTATTGTGAGTTGTAAACAATACCTCACTCAAAGATAGTACGCAGATGACGTCACTCATATCTTTATTATTGTTTTTTTTTTTTTTTTTTTTGTTTGTTTTTTTTTTTATTTTGTTTTGACATCCAAGTTTGTGAGTAATTCCATAACAAAGACTTGAGTGACGTCATCTTAATTGTATCCATAAAAGAAATGATAAGACATGGAACGAGATGAAAATGTTAGCTCAAGATAGAGAAAGATGGAAATTGTTTGTCTATGGCCTGATACCGTAGCCATCGTAAAGTCATGGCCTGACAATGACCGAAAAATTACGTCAAAACGCCAGTCTTTTGCCACAAAAGAAAACAAATCGTGAGTTGTATTCAATAGTTCAACCAATGAAATAACTTGTTTCCACGAGCTCAACTAACGAAATTCACTAGGCGGTGCAAAAAACAAATAATGACGTCAAACTGCCAGTCCTTTTGGATTTCAGTATCAGGCTATAACATAACGATGGCTACGGTTCTACTAACGACAACTCACTAGGCGGTGCAAAAACCAAATAATGACGTCAAACTGCCAGTCCTTTTGGATTTCAGTATCAGGCTATCACTTAACGATGGCTACGGTACTACTAACGACAACTCACTAGGCGGTGCAAAAACCAAATAATGACGTCAAACTGCCAGTCCTTTTGGATTTCAGTGTTAGGCTGTTACATAAAGATGCCGACGGTTCTAGGGATAGTTCGAAGATGACGTCACTCAGGTATTTGTTATCGTTTCTTTATTTTTTCTTTTTTTTTTTTTTTTTGCCATCCGCGTTTATGTGTAGTTCTCACTAACCTGTATTAACCCGACTATAGATAGAATGCGCTTGGCCAAGGAGTTCACAACATTGCCATCCGGAAATATAACGGACAAACACACAAACTCTGTGTAACCATGAACTTTTATAGTCTGGTTAATACAGTTTAGTGAGTACAACTCACAAACGCGGATGGCAAAAACAATAATAAAGACCCGAGAGACGTCATCTTCGAGCTATCTATAGATATTGAGCATTACTCATAATCGCGGATGGCAAAAAACAATAACAAACACCTGAGTGACGTCATCTTCGAATTATCTCTTGGGGAAAATCCTGAAAGTGACTGAAACAGGAGCGAGTTGACCAGTGAATTACCGTTCTATGTAAAGGCGTGTTAAAAAATAATAATAATATTATGACCAAATAATGACGCCAAAATGCCAGTCTTTTGCCACAAAAGAAAACAAATCGTGAGTTGTATTCAATTGTTCAACCAATGAAATAACTTGTTTCCATGAGCTCTACTAACGACAACAC
>NC_088374.1:3447238-3474738 GCF_034508935.2 Berghia stephanieae
CATGATATTTTATTAGTTTTCCACGTTTATTTGTGTATTGTTGTGCTGAGGAAGGGTTTGTACCCGAAACGTCCATTGTCTGTTTTTCTGTACAGACGATACAAGTTATTTTTTATGATATTTTTCCATTTTCACTCTTTCGTTAGTATTTTACGATCACCGGCTTCAGGCAGCCCTTACCGTTTTCTACTTTTGAGTGGATTCTCAAGTGTGTAGTGTGTAGTGTGTAGTTTTTTACTGTGTAAGCAACGCTTCACTCCCCGTTGTTTGTATCATAGATTTACCGAATACAAGACTCTCAGTGAGTATTATCGTGGCTACGGTATTAAGCTCTCTATAGATAGAATGCGCTTGGCCAAGGAGTTCACAACATTGCCATCCGGAAGTATAACGGACCAACACACAAACTCTGTGTAACCATGAACTTTTATAGTCTGGTTAATACAGTTTAGTGAGAACAACTCACAAACGCCGATAGCAAAAACAAAAACAAAGGCCTGAGTGACGTCATCTTCGAACTATCTATAGATAGAACGAAGATGACGTCACTCAGGTCTTTCTTATTTATTTATTTTTTTTGCCATCCACGTTTATGAGTAATACTCACTAAACTGTATTAACCTGACTATAAACGTTCATGGATACACACAGTTTTGTGTGTTGGTCCGTTATACTTCCGGATGGCAATGTTATGAGCTTCTTGGCCAAGCGCATACTATCTATAGTTAAGTGAGAATTACTCGTAAACATGAATAGCAACAAAAAAACCCAAAAAACAAAGTGACGTCAACTTCGTTCTATTTGTGACCCCTCGTCTCAAAACGGTATTATGTCGGGATGGACCAGATGCTAAAAAGTCAAATTATAGTCAAACTGGTCAAAAATATGAAACGTTGGTATTTAGCACAGTAAAATATGATATTCTTTCTCCTCTATAAAGCATAATAAACTCAACTTAAGCATGTTATCTCTCATTTTCAACATTTTAATCATCCCGTCTTAATACCGTTTTTGAGACGAGGGGTCACATTTGTAAACCCGTGAGAACTGATCACTAAAACGGATGACTATAAACAAATAACACGGAGTTGGGTGACACCATATTCGTTCCTACTATAATTTATTGTAAACACACAAATATAATGACGTTCTTTGACCATATCGTTGCATAAATCTATGTACTGTATCCAAATTGTATTAGCACACGCAACTTCAAGGCAGGGTTGCCAATTTGGCCGATTTTCTGCCAAATGTCCTTTTTCGGGGGCAGAATTTGAAGTCGTCTGGCAGAAGAAAAAAAACAAAACGGTTTTGCAGTTTGGCAGATGTTATTTTCAGAGGCCTCGATTTTGCTCAATTATTACCGATAGATAGTTCGAAGATGACGTCACTCAGGCCTTTGTTATTGTTTTTTGCCATCCGCGTCTGTGAGTTGTTCTCACTAAACTGTATTAACCCGACTATAAACGTTCATGGATACACACAGTTTTGTGTGTTGGTCCGTTATACTTCCGGATGGCAATGTTATGAGCTTCTTTGCCAAACGCATACTATCTATAAATAGTATGGTTTGGCAGACTTTTTGTGGTATTTGGCAGATTTTTAAAAATCCAGTTGGCGCAATGCCTGAAAATAACCTGGCAACACTGCTTGAATGAGATGTAATCACAAGGGTGTTTGAGTGGGGTAAGTGTTTGAATGGTAGAGTGAGTCCCGAGTCAACATCGTATACAAGTTTATTCGTCAAATACTCTATCTAATAGTTTTGTTTTGTTTGTTTTTTTGTTTGGTTTATTCAATTCTTAATGGATGGATTACATTGTGAGAAACAAAATGTTTCTGTGTGTGTGTGTGTGTGTGTGTGTGTGTGTGTGTGTGTGTGTGTGTGTGTGTGTCATTTTTTAAAAAACATAGTATCGTGAACATGATTTAGCATGGATGTGAACTGAAGTGATTGAATTTTCTGGATGGACCGTTGCCTTCGTTAAATTTCTTTTTTTTTAATTGAGCTTTATATACATAGATTGAAGATGACGTCACTCAGGTCTTTGTTATTGTTTTTTGCCATCCGCGTTTATGAGTAATTCTCACTAAACTGTATTAACCCGACTATAAACGTTCATGGACACACACAGTTTTTTGTGTTGGTCCATTATATGACAATGTTATGAGCTTCTTAGCCAAGCGCATACTATCTATAGCGCAATATCCACTAAATGTGCTCAAAGCGCTTTACAAGGTGTCCCTGGTCAACAGCAACATTTAACATGTAGGACGGGACATGACGCCTGTTAGGCGATATTACAATGTCTCGGACACTGGTAGGCGATATTACAATGTCTCGGACACAGACAACGCTGTTAACGGCCAGGTACTCATTTTACACCTTAGTACGGTGAGAGAATGTGAGTGAAGAGTCTTCTCCAAGGACTCAACTATGCGCCGAGCGCGAGGCTCGAACCCTGGACATTCCGATAACAAGACCTCATAGCCGTTAACTAAAAGCCTGATGCTAAAGCCAAAGGAAAAACAATGTCATACAGAGAAGATGAAGACCATGAGGAATTAATGTTAATTGGATTCAATAGTCTGATGTCACGCCGCCCGGCAACGGCGGCCATCTTGGTTCTAAACAAAAATAAATCATTACTTTATATTCTTCACGCTGGCGAGAAGTTTTCATATGCGTTGTGATCAGAATGAGTAAAAGTGAAAACATGAACAAATTTATGTGTTTTTTTTTTCCTCTGGATACGCTTTTATGCTCGCCGGAGAAATATTTCATACGGGCGTCCGCCATTGTTCCGATAGTTTAGAGCCAGTGTTACTAAGTTACCATGCGTAATAAGGAAGGAAATGACGTTACAACTGTTGAAGCGTATTGTGAGTTGTAAACAATACCTCACTAAAAGATAGTACGCAGATGACGTCACTCATGTCTTTATTATTGTTTTTTTTTGTTTGTTTTTTTTTGTTTGTTTGTTTTTTTTTTTTTTTTGACATTCAAGTTTGTGATTAATTCCATAACAAAGACCTGAGTGACGTCATCTTAATTGTATCCATAAAAGAAATGATAAGACATGGAACGAGATGAAAATGTTAGCTCAAGATAGAGAAAGATGGAAATTGTTTGTCTATGGCCTGATACCGTAGCCATCGTAAAGTCATGGCCTGTCACTGACCGAAAAATGACGTCAAAATGCCAGTCTTTTGCCACAAAAGAAAACAAATCGTGAGTTGTATTCAATAGTTCAACCAATGAAATAACTTGTTTCCATGAGCTCTACTAACGACAACTCACTAGGTGGTGCAAAAACCAAATAATGACGTCAAACTGCCAGTCCTTTTGGATTTCAGTGTTAGGCTGTTACATAACGATGCCGACGGTTCTACTAACGACAACTCACTAGGCGGTGCAAAAACCAAATAATGACGTCAAATTGCCAGTCCTTTTGGATTTCAGTGTTAGGCTAAAACATAACGACGGCTACGGTTCTACTAACGACAACTCACTAGGCGGTGCAAAAACCAAATAATGACGTCAAACTGCCAGTTCTTTTGGATTTCAGTGTTAGGCTATAACATAACGACGGCTACGGTTCTACTAACGACAACTCACTAGGCGGTGCAAAAACCAAATAATGACCTCAAACTGCCAGTCCTTTTGGATTTCAGTGTTAGGCTGTTACATAACGATGCCGACGGTTCTAGGGATAGTTTGAAGATGACGTCACTCAGGTATTTGTTATCGTTTCTTTATTTTTTATTTTTATTTTTTTGCCATCCGCGTTTATGTGTAATTCTCACTAACCTGTATTAACCAGACTATGAATGTTTAAGGTTACAAAGAGTTTGTGTGTTGGTCCGTGGTACTTCCGGATGGCAATGTTATGAACCTCTTAGCCAAGCGCATTCTATCTATATTATGTTAACGATGGCTACGGGCAGACTATTGAAGAAACAAAGAAGACGTCACTCCTCTCCCTCCCTCTCTCTCTCTCTCTCTCTCTCTCTCTCTCTCTCTATCTATCTATCTATCTATCTATCTAACTATCTATCTATCTATCTATCTCTCTCTCTCTATCTCTCTCTTTCTCTCTCTCTCTCTCTCTCTCTCTCCCTCTCTTTCTCTTTATCTCTCTCTCTGTCTATCTCTCTCTTTTTTCTCCCTCTCTCTCTTTCTTTCTCTCTCCCTATGTTTCTCTCGTTTTCTCTCTCTCTCTCTCCTTTTCCTCTCTCTTTCTCTCTCACTCTTTCTCTCTCTCTCTCTCTCTCTCTCTCTCTCTCTCTCTCTCTCTCTCTCTCTCTCTCTCTCTCTCTCTCTCTTTAAATCTCCAAAATGGCTGTCTAAAATCAAGAAACACAGAGCTCAATGACCTGAATTACGCTCCTTCTATGCATTATGTTATACCGAAATGGGAGCCACCTGTATTCAGGTTTTCTTTCAATCGAGTCATCGATCACGTGATTTGTTGCTGTCCAACTATAAACATAGTTCTTAATTAATATAGATAGTATGCGCTTGGCCAAGAAGCCCACAACATTGCCATCCGGAAGTATAACGGACCAACACACAAAACTCTGTGTATTCATGAATATTTATAGTCTGGTTGATATAGTTTAGTGAGAATTACTGATAAACGTGGATGGCAAAAAAAGCAAACCTAATAACACAGACCTGAGTGACGTCAACTTCATTCTATCTAAATTTTCTATCTCTCTCTCATTCTCTCTCTCTCTCTCTCTCTCTCTCTCTCTCTCTCTCTCTCTCTCTCTCTCTCTCTATCTCTATCTGGGTGTACAAAAACAAAGCAAGGATAAAGAAGGGAATACCGACAATCTTTTGTGTGCTTTTTACAAACAATAACAAATACCTGTGTGACGTCAAATTCATTCATACTATGAATAATGACAAAGACCTGTGTGACGTCAAATTCATTCATACTATGAATATTGACAAAGATCTGTGTGACGTCAAATTCATTCATACTATGAATAATGAAAAATATCTGTGTGACGTCAAATTCATTCATACTATGAATATTGACAAAGATCTGTCTGACGTCAAATTCATTCATACTATGAATATTGACAAAGATCTGTCAGACGTCAATTCCGTTCATACTATGAATATTGACAAAGATCTGTCTGACGTCAATTCCGTTCATACTATGAATATTGACAAAGATCTGTCTGGCGTCAATTCCGTTCATACTATGAATATTGACAAAGACCTGTCTGATGTCAAATTCATTCATACTATAAACAATGACAAAGACCTGTGTGACGTCAAATTCATTCATACTATGAATAATGACAAAGACCTGTGTGACGTCAAATTCATTCATACTATGAATAATGACAAAGACCTGTGTGACGTCAAATTCATTCATACTATAAATAATGACAAAGATCTGTGTGACGTCAAATTCATTCATACTATGAATATTGACAAAGACCTGTGTGACGTCAAATTCATTCATACTATGAATATTGACAAAGACCTGTGTGACGTCAAATTCATTCATACTATGAATAATGACAAAGATCTGTGTGACGTCAATTCCGTTCATACTATGAATAATGACAAAGATCTGTGTGACGTCAAATACATTCATACTATGAATAATGACAAAGACCTGTGTGACGTCAAATTCATTCATACTATAAACAATAACAAAGACCTGTGTGACGTCAAATACATTCATACTATAAACAATGACAAAGACCTGTGTGACGTCAAATTCATTCATACTATAAACAATAACAAAGACCTGTGTGACGTCAAATTCATTCATACTATAAACATTAACAAAGACCCGTGTGACGTCAAATTCATTCATACTATAAACAATAACAAAGACCTGTGTGACGTCAAATTCATTCATACTATAAACAATAACAAAGACCTGTGTGACGTCAAATTCATTCATACTATAAACAATAACAAAGACCTGTGTGACGTCAAATTCATTCATACTATAAACAATAACAAAGACCTGTGTGACGTCAAATTCATTCATACTATAAACAATAACAAAGACCTGTGTGACGTCAAATTCATTCCTACTATAAACAATAACAAAGACCTGTGTGACGTCAAGTTAATTCTCATTCATTTTATGTGGACTAACAAAAAGCTGAGTCATTCATTTCATACAAAATTGCAACGATTTAGTTACCCAAACTTCATACAATTTCTATTTTTTTTCAAAAAATGCACTTCCAACTTGATTCAGACAAAAAACCAAAACATGTGTGTTCTGTGGTGTGCTCTTCTATGATCTAAATCCAAGGTACACATCGACCACTAGCAACACAACCATGCGTGTTGCAACGTGCTGGCTCATCATCGTGGTCCTATTTTCCTATGGTGGATGCTTTGCCGGTAAGTGGTGTGTGTGTGTGTGTGTGTGTGTGTGTGTGTGTGTGTGTGTGTGTGTGTGTGTGTGTCAAGTAGTGTGTAGTATACCAACACATGTCCGTGTAAGACGTGTATATAGATGTGTATGTATCGTTACATTCAACTACTTCTTTCACATGCCTTTTTAGTTAGATACACAGCGATTGTCTGACTATAGATAGAATGCGCTTGGCCAAGGAGTTCACAACATTGCCATCCGGAAGTATAACGGACCAACACACAAACTCTGTGTAACCATGAACTTTTATAGTCTTGTTAATACAGTTTAGTGAGAACAACTCACAAACGCGGATGGCAAAAACAATAACAAAGGCCTGAGTGACGTCATCTGCATACTATCTATTGCCTGATTTATTATTATTATTATTATTATTATTATTATTATTATTATTATTATATATTATTATTATTATTATTATTATTATTATTATTACTATTATTATTATTATTACCATTATTATTATTATTATTATTATTATTATTATTATTATTATTATTATTATTATTATTATTATTATTATTATTATTATTATTATTATTATCACCATTATTATTATTATAGTTATTGTTAATATGATTATTAATTTTATTATTATTGGTGAGGTCTTGTCCTCTAGTGGTATGACACTCGCCTTCGGATTGGAAGGTCGTGGGCTCGAATTCCACTCTGAGTGGCGCATAGCTATTTTCTTGGAAAAGGCTCTTTACTCACATTTTGTTTTCTCACCGCACTCATGTGTAAAATGAGTACCTGGCCATTAATTATCACTCTCGAATTTGAAGTGCCTCAAGCCTCTGTCTTAGGTAACATTTTATTTAGTATTTTTTTACATACCACCTGTAGCTAATATCGATATATCGAAAATCGATAAACATTTTGATAAGCATTGTTGATTACTTCGACCGTAACCATCGTAAAGTTATAGATAGTATGCGCTTTGCTAAGAAGCTCATAAAATTGCCATCCGGAAGTATAACGGACCAACACACAAAACTGTGTGTATCCATGAACTTTTATTGTCAGGTTAATACATTTCAATGAGCATTACTCATAAACTTGGATGGCAAAAAAACAAAAAAAAAATAACAAAAACCTGAGTGACGTCATATTTGAACTATCTAAAGCCTGACCGTGGTCATCGTAAAGTTATAGCCTGACACTGACCAAAAAACTGACGTCAAAATGCCAGTCCTTTGCCACATACCAATGGGATCACTTACTTCCTTGAGCTCTACTAACGACGACTCACTAGGCGGTGCAAAATTAAATAATGACGTCAAAAGGCCAGCCTTTTCGGGTTTCAGTATCAGGCTATAACCGTAGCCATCGTTATGTTATAGATAGAATGCGCTTGGCCAAGGAGTTCACAACATTGCCATCCGGAAGTATAAAGGACAAACACTGTGTAACCGTGAACGTTTTTAGTCAGGTTAATACAGTTTAGTGAGAACAACTCACAAACGCGGATGGCAAAAACAATAACAAAGGCCTGAGTGACGTCATCTGCATACTATCTATAGCCTGATACTGAAATCCAAAAGGACTGGCAGTCTGACGTCATTATTTGGTTTTTGCACCGCCTTGTGAGTTGTCGTTAGTAGAGCTCATGGAAACAAGTCATTTCATTGGTTGAACTATTGAATACAACTCACAATTTGTTTTCTTTTTTGGCAAAAGACTGGCATTTTGACGTCATTTTTTGGTCAGTGTCAGGCCATAACTTTACGAAGGCCACGGTATCAGGCCATAACTTTACGAAGGCCACGGTGTCAGGCCATAACTTTACGAAGGCCACAGTATCAGGCCATAACTTTACGAAGGCCACAGTATCAGGCCATAACTTTACGAAGGCCACGGTGTCAGGCCATAACTTTACGAAGGCCACAGTTTTCAGGCCAAACTTTACGAAGGCCACAGTATCAGGCCATAACTTAACGAAGGCCACAGTATCAGGCCATAACTTTACGAAGGCCACAGTATCAGGCCATAACTTTACGAAGGCCACAGTATCAGGCCATAACTTTACGAAGGCCACGGTGTCAGGCCATAACTTTACGAAGGCCACAGTTTTCAGGCCAAACTTTACGAAGGCCACAGTATCAGGCCATAACTTAACGAAGGCCACAGTATCAGGCCATAACTTTACGAAGGCCACGGTGTCAGGCCATAACTTTACGAAGGCCACAGTATCAGGCCATAACTTTACGAAGGCCACAGTATCAGGCCATAACTTTACGAAGGCCACAGTATCAGGCCATAACTTAACGAAGGCCACAGTATCAGGCCATAACTTTACGAAGGCAACGCTTGGATAGTGTTTATCATGAACAAAATTGATGAGTGTGAGCAGCTGGTGTGTTTATGGTTTGAGTTTATCACCGATTAGCTCAAAATTATGGAAATGTGTCTGATGTACTTTTAGTACTGGGGTTTTCAATACGATTCAATAGTCGTGACTTCATTTCCCTCATAGTAACTGGTTCTAAACGAAGACCACGTTGAAATACTCAAAGGTTTTGATGAGTAAAATAAAAAAAAATCCACTGCACTAGCGGTTTTGTAGTCTAGTGGTATGACACTGGATTTAGGATCGGAAGGTCCTGGGTTCGTGCCTCGCTCGCTCGGCGCATAGTTGAGTCCTTGGAAAAGGGCTCTTTACTCACATTCTCTCACCCTACTCAGGTGTAAAATGAGTATCAGGTCGTTAACAGTGTTGTCTGTGTCCGAAAAAAAAAACTTATAATATCGCCTAACAGGCGTCATGTCTCGTGGATATTGCGCTCTATGAAAGGTCAATTTGATTAAATTAAATTTAATGTTTATTATAATTAAAAGAAATGCGATTCTGCGTATGGCCAATTTTGGCATAACTGAAATTGATATCGATATAACGTTTTGAAATCGATATGGTTCGACATTGTCATGCATATTGATATATCGATATTGAGCTACGATATGCCCAACATTGCATAATAAAGCTATATAAAAGCTAAAATACCGTTTAGATATGGTGGGTAACATATTTTCTCCCATCGTTCCTAGAATCCAAGAGGAAGTCCCTAGGCAGCAGCATCCGGAAGTTGTCCTACCGCCATTTGTTGCCTGGGTCGGTGGAGATAAGATGGCGGGACCCAGCCAGAAAGGGCAGGAAAGAGTG
Source organism: Berghia stephanieae (assembly GCF_034508935.2). Classification (NCBI taxonomy): domain Eukaryota; kingdom Metazoa; phylum Mollusca; class Gastropoda; order Nudibranchia; family Aeolidiidae; genus Berghia; species Berghia stephanieae. The sequence goes on from NC_088374.1 coordinate 3,456,821, forward strand.
GAAGAATAACGGCTACAACAACAACCACAACAACAACAACAACAACAACAACATCAACAAAAATGTCGGCCTCTACGCCATTCAATATGGCGACGGAGATGAGACGGATAAGTCAAATTATAGGTAAGAATATCAATATTAATGGGAGCGATCTATATGTGTGCGGTTCTGTGGTCTAGTGGTATGACACTCGCTTTCGGATCGGAAGGTCCTGGGTTCGAGCCTCGCTCGGCGCATAGTTGAGTCCCTGGAGAAGGCTCTTTACTCACATTCTATCACCGTACTCAGGTGTAAAATGAGTACCTGGCCGTTAACAGCGTTGTCTCTGTCCCAAAAATTTGTAATATCGCCTGACAGGCGTCATGTCTCATCCTACATGTTATGTGTTGCTGTTAGCCAGGGACCCCTTGTAAAGCGCTTTGAGCACGTTTAGTGGATATTGCGCTATATAAAAGCTCAAGTTTATATTCATGTTTTCGTCCACCCTAGTCATCAATCACATGATCTATATTAACTTTCCATGTGTTCGAGGTCATTAGTCACATTGCAAAATGTGCTCAAATGACCCACTTAGTGAAACGTGTTCACAGCTTTTTAAATATCTAACATCACGATTGGTCATTTGTTCAGCTTGACACGGGTATAGATAGAATGCGCTTGGCCAAGGAGTTCACAACATTGCCATCCGGAAGTATAACAGACCAACACACAAACTCTGTGTAACCATAACGTTTATAGTCTGGTTTATAGATAGAATGCGCTTGGCCAAGGAGTTCACAACATTGCCATCCGGAAGTATAACGGACCAACACACAAACTCTGTGTAACCATGAACTTTTATAGTCTTGTTAATACAGTTTAGTGAGAACAACTCACAAACGCGGATGGCAAAAACAATAACAAAGGCCTGAGTGACGTCATCTGCATACTATCTATAGTCAGGTTAATACAGTTTAGTGAGAACAACTCACAAACGCGGATGGCAAAAACAATAACAAAGGCCTGAGTGACGTCATCTGCATACTATATATACAGTTTAGTTAGAACAACTCACAAGCGCGGATGGCAAAAACAATAACAAAGGTCTGAGTGACGTCATCTTCGAACCATCTATATTTACAAATTTCATAAACAAAGCAGCGTGTTTACATTTGGTAAGAAATATCCAATCGTTGGACACCAGCAGATCATGTGATTAATGACTCGGTTGGACGGAAACATGAATTAAGATCGCTTCCATCAATAGTCGTACCGTCACTTCCTTCCTAATGACACATAGTAACTTAGTAACACTGGCTCTAAACTATCGGAACAATGGCGGACGCCCGTATGAAATATTTCTCCGGCGAGCTTAAAAGCGTATCCAGAGGAAAAAAACCCCATCAATTTGATCATGTTTTGACTTTTACACATTCTGATCACAAGGCATATGAAAAGGGAATGAACTGTTCTCGCCAGCATGAAGAATAAAAAGTAAAGATTTTCTTTGTTTAGAACCAAGATGGCCGCCGTTGCCAGGCGCGTGACATCAGACTACTGAATCCAATTGTAAACTTACCCATGTGTCAAGCTGAACAAAATGACCAATCGTGATGTTAGATATTTCAAAAAAACTGTGGTTCACTTTGAGCACATATTCCAATGTGACCAATGACCTCGAGCACATGGAAATGTAATATAGATCATGCCCATTGCTGATTGGTGGTTAACGAAATCGTTATCTATTGGTGTTATGCGTTTAGCTAAAATACTCAAAACATTATTCGCCAGCCGGTTGTCATTTATCAACACACCGGTTTGTAACCTTGACTCTTTCTATTCCGATTAAGAATGTGGACTTCTATAATATTATTACGAAGATAATAAGATATCGTGGGTTTTTTTATTTTTCAAAATCATTTTTTTGAAAGATTTTCCTAATAATTAGACCCAATTCATCCCTTGATAATAATAATGATAATAATAAAAATAATAATAATAATAATAATAATAATAATAATAATAATAATAATAATAATAATAATAATAATAATAATGATAATACTGACAACTTATATAGCGCTATAACTCCGAGACACCAGATTCTAAGCGCTTAAATTACAAATTACTTTGGCTGAAACATACTCATTCACACACACACACACACACACACAAACACACACACACACACTCACACATACACACAACACAAAACAAACCAGACGCCTATTTAATTGGATTCAATAGTCTGATGTCACGTCTCCCAGCAACGGCGCCCATCGTGGTTCTAAACAACAAAAATCAGTACTTTTTATTCTTCATGCTGGCTAGAACTTTTCATATGCCTTGTGATCAGAATGTGTAAAAGTCAAAACATGGTCAGATAATGTTTTTTTCATCTAGATATGCTTCTATGCTCGTCGGAGAAATATTTCATAAGGGCGTCCGCCATTGTTCCGATAGTTTAGAACCCGTTGCTAAGTTACCATGCGTCATTACGAGGGAAGTGACGTTACGACTGTTGAAGAGTATTCTCATATCATCTACTAAAATCGAAACATAATAAATGTTTTAAGCGAACGTTTAAAATTAGACAAAGATTCTTGTTCACGAATGATCTGTCTTAAGGCCTTCCAAACAGAGGCTCCGAAATGAGAAAAGGACCTCATTCCAGTATTTTTGCGTATTGGTAGTTGATTCGTGTTTTTATTCACATTTCATTTTATTGACATCGTGTTTCGTCGATAGTCAATCAATAAGAATTCTGTGGTATTCTGGAAAAAAAACACATTTAAAAATTTAAAAATTTGGCCAGAAAACTCGTCCTTCAAATATCGATCGATTAAAATGACTCTCATCTTGGCAAAAACTCTCACACCTGGGACTTCGGCGAAATCTCTCTTTTAAGAGTTTTTTTTCCAAAATGAGAGTCATTTAAATCGATCGATATTTGAAGGACAAGTTTTCTGGCCAAATTTTTAAATTTGTGACCCATCGTGTCAAAACGGTATTATGTTGCAACGAACCAGATGATTAAAAGCCGAATTAAATGTTAAACTGGTCAAAAATATAAATTGTTGGCATTAGCACCCTAGAATATGGTATCCATTCTCCTCAATAAGACATACAAACTCAACACAAGTCGGATATTTCTGGCTATAAATTCAATTTTCAACATCTTAACCAACCCGACTTAAAACCGTTTTGAGGGGAACGGTCACATCTGGGTTGTTGTTTTTTTTTGTTTGTTTTTTTGTTTTTTGTTTTTTTTGTTGTTGTTGTTTTTTGTTTTTTTTTTAAGTAAAGCAGAATTCTCTTTTCAATCTCCACGCAGAACCGTTTTCTCACCGTCGAGGCGTCACGTGATCAGTCAGTTGGAGGCCGGGAAGACGTATAACGTTCGAGTTCGCTGGATCAAAGGTCAAAGGTCAGGACATTGGACGAAATTCATCAAGGTCCAAGTTCCCGATGATAGATGTGAGAAGTAGTTTTAGTTTCGTATTTTCGTATGTTTGTTCTTTTGTTTGTTTATATATTATTGTTGAGGAAGATGAAGATGATGATGATGAAGAAGAAGAAGAAGAAGAAGAAGAAGAAGAAGAAGAAGAAGAAGAAGAAGAAGAAGAAGAAGAAGAAGAAGAAAAAGAAGAAGAAGAAGAAGAAGAAGAAGAAGAAGAAGAAGAAGAAGAAGAAGAAGAAGAAGAAAAAGAAGAAGAAGAAGAAGAAGAAGAAGAAGAAGAAGAAGAAGAAGAAGAAGAAGAAGAAGAAGAAGAAGAACAAGAACAAGAACAAGAAGAAGAAGAAGAAAAAGAACAAGAACAAGAACAAGAAGGAGGAGGAGGAGGACAAAGGAAGAGGAGAAGGAGGACGAGGAAGAAAAAAAGAAAAAAAAATAGGGAGAAGAAGAAGAAAAGAAGGAGGAGGATGGAAAATATGAAGAATAAGATGATGTACAAAAGACAATCACGATGCGTTGTATTGAGTTTTTTTTTTTATTTTTTTTTTATTTTTTTTGGTGTTTTTGGGTTTTTTTATTGTTCTCTTTTATTTTTACTTATTTTTTGTTTGTTTGCTTTTTGCTTTGTTTTCTCCACCCATCTTGTACAGCAGTCCATTCTTACAACACAACTATTCAAGAACTGAGGGCCACGCCCATTTCCTCTACGTCAATGCGGTTGTCATGGACGCTAACGGATAAGACCAATCAGAGACTGGATTCTATAGCTATGGCGGCAGGATTGGCCAATGGCAACAAGCGACAGATTCGAGCCTCGTTGTCACCCATGACGTCATCATATGTCGTCAACAACTTATCACCAAATATGGTGTACACGTTTGTCATTACGCCCATACTGGTTCGTAGTATTTATATACATAATGTTTTTCAATGTGGAATATATGGTACATACACATACACACACACGCAAACACACACACACATACATATATATATATATATATATATATATATATATATATATATGTGTGTGTGTGTGTGTGTGTGTGTGTGTGACCGCTCGTCTCAAAACGGTATTATGTCGGGATGGACCGGATGCTAAATAGTCAAATTGTAGTTAAACTGGTCACAAATATGAAACGTTTGTATTTAGCACAGTAAAATATGACTCAACTTAAGTCTGATATTTCTGGCTACAATTTCCATTTTCAACATCTTAATCATCCCGACTTAATATCGTTTTGAGACGAGGGGTCACATATATATATATATATATATATATATATATATATATATATATTATGTGTGTGTGTGTGTGTGTGTGTGTGTGTGTATTATTCTAGAAACAAAACCCATGAAATGATAGTGAACAACTTTTTGATGAAAGGAGCTATTTATATAATACTTAAAGTATAATTTTATTTGACTTCTACAATATTATTTCGAACATTAGTTCAGTAAGTGAAAGTGAAATTTAATTGTTATGCTCGTGCAATAACACATACTCGCAAGCTCGTTGTGTTATTTGGCACGATAAAAATAACTCGTTGAATGAGTAAAAAGAGATGAAAGAATCGTATATAGCGCATATTGAAAAGTATTTTTGTCAATTTCTGGATATTATCTTCATCTACACAACCCATCTGTGACCTCCTTTGGTTTCCAGAAGGATAGGTCATTGAAGGTCAAAGGGTCAAAGGTTACAGCCAGGACATTGTCCGCCATACCATCCAGACCCCCCAAGATAACGAGGACACAAATCATCAACGCTACAGTAAGTCTCCACGAGACCAACGTGTACCTATTCGCAGGTCTGATAACCCAGTTCGTTAAGGGCTCATTGCTGTAATGGAAATCTCACCCAAAAAACCCCAAAAAAAATGACAGAAAATATTGTCCCTTGTAACAATGTCAAACTAGGTCCATAAGTGTGTTAGGATGTCAGACCTGCATATGTGTACACGTTGATATAAACGATATTTTATGTTACACAATGCCTACTATGGGACTACGTCGTCTTGTGGTATGGCGCTCGCTTTCGGATCGGAAGGTCCCGTAATCGCTTATCATCCTATAGATAGTATGCGCTTGGCTAAGAAGCTCATAACATTGCCATCCGGAAGTATAACGGGCCAACACACAAAACTGCGTGTATCCAAGAACGTTTATAGTCGGGTTAATACAGTTCAGTGAGCATTACTCATAAACGCGGATGGCAAAAAACAATAACAAAGACCTGAGTGACGTCATCTTCGAACTATCTATAGTGACTTTTTGATAGATGGTATTCATATCCCTTTGCGTTGTGTTGTAAATGTTAATAATGACTAAAGAGTTCAATCAAGGGCCGTTGTGTTGATAATTGGATCCAGTAGTCTGATGTCACGCGCCTGGCAACGGCGGCCATCTTGGTTCTAAACAAAGAAAATCTTTACTTTTTATTCTTCATGCTGGCGAGAACTTTTCATTCCCTTTTCATATGCCTTGTGATCAGAATGTGTAAAAGTCAAAACATGATCAAATTGATGGGGGTTTTTTTCCTCTGGGTACGCTTTTAAGCTCGCCGGAGAAATATTTCATACGGCGTCCGCTATTGTTCCGATAGTTTAGAGCCAGTGTTATTAAGTTACCATACGTCATTAGGAAGGAATTGACGGTACGACTATTGAATCCTATTGAATGTACAACATCAAGACATTCAAATAAAAGTCCAGGTTCCAAGTTTCATTTCTTACAGTTTTATTTGTTGTGATGAATCCCAAATCCAAATCAAATAGCATGGTCATAATTCAATCAGTTTCATAAATTCCAAATCCGTAAAATCAATCCAAATGTTAATCCATTTTGCCCATGTAACCATTTTCAATATACTTGGACTATTTCTAAGTCCGTAAAATAAAGATTCTTAGTAGGATGTTAGAACTTGCAGCTTACTAGAAAAGTGCAGCGCAAAGTGAAGTAAAATGCAGAATCCTGTTTTGATGACAAACGCCCTATTTTATCCCCTATTGTAACCGTTCCCACAATTCCTTCAAACCACACCTCCTACTAATTTGGACAGTTCCAGGTCAACCTAAAATCAACCCCCTAAAAGTAAAACCGAATCATGCTCAAGTCGAAACGTTAAATCTCTACATATTAATGTTAATCCCCGCTTTTTATGATATATATATATATATATATATATATATATATATATATATATATATATATATATAAATATATATATATATATATATATATATTTCAAGTTTTATACTCACTGATGCATTTATATCGACAAACAAATATTATGTATTCGTTTACGTCTTTATATTTTTATTTATTAATCTATTTATAATCTGTTTTATTATTCATTTACCTGATTATTCATCTATTTATTTACATCACTATATAACTACATTATATTGGTTGTCTAAAAAAAAAAAAGATTTAAAAAAAAAGAAAAAAAAAAAGAAAAAAAGAGCTAAGTGACGTCAATATCTTTCCTTATACGTGACCCTTCGTGTCAAAACGGTATTATGTCGGGATGGACCAGATGCTAAAAAGTCAAATTGTAGTTAAACTGGTCAAAAATATGAAACGTTGGTATTTAGCACAGTAAAATATGATGTTCCTTCTCCTCTATAAAGCATAATAAACTCAACTTAAGTCTTTTATGGCTACAAATTCAATTTTCAGCATCTTAATCATCCCGACTTAATACCGATTTGAGACGAAGGATCACATATATATTTAAAACATACTACATTCATTTCCTCTCCCCCCTGCCACCCCCCCCCCCTCCCTACCCCCTCCCTCTATTTATTCAATTCTAACCAGTCGTTCCAAATACGGTGGGCCGCTCCACCACTGCGCAGCCGCAACGCTCCCCTCACCGGATATAAGATCAGTGTCAGAGGTCAAGGTGATAGGCGTGGCCAGCTCTATCTCCTGACTGAAAAGACTTCGCGGAGCTACGTCATAACCGGTATGAAGGAATTAAAATCTGAAATTTAAAAAAGGCACACGAAGATCAAAACATTTTAAAAATCGCTAATTTATTGTATTAATTTTATTTTTTTGTATTTTGAAAATTATTTATTTATTCATTTATATTTCTATTTATTATTATGAATTATTCATATTAACAACGCCACTACCACAATATTTCATTCATCTGTCGTGTTTTATTCACTCTGTTTTGCTGAGAAAGGCGAAAACCGAAACGTCCATTTTATCTGTTTCATCGAATGGAAGCTTACATTCAATTTCACATTGTTATTTATTTCTTCGAACTTCCAGCAGCAACATTAAAGCACATTGAGCCTCATCATCATTGCCTTTTTCACCCTGGGTCAGGGTATAGGCCACAGACAAACAGTTTCCATCCTTCCCTCATCATTGCCTTTTTCACCCTGGGTCAGGGTATAGGCCACAGACAAACAGTTTCCATCCTTCCCTCATCATTGCCTTTTTCACCCTGGGTCAGGGTATAGGCCACAGACAAACAGTTTCCATCCTTCTCTATCATCATCATCATCATCATCATCATTGCCTTTTTCACCCTGGGTCAGGGTATAGGCCACAGGCAAACAGTTTCCATCCCTCCCTCATCATTGCCTTTTTCACCCTGGGTCAGGGTATAGGCCACAGACAAACAGTTTCCATCCTTCCCTCATCATTGCCTTTTTCACCCTGGGTCAGGGTATAGGCCACAGACAAACAGTTTCCATCCTTCTCTAATCATCATCATCATCATCATCATCATTGCCTTTTTCACCCTGGGTCAGGGTATAGGCCACAGGCAAACAGTTTCCATCCCTCCCTCATCATTGCCTTTTTCACCCTGGGTCAGGGTATAGGCCACAGACAAACAGTTTCCATCCTTCCCTCATCATTGCCTTTTTCACCCTGGGTCAGGGTATAGGCCACAGACAAACAGTTTCCATCATTCTCTATCATCATCATCATCATCATTGCCTTTTTCACCCTGGGTCAGGGTATAGACCACAGACAAACAGTTTCCATTCTTCTCTATCATCATCATCATCATCATCATTGCCTTTTTCACCCTGGGTCAGGGTATAGGCCACAGACAAACAGTTTCCATCCTTCTCTATCATCATCATCATCATCATTGCCTTTTTCACCCTGGGTCAGGGTATAGGCCACAGACAAACAGTTTCCATCCTTCTCTATCATCATCATCATCATCACTGCCTTTTTCACCCTGGGTCAGGGTATAGGCCACAGACAAACAGTTTCCATCCTTCTCTATCATCATCATCATCATCATCATTGCCTTTTTCACCCTGGGTCAGGGTATAGGCCACAGACAAACAGTTTCCATCCTTCTCTATCATCATCATCATCATCATTGCCTTTTTCACCCTGGGTCAGGGTATAGGCCACAGACAAACAGTTTCCATCCTTCTCTATCATCATCATCATCATCACTGCCTTTTTCACCCTGGGTCAGGGTATAGGCCACAGACAAACAGTTTCCATCCTTCTCTATCACCATCGTCATCAACATTGCCTTTTTCACCCTGGGTCAGGGTATAGGCCACAGACAAACAGTTTCCATCCTTCTCTATCCTGAGCCAACTTTTTTTTTATCTCATTCCAGGTCTTACCACTTCTCTGTATATCAGCTTCTTTAATTCTTCTCCATGTTCCTCGTGGCCTTCCCCTTGATCTTCTGCCCTTAGGGTTCCAGTCCAATACTTTCTTTGTTATAGTTGAGTCATTCTTTCTAAGCGTGTGTCCAATCCACCTCCATCGTCTTCTTCCTATTTCCTCTCCCACTGGTTTTTGCTGTGTTCTTTGTTATAGTGGAGTCATTCTTTCTAAGCGTGTATCCAATCCACCTCCATCGTCTTCTTCCTATATCCTCTCCCACTGGTTTCTGCTGTGTTCTTTTCCATACTTCTTCATTGAGCGCATTATATAAAAGCAAACATTTTTCGTTTGTTGTCTTTTACCAAAATAACTTAGTTTCGGGGTGTCGAGACACTAGTCCACATTTCAAAATATCCGGCTATGTGGTCTTACACTGTACAATTTCTTTTTGTCTTACTTTCTTTCTTTTTTCTCTCTCCCCCCCCCCCCCACCCCTCAGGTTTAAAAACGAATAAAACATACAAGGCTCGGATCGCTGCCATCAACAAAAATGGAACCGGCCCGTATTCCAAATGGGTGTACGTTGCCCTCAAACCTATTGAAGTGTTGTACGCCGAGAAGGAAGGAAAAGGGGGCGGTGATGTCAGTTATGACACAACCACGACTACGTCGATGATGACGAAGATGACCATGATTGGTTTGGTGAAGAAATATGGCGGTGAGAATTATGAAGGTACGACATATAATAATGTTTACCTGAAGAAGGGCAACGGCCGAAACGTTGTTTGTTTTGTGTTGTTCCCTTATATACGGGTCACATTTACTCACCTCCTCATTTTGTCCATGTATAGATAGTTCGAAGATGACGTCACTCAGGTCCTTGTTATTGTTTTTTGCCATCCGCGTTTATGAGTAATGCTCACTGAACTGTATTAACCTGACTATAAACGTTCATGGATACACACAATGTTGTGTGTTGGTCCGTTATACTTCCAGATGGCAATGTTGTGATCTTCTTAGCCAAGCGCATACTATCTATAGATAATGTGCGCTTGGCTATGAAACTCACAAAATTGATCGAAAGTCACAAAATATGGCGGACCACTACAGAGAACTATGTGTGACCTTCAACGTTTATAGCCTGGTTAATACAGTTAAGTGAGAATTGCTCATAAACGTGGGTGGCAAAATAAACAACACCAAAGACCTGAGTGACGTCAATTTCGTTCTATCTCTAAATGTATCTGCCATGCTCTAAAATAGGATCCACTATTCTGACGTCACGTCCGCACAGGTTGGCAACCAGCAGCTTAGTTCTAAACAAAGATAATCGGTACTTTGTATTCTTCATGCTGGCTAGTCGAACGTTTTTAAATGTCATGTGATCAGAATGTGTAAAAGTAAACATCGTTGTTGCACAAAACACCAACAAAGGGTGCATCTAGCTTGGACTCGATTTACACCTGAGTACGGTGAGAGAATGTGAGTAAAGAGCCTTTTTCCAAGAACTCAACTATGCACCGAGCAAGGCTCGAACCCAGGACTTTCGATCCGAAAGCGAGTGTCATACCACTAGACCCATCAAGAAATCTACGATCCTCCATCGCCATTCAACTCGAAACTAGAACGTCTACATCTAGAACACAATTTTCCAACAGATCTTTCTCTAGTGCAGCTCCAAAAATCTGGAATTCCCTGTCACCCACAACCAGCAACTCTCCAACTTTTAACTCTTTCAAGTCCCAGATCTTTCTCTAATGCAGCTCCAAAAATCTCGAATTCCCTGTCACCCACAACCAGAAACTCTCCAACTTTTAACTCTTTCAAGTCCCAGATCTTTCTCTAATGCAACTCCAAAAATATGGAATTCCCTGTCCCCCACAACCAGAAACTCTCCAACTTTTAACTCTTTCAAGTCCCAGATCTTTCTCTAATGCAGCTCCAAAAATCTGGAATTCCCTGTCACCCACAACCAGCAACTCTCCAACTTTAAACTCTTTCAAGTCCCAGATCTTTCTCTAATGCAGCTCCAGAAATCTGGAATTCCCTGTCACCCACAACCAGAAACTCTCCAACTTTTAACTCTTTCAAGTCCCAGATCTTTCTCTAATGCAGCTCCAAAAATCTCGAATTCCCTGTCACCCACAACCAGAAACTCTCCAACTTTTAACTCTTTCAAGTCCCAGATCTTTCTCTAATGCAACTCCAAAAGTATGGAATTCCCTGTCCCCCACAACCAGAAACTCTCCAACTTTTAACTCTTTCAAGTCCCAGATCTTTCTCTAATGCAGCTCCAAAAATCTGGAATTCCCTGTCACCCACAACCAGAAACTCTCCAACTTTTAACTCTTTCAAGTCCCAGATCTTTCTCTAATGCAACACCAAAAATCTGGAATTCCCTGTCACCCACAACCAGAATCTCTCCAACTTTAAACTCTTTCAAATCCAATTTTTAGACTAAACTGTTTCAAACAGCCTTTACTTAATTTAATTTATTTTAGTGCTGTAGTTTTTTTTTGTTTTTTTTTTTCCCTTTGTGAGTTCGTGTTTTATTTTAAGCGCGCTCTCCAAGTGATTTGTTATTATAATTTGTTATAATTATTATAGTATAAATATTGCTTCTCTAAGCTCGAAGAAATAAATAATAACGTAAAGTTGAATGTAAGCTTCAATTAAATTATAAAAACAGATCAAATGAACGTTTCAGGTTTCCCCTTTATCAACAAAACAGGATTATTGAAACACCACAGATGAATGAGATGATGTGGTAGTTGCGTAGTTAAGATGAATAAAAATAATGATTTTCTTTGTTTAGAACCAAGATGGTCGCCGTTGCCGGGCGGTGTGACATCAGACTACTGAACCCAATTGCCTAAAAACAAACTTTTGAAATTTTGAACTTTTGAACTTTATAGACCAGACTCCATCCATGTCAAGCAGTGACGTAAACAAACCGCCTCACGTGATCGATGACCTACGAGTGGTGGACAAAAGACCAACAAGGGTGTATCTAACTTGGACAGCACCGGAAGTGGATCCATGCTGCCCCGTGCTGGCCTATAGACTCGTCATTCAAAACATGACAGGTAGATTAAATAAATAAATAAATAAATAAATGATTTAATAAAAAAAAAAATAAATGAATAAATAAATAAATGATTGAATAAATAAATAAATAAATGAATAAATAAGTAAATAAATAAATAAATGATTGAATAAATAAATAAAAAAAAGAATAAATATGGAAAAAAATAAATAAGTAAATAAATAAATAAATAAATAAATAAATAAATAAATAAATAAATAAACGAATGTTAACCACAATTTTAACTACCATACTCTGGAGGCACGATAGCTCAGTTGGTAGAGCTCTCGCTTCACATGCAAAGGGGACCAAGATCGATCCCGGATGCAGTCCACATGTTTTTCTGAACCCCCCCCCCCACAACACCCACCAATCTGTCCACCCAGTAGTGATTGGGTAGCTGGGCCTGGTAGATCTGGCGGAAAGTACATTGCGAAAGACTAGTGTCCTATATATTGGGTAGCAAACAATTTAAATTGTCCGTTCACGCTATAGAAATTGGGATGAACTCCTAATCCGTGGACTCTTGGCTCCGAATGTCATTAATATTATTATTATTATTATTATTATTATTATTATTATTATTATTATTATTATTATTATTATTATTATTATTATTATTATTATTATTATTATTATTATTATTATTATTATTATTATTTATTATCATTATTATCATTATTATCATTATTATTATTATTATTATTATTATTATTATTATTATTATTATTATTATTATTATTATTATTATTATTATTATATTATTATTATTATTTATTATTATTATTATATTATTATTATTATCATCATTGTTGTTATTATTATTATTATTATATTATTATTATTATTATTATTATATTATTATTATTATTATTATTATTATTATTATATTATTATTGTTATTATTATTGTTATTATTATTATTATTATTATTCTTTTTATTATTATTATTATTATTATTATTATTATTATTATTATTATTATTATTATTATTATTATTATTAATTATTATTATCATCATTATTATTATTGTTATTATTATTATTGTTATTATTATTATTATTATTAATTATTATTATTATTATTATTATTATTATTATTATTATTATTATTATTATTATTATATTATTTATTATTATTATTATTATTGATATTATTATTATTATTATTATTATTATTATTATTATTATTATTATTATTATTATTATTATTATTATTATTATTATTATTATTATTATTATTATTATATTATTATTATTATTTATTATTATATTATTATTATTATTATATTATATATTATTATTTATTATTATTATTATATATTATTATTATTATTATTATTATTATTATTATTATTATTATTATTATTATTATTATTATTATTATTATTATTAATATTATTATTATTATTTTATTATTATTATTATTATTATTATTATTATTATTATTATATTATTTATTATTATATTATTATTATTATTATTATTATTATTAATTATTTATTATTATTATTATTATTATTATTATTATTATTATTATTATTATTATTATTATTATTATTATTATTATTATTATTATTATTATTATTATTATTATTATTATTATTATTACTATTATTATTATTATTATTATTATTATTATTATTATTATTATTATTATTATTATTATTATTAGTTTTACCATTAATGTTACTATTATTAACATCATCATCATTATCAAAATTCAGGATTCTGAACCTGGAAACAAACGCGTCCCTTCGCTTTCATTTTCAGAGCCATCTAATTCAGGGGATTAATATTGTATAGCTATGTGGTCTAATGGTATGGCACTCGCTTTTAGACCAAACGATCCTGGGTTCGAGCCTCACTCGGCGCATAGTTAATTCCTTGGAAAAGGCTCTTTACTCACATTCCCTCACCGCGCTCAGGGGTAAAATGAGAACCTGGTGCCTAACAACGATTGTCTCTGACCGAAAAAAAAAAATTATATTATCGCCTAACAGGTTACAGGTGTCATATCCCGTCCTACACGTTAAGTGTTGCTGTTGGTCAATGATCACCTGTAAAGCGCTTTGAGCACGTTTAGTGGATATTGCGCTATGTATTATCTCAATTAAAAAAAAACAAACAACATATATATAGTCATCATTTTACCATACTCTAGAAAAACAAATTTTTAGCCAGGAATCTTGAGCTTTTGAATATTGATCGATTTAAATATACCTCATCTTGGCAAAAGCTCTCGAACCTGGGACTTCCCTAAGTCCCAGGTTTGAGACTTTTTACCAAGTTGAGAATCATTTAAATCGATCAATATTTGAAGGACGAGTTTTCTGGCCAAATTTTTAAATATATTTCTTTTTCTAGGGTATGGCTATATTATTATCTTTATCACTTTTTACTACATTATTGTTATCAGATTTCAAAACAATTGACCTTGTAAGAGGCTCGACCAATGTGAACGTTAGTGGCCTTGAACCCGATACATCATACAATGTCAAGGTCACGTCCTACACGACTCAAGGTCAAAGTCCACCCTCTCAGGAGATTTTATTCAAAACCTTACCATTGTCATGTAAGTAGCTTTTTGTCTAATGTCTTACCGTTGTCATTTAAGTAGCTTTTTGTCCAATATCTTACCGTTGTCATGTAAGTAGCTTTTTTTGTCTAATATCTTACCGTTGTCATGTAAGTAGCTTTTTGTCTAATATCTTACCGTTGTCATGTAAGTAGCTTTTTGTCTAATATCTTACCGTTGTCATGTAAGTAGCTTTTTGTCTAATATCTTACCGTTGTCATGTAAGTAGCTTTTTGTCCAAAATCTTACCGTTGTCATGTAAGTAGATTTTTGTCCAATATCTTCCCGTTGTCATGTAAGTAGCTTTTTGTCTAATATCTTACCGTTGTCATGTAAGTAGCTTTTTGTCCAATATCTTACCGTTGTCATGTAAGTAGATTTTTGTCCAATATCTTCCCGTTGTCATGTAAGTAGCTTTTTGTCCAATATCTTACCGTTGTCATGTAAGTAGATTTTTGTCCAATATCTTACCGTTGTCATGTAAGTAGCTTTTTGTCCAATATCTTACTGTTGTCATGTAAGTAGCTTTTTGTTTAATATCTTACCGTTGTCATGTAAGTAGCTTTTCGTCTATCTTACCGTTGTCATGTAAGTAGCTTTTTGTCTAATATCTTACCGTTGTCATGTAAGTAGCTTTTTGTCCAATATCTTACTTTTGTCATGTAAGTAGCTTTTTGTCTAATATCTTACCATTGTCATGTAAGTAGCTTTTTGTCTAATATCTTACCGTTGTCTTGTAAGTAACTTTTTGTCCAATATCTTACCGTTGTCATGTAAGTAGATTTTTGTCCAATATCTTCCCGTTGTCATGTAAGTAGCTTTTTGTCCACTATCTTACCGTTGTCATGTAAGTAGATTTTTGTCCAATATCTTCCCGTTGTCATGTAAGTAGATTTTTGTCCAATATTTTCCCGTTGTCATGTAAGTAGCTTTTTGTCCAATGTCTTACCGTTGTCATGTAAGTAGATTTTTGTCCAATATCTTACCGTTGTCATGTAAGTAGCTTTTTGTCCAATATCTTACCGTTGTCATGTAAGTAGCTTTTTGTCCAATATCTTACCGTTGTCATGTTAGTAGCTTTTTGTCTAATATCTTACCGTTGTCATGTTAGTAGCTTTTTGTCTAATATCTTACCGTTGTCATGTTAGTAGCTTTTGTCTAATATCTTACCGTTGTCATGTTAGTAGCTTTTTGTCTAATATCTTACCGTTGTCATGTTAGTAGCTTTTTGTCTAATATCTTACCGTTGTCATGTTAGTAGCTTTTTGTCTAATATCTTACCGTTGTCATGTAAGTAGCTTTTTGTCTAATATCTTACCGTTGTCATGTTAGTAGCTTTTTGTCTAATATCTTACCGTTGTCATGTTAGTAGCTTTTTGTCTAATATCTTACCGTTGTCATGTTAGTAGCTTTTTGTCTAATATCTTACCGTTGTCATGTTAGTAGCTTTTTGTCTAATATCTTACCGTTGTCATGTTAGTAGCTTTTTGTCCAAAATCTTTTTTATTTGTTTTGGCTTTTGTATTGGTTGTTTGTTTCTGCGTGTCTATAATATCGTCTTGTAATATGATACTAGCTTTCAGATCGGAAGGTCCTGGGTTCGAGCCTCGCTCTTTTCACAATTGAGTGTTTGGAAAAAACACTGTACTCGCATTCTCTCATGCTCACCATACTCAGGTGTAAAATGAATAACCGGTATCATTGTTATTATTATTATTATTATTATTATTATTATTATTATTATTATTATTATTATTATTATTATTATTATTATTATTATTATTATTATTATTATTATTATTATTATTATTATTATATTATTATTATATATTATTATTAATCATTATTATTATTATTATTATTATTATTATTATTATTATTATTATTTATTATTATTATTATTATTATTATTATTATTATTATTATTATTATTATTATATTATTATTATTATTATTATTATATTATTTATTATTATTATTATTATTATTATTATTATTATTATTATTATTATTATTATTATCATTATTATTAATATCATTATTATTAACATTATTATTATATTATTATTATTATTATTATTATTATTATTATTATTATTATTATTATTATTATTATTATTATTATTATTATTATTATATTATTATTATTATTATTATTATTATTATTATTATTATTATTTATTATTATTATTATTATTATTATTATTATTATTATTATTATTATTATTATTTTTTATTATTACTATTATCATTATTATTATTGTTATTATCATAATTATTGTCATTATTATTAATAATATTAGTATTATTATTGTTATTATTATTGTTATTGATGATGAAGTTGATGATATAATGTGTATAGATAAAAAATTGATGGTTAATGGACAGGAAAGGGTAAACTAAAATTGCTTAATTCCTGTTATTGTTTTTAGACAGCCATATGAAGGATTAGCTCTCACTAAATCATATCAATTAGACTTTAGACATCTAAGGTTACGCATACTTTTGTGTGTTGGAATGTATAATCAGGCTTACGGATTTCGTGAGCTGTTTACCTAAATGCATAGCATCGGTACTCTTAAGAGATCACCCACACCAGAGACTGACTCCGACGAGCCGGCACTGCCGTCCTCTGCCGTCTTCCGGATAAAACACTAAGAATAAAGAGAAGAACCGCTAGGCCTACCCATACCAAGCTCGAAAGGAAAAAAAAAAAAAACGACAGAAGACGTCAAGTGCTTGATATGGGTAGGCCTAGCGGCTCTTCTCTTTATTCTTTGTATTATTGTTTTTTTTTTTTCCGCGCCCGACGTCTTTATCCCCAAGACGGCATAGGACGGCAGTGCCGGGTCGTCGGAGTCAGTCTCTGGTGTGGGTCGGCCCTAAGGCAGAAGGTTCTAATGGTACTCAGACTAATATGTTATGACGATCGAACCATGGCCGACACTGGGTGAATGCGAATCGGCTTCGGTCGAGGAGCTGCCTCACGGCCAGTGCGCTTTTCGGTGGGGTCTTTCTACCTGTCCAACATGTACTCGCTGTGGGCAAGAACCTGAGACGGCAGGCATCTAGTCGAACGGTGTGTTGTGACGATGCGACTCGGCGGGTTGCGACGGTGCACGAATGCTGACCAGACTTTGCTGATTGGTCGATCGTCATAACATAGTAGTGTGAAAACCATAAGAGGCTGCTGCCGACTGGAGTAGTAGGGATATG
>NC_088374.1:3477238-3497238 GCF_034508935.2 Berghia stephanieae
TGCCTCTTATCACAAGTAAACATACGGCCCTTTTCCTTAACTCACTCAACCCTAACACCGACTATATCCGTAGTTTACCCGGGTTATTTTACCCCATGCTAGTTTTGACATTTTTCTGAGACAAATTATAGGCGTAGTATCAAAGCTAATGTTTCTAGTTTTTACATGTTGATGGTAGTTGAATAAAACTATCTATGTACATGCTCTTTTTTATTATTTTTTTTTCTCCAATTTTGAAAAGAAGCAAAAATCTCTAGGATTGAGTGAGTTAAGACGACATAAGTGTGACCCCTCGTCTCAAAACGGTATTATGTCGGAATGGACCAGATGCTAAAAAGTCAAATTATAGTCAAACTGGTCAAAAATATGAAACGTTGGTATTTGGCACAGTAAAATATGATATTCCTTCTCCTCTATAAAGCATAATAAACTCAACTTAAGTCTGATATTTCTGGCTGCAAATTCCAGTTTCAGCATCTTAATCATCCCGACTTAATACCGTTTTGAGACGAGGGGCCACAATTATCTGGGTTAGCAGACCTGGATATATGTACATGCCGGTTAAAACTGATTTTAATGTTTCTAATTTTTTTTTTTTTTTTTTTTTTTTTTTTTTACATTATCAAATCCCAGACATTGCTATCCAAAATAGCTGACAGAGTAATACTGACGTCACGACAACAATCGGAGAACACGATGACGTCATCAATATTGTTGTACAACGTCACAGCAGCAGCCGAGACGAACTACACGTGTCAGGCTAAAAATAGCATTGGGTCGGATAGTCAGACAGTGGCTTTGACTGTCTCTGGTAATTGGATTCAGTAGTCTGATGTCACGCCGCCCGGCAACGGCGGCCATCTTGGTTCTAAACAAAGAAAATCATTTATTTTTATTCTTCATGCTGGCTAGAACTTTTCATATGTCTTGTGATCAGAATGTGTAAAAGTCAAAACATGATCAAATTTATGTTTTTTCCCTCTGGATACGCTTTTATGCTCGCTGGGGAAATATTTCATACGGGCGTCCGTCATTGTTCCGATAGTTTAGAGCCAGTATTACTAAGTTACCATGCGTCATTAGGAAGGAAGTGACGTTATGACTGTTGAAGAGTATTATAGCATCAATGTTTGACCAATCAAAACATGGAATTCGTGACACACCTTCATACGTGCTCGGACAAACATAGTTGGTTGTTTATAAACAATAACGTGAATGAAATCGACCTCTCTCTGATCATTATTATTGTTTGTATAGATAGTTCGAAGATGACGTCACTCATGTCTTTGTTATTGTTGTTTTTTGTTGTTTTTTTTTGCCCTCCGCGTTTATGAGTAATGCTCACTGAACTGTATTAACACGACTATAAACGTTCATGGATACAGACCGTTTTGTGTGTTGGTCCGTTGTACTTCCGGATGACAATGTTGTGAGCTTCTTAGCCAAGCGCATGCTATCTGTACTGACAAATGGGTAACTAGTCGTCACACGATTTTCAAATTGGTTATGAACGTTTATATTTACACTTAGTGGTCTGTGTCAGTATAGATAGTATGCGCTTGGCTAGGAAGCTCACAACATTGCCATCCGGAAGTATCAGAGACCAACACACAAAACGATGTGTAACCTTAAACGCTTATAGATAGTTCGAAGATGACGTCACTCGAGTGTTTGTTATTGTTTTTTGACATCCACGTTTATGAGTAATGCTCACTGAACTGTATTTAACTGACTATAAACGTTCATGGATACACACAGTTTTGTGTGTTGGTCCGTTATACTTCCGGATGGCAATGTTATGAGCTTCTTCGCCAAGCGCATACTATCTATAGTCTGGTTAATACAGTTTAGTGAGATGTACTCATAAACGCGGATGGCAAAAAAAAAAAAAAATAGCAAAGGGCCGCATGACATCAACTGCATTCTATCTATAGATAGAATGCGCTTGGCCCAGGAGTTCACAACATTGCCATCCGGAAGTATAACGGACCAACACACAAACTCTGTGTGACCATGAACTTTTATAGATAGTTCGAAGATGACGTCACTCAGGCCTTTGTTATTGTTTTTGCCATCCACGTTTGTGAGTTGTTCTCACTAAACTGTATTAACCAGACTATAAAAGTTCATGGTTACACAGAGTTTGTGTGTTGGTCCGTTATACTTCCGGATGGCAATGTTGTGAACTCCTTGGCCAAGCGCATTCTATCTATAGTCTAATTAATACAGTTTAGTGAGAACAACTCACAAACGCGGATGGCAAAAACAATAACAAAGGCCTGAGTGACGTCATCTTCGAACTATCTATTGATCAAGCAGTAGAACAGTGGGTATTTTACTTAAACACATACCATCGAAATTAAAACCTGTGTAGGTTGCTGGGTCTACTAATCACTGACATTGTTTACATTATGACGTCACTCCGGTCTTTGTTATTGTTTTTTTTTTTTTTTTGCCACCCGCGTTTATGAGTAATTCTCACTAAACGGTATCAACAAGCTATAGATAGTTCGAAGATGACGTCACTCAAGCCTTTGTTATTGTTTTTGCCATCCGCGTTTGTGAGTTGTTCTCACTAAACTGTATTAACCAGACTATAAACGTTCATGGTTACACAGAGTTTGTGTGTTGGTCCGTTATTCTTCCGGATGGCAATGTTGTGAGCTTCTTAGCCAAGCGCATACTATCTATATATGTATCGTCCGTAATAAATGTTTCATGATTCCTTTTGTTTAGCTTTATATGTGACCCCTCGTCTCAAAACGGTATTATGTCGGGATGGACCAGATACTAAAGAGTCAAATTATCGTCAAACTGGTCAAAAATATGAAACTTTGGTATTTAGCACAGTAAAATATGATATTCCTTCTCCTCTATAAAGCATAATAAACTCAACTTAAGTCTGATATTTCTGGCTACAAATTCCATTTTCAACATCTTAATCATCCCGACTTAATACCGTTTTGAGACTAGGGGTCACATATCATGTTTCAATTTTTAAAAAAAATGAGCTTTATATAGTGCAATATCCACTGAATGTGCTCAAAGCGCTTTACAAGAGGTCACTGGTCAACAGCAACATTTAACATGTAGGACGGGACATGACGCCTGTTAGGCGATATTACAATTTTTCGGACAAAGACAACGCTGTTAACGGCCAGGTACTCATTTTACACCTGATTACGGTGAGAGAATGTGAGTAAAGAACCTTTTCCAAGGACTTAACTATGCGCCGAGCCCTAAGCTCGAACCCAGGACATTCCGATCTGAAAGCGAGTGTCATACCACTAGACTACATAGTCCTACCGTTTTCTATCCTGAAAAGTGAATGGACCAGGCACTTACTATGTTGATAACAACAAAAGATGAAGTGAGTAGAAAAGTGCCAGAAGACAATAGGGAATGAGATTAGCGGAAGAGTAGCGTCCCTTGGTTGGAAGTCACGAGCGGAAAAGTTATTAGAGAGAGAACGTCATGTTGGTTGTGCGGCATGAGACACTTCACCGAAAGCGAGGGCGAGAGAGACGCATGCGGAAAGCCATTTTGACGTTCTCTCTGTAAGGTGACGTTCAACCAAGGGACGCTACTCTTCCGCTAATCTCATTCCCTATAGAGAATAAAAATTTCGCGGCCGCGATTGGGGTTCGAACCCTCGACATTAAAGGTACGACAACTCCGCCTGGCGACTAGGGTTAAAAAAGACTAGGGTTAAAAGCGATCTTTTTTTTTTTAATTGGGGGGGGGGGGGGGGGGGGAAGGTCGTGGCTAGCTCATACGGTAGAGTCACTCTCTCCCTGGCCATGCGGAGTTGTCGTACCTGTAAGGTCTCAGGTTCGAGCCCCCCCCCCCCCATCACCGCCGCGCTATTTTTATTCTCTCGTGTCTTCTGGCACTTTCCTACTCACTTCATTTCTTGTTGTTATTTTCTGCTACTATTCTTGGCTAAGAAGCTCATAACATTGCCATCCGGAAGTATAACGGACCAACTCACAAAACTGTGGGTAGCCATGATAGTTTATAGTCTGGTTAATACAGTTTAGTGAGTATTACTCATAAACCCGGATGACAAAGACCTGAGTGACGTCATCTTCGAACTATCTATATCGTCCTCTTCATTTCTCCACCTTGGCTCATCACAATCCTGAAGTGTGTCCGGAGACTCCTCTCTGAGGGTCTTTCTACTTCTATAGATAGAATGCGCTTGGCCAAGGAGTTCGCAACATTGCCATCCGGAAGTATAACGGACTAACACACAAACTCTGTGTAACCATGAACTTTTATAGGCTAGTTAATCGTGGCCTTCGTTAAGTTATGGCCTGACACTGACCAAAAAATGACGTCAAAATGCCAGTCTTTTGCTACAAAAGAAAACAAATCGTGAGTTGAATTCAATAGTTCAACCAATGAAATAACTTGTTTCCATGAGCTCTACTAACGACAACTCACACGTACACAAACCAAATAATGACGTCAAAATGCCAGTCCTTTTGTATTTCAGTATCAGGCTATAACATAACGATGGCTCCGGGTTAATACAGTTTAGTGAGAACAACTCACAAACGCGGATGGCAAAAACAATAACAAATACCTGAGTGACGACATCTGCATACTATCTATACCATGTTACGTGCCGCATTCGTCTGCTATCTTAGGACAAAGCGGTTGTCTTTTGAACCCCTCTTTATAAACATCCGTAAATTTTACACATTGCCATATAGTTGTTTTGTTTTTTGCTTTGGTACGTCATTTACGGCTGGTGAGAGTTGTGAGTGTTTTAACTAGACTCAAAGCATTATGAAGCTGATTGATATATTTCACTGAGAACTAATCACCAAACTAACTGTCTAAATGAATAACAAATAGATTAGTGACTTCAATTTTATTCAACCCTCTCCTAACCACCTACACCAAAATCGTCACATTTGTTACAACACAATATACTTTTCTTCTTATTCAAATTTATTTTGTACATCACAAACTTTGAAGAATAATCTTTGTTTAATTATTTAACAAGAACATACAATTGTTTTGGAGAGAGATTGCTTGATTTTTTTTTGCTGGGTAAGCCTGTCATATTGGGAAAATACTAAAAACAATCGGTGAGGAGAGAGAGAGAGAGAGAGAGAGGTAGAGAGAGAGGTAGAGAGAGAGAGGTAGAGAGGTAGAGAGAGAGAGAGGTAGAGAGAGAGAGGTAGAGAGAGAGAGAGGTAGAGAGAGAGAGGTAGAGAGGTAGAGAGAGAGAGAGGTAGAGAGAGAGAGGTAGAGAGGTAGAGAGAGAGAGAGGTAGAGAGAGAGAGGTAGAGAGGTAGAGAGAGAGAGAGGTAGAGAGAGAGAGGTAGAGAGAGAGAGAGGTAGAGAGAGAGAGGTAGAGAGGTAGAGAGAGAGAGAGGTAGAGAGAGAGAGGTAGAGAGGTAGAGAGAGAGAGAGGTAGAGAGAGAGAGGTAGAGAGAGAGAGAGGTAGAGAGAGAGAGGTAGAGAGAGAGAGGTAGAGAGGTAGAGAGAGAGAGAGGTAGAGAGAGAGAGGTAGAGAGGTAGAGAGAGAGAGAGGTAGAGAGAGAGAGGTAGAGAGGTAGAGAGAGAGAGAGGTAGAGAGAGAGAGGAGTAGAGAGAGAGGAGAGAGAGAGAGAGAGGAGAGAGGAGAGAGGTAGAGAGAGAGAGAGGTAGAGAGAGAGAGGTAGAGAGGTAGAGAGAGAGAGAGGTAGAGAGAGAGAGGTAGAGAGAGAGAGAGGTAGAGAGAGAGAGGTAGAGAGGTAGAGAGAGAGAGAGGTAGAGAGAGAGAGGTAGAGAGAGAGAGAGTTAGAGAGGTAGAGAGAGAGAGGTAGAGAGAGGTAGAGAGAGATAGAGGTAGAGAGAGAGAGGTAGAGAGAGAGAGAGGTAGAGAGAGAGTAGAGAGGTAGAGAGAGAGAGAGGTAGAGAGAGAGAGGTAGAGAGGTAGAGAGAGAAGAGGTAGAGAGAGAGAGGTAGGAGAGAGAGGAGAGAGAGAGAGGAGAGAGAAGAGAGAGAGAGAGAAGAAGGGGAGAGAGAGGGATAGGAGAGAAGAGAGAGAGAGAAAGGAGAGAGAGAGAGGAGAGAGAGAAGAGAGAGAAGAGAGAGGAGAGGTAGAGAGAGAAGAGAGAGAGAAAAGAGAGAGAGAGAGAAAGAGAGGAGAGAGAGAGAGGTAGAAGAGAGAGAGAAGAGAGAGAGAAGAGGGAGAGAGAGAGAGGTAGAGTGAGAGAGAGAAAAGAGAGAGAAAGAGAGAGAGAAGTAGGATAGAAAGAGAGAGAGAAGAGATAGAGAAGGAGAGAGAGAGAGAAGAGAGTAGAGAGGAGACGAGAGAGGGGAGAGAGTAGAGGAGAGAGAGAGAGAGAGAGAGAGAGAGTAAGAGAGAAAGTAGAGAGAGAGAAGAGAAAGAGTAGAGGAGAGAGAGGAGGAGAGAGGAGTAGAGGGAGAGGGAGAGAAGTAGAGAGAGAGAGAGGTAGAGATAGAGAGAAGAGAGGTAGAGAGAGGAGAGAAGAGAGGTGAGAAGAGAGAGAGAGAGAGAGAGAGAGAGAGAGAGGAGAGAGAGAGAGAGAGGAGAGAGAGAGAAAGAGAGAGAGAGAGAGAGAGTTAATCCATAATCATTTTTCCTATCGTGTTTTCTTTTTCTCTATTCCAACCAGTTCCCCCATCCATTGTAACAATCAGAGGTATGAATGTCAAGGTCGGGGAGAAAGCACAGCTGGTATGTCTTGCCCATGGATCGCCTGTACCCGACATCGTTTGGGAACATTCGGCCACAGGCTCGGTCTACACAGAGGTGAGGCGTGGTAATATTTGTGACCCTTCAAACAGAGTTTGTGTGTTGGTCCGTTATACTTCCGGATGGCAATGTTGTGAACTCCTTGGCCAAGCGCATTCTATCTATAAACGGTCAAGGTTTCAAATAGTTTTGAGTGTTGGTCAGTTATTCTTCCGGATGGCAATGTTGCGAGCTTCTTAGCCAAGCGCATACCATATATTGTATGCATGTATTGTCCGTAATAAATGTTTCATTGTTTTAAACTTGTCATTATTCCTTTTGTTTAGCTTTATATGTGACCCTTCGTGTCAAACCTGTATTATGTCGGGATGGACCATATGCTAAAAAGTCAAATTATAGTCAAACTGGTCAAAAATATGAAACGTTGGTATTTATCACAGTAAAATATGATATTCCTTCTCCTCTATAAAGCAAACAAAGTCAACTTAAGTCTGATATTTCTGGCTACAAATTCAATTTTCAGCATCTTTGTCATCCCGACTTAATACCGATTTGAGACGAAGGGTCACATTTGTCCAAACAATGAATAAAATAAATATAAAAAATACAATTCCCTTTATTCATCCCCAAGGGGAAATTTGTCTTTAGGGTCTATTCCAAGGGAAGACTGGAATAACCCAGGCGTCATCCGCAGAGCAGCGCCGCAAAAGTGAGCTAGGGCTAGGTGACTTGCTCAAAGCCACACAACACAGCGTCGGGTGATTGAACTCGGTACCTTTTCGGGTAGGAAGCAAAGACCGTACTGCTGAGCCACGCTGTCCCAATGTAATTTGATTATTTTGTGCGGATATTTGGTCTTGTGGTATGACACTCGCTTTCGAATCGGAAGATCCTGGGTTCCAGCCTCTCACCTTACTCAGGTGTAAAATGAGTTCCTGGCCGTCAACAACGTTCTGCCTGTCTCAAAAAAAAAAAAATTGTAATATCGCCTAACGAGCGTCATGTTTCGTTCAACATGGTACGAGTTGCTGTTTGTTAGGAACCCCTGGGTAAAGCGCTTTGAGCACGTTTAGTGGATAATCAGCGTTATAAAAGTTCAATGTATATTTGTCAAGCCTGAAGGCATAACCATTTGTGACGTCTCGTCTCAAAACGGTGTTAAGTCGGGATGATTAAGATGCTGAAAAATGAATTTGTAGCCAGAAATATCAGACTTAAGTTGAGTTCATTTGCTTTATAGAGGAGAAGGAATATCATATTTTACTGTGCTAAATACCAACGGTTCATATTTTTGACCAATTTGACTATAATTTGACTTTTTAGCATCTGGTCCATCCCGACGTAATACCGTTTGAGATGAGGGGTCACATTTAACTGTTATACTTCGGAGAGACGCTTGTTTAAATTTGACATGGATGTTTTTTTAAATTTGTTATATATATATATATATATATATATATATATATATATATATATATATATATATATATATATATGTATGTATATATATAGCGCAACATCCAGTAAACGTGCTCAAAGCGCTTTAGAAAGGGTCCCTTACCAATAGCAGCATGCGTGTGACGTTTAGAACGAAACATGATTCCTGTTAAGCGATATTACAATGTTTGTTTGTTTTCGATAGAGACAACGCTGTTAACGTTGAGATGCTCATTTTACACCTGAGTATGGTGAGAAAATATGAGTAAAGAGCCTTTTTCAAGGATCCAACTATGCGCCGATGAATTTGGGGGTTAATAATCTTGCCCTACAAAAAAAAATAAAAGTGCCTGAAGCCGGTCTCGAACCCGGGACATTCCGGGTCACCGCTCATTGTCTTGACCACTCAACCACTTCGTGCACTTAATCTTAGCCCTTGCTGTGTGTTTCACTCATTCATTGAATGTTCCAGAATATTCCTTGGGGTCTGAATTCCCGTGTGCAGGTGCGGTCCCATCTAGAAGGCATCCATCGCCGACGTTCCTACCTCACCATCCCCCTGACGGAATTCTACCACGGCGGCCATTATACTTGTAAGGCCACCAATGAGGCCGGAAGTAAACGACTCAATGTCACGGTCAATATCGAAGGTGAAGGTCGTTTGGTATATTGGTTACATCTTACTATTATGACAATCATGATGATGATGATGATGATGATGATGATGATGATGATGATGATGATGGTGATGATGATGACGACGACGACGATGATGATGATGATGATGATGATGATGATGATGATGATGATGATGATGATGATGATGATGATGATGGTGGTGATTTTGATGATGATGATGATGATGATGATGATGATGATGATGATGATGATGATGATGTTGATGATGTTGATGATGATGATGAAGATGATGATGATGATGCTGATGATGATGGTAATGATGATGATGATGATGATGATGATGATGATGATGATGATGATGATGATGATGATGATGATGATGATGATGTTGGTGATGATGATGATGATGATGATGATGATGATGATGATGATGGTGATGATGATGATGATGATGATGGTGTTACTACTACTTCTACTACTACTACTACTACTACTACTACTACTACTACTACTACTACTACTACTACTACTACTACTACTACTACTACTATTATTACTACTACTACTACTACTACTACTACTACTACTACTACTACTACTACTACTACTACTACTACTACCACCACTACCCCTACTACTATTACTACTACTACTACTACTACTACGACTCCTACTACTACTACTACTACTACTACTACTACTACTACTACTACTACTACTACTACTACTACTACTACTACTTCTTCTTCCAACATTAACTTTTCTTGACCATAAATCTAACAGTGCCTCCCCCACCTCCAGTCAAGAACATCCGGGCGATCCCCGTGTCTCCCACTCGAGTGTCAGTTTCCTGGCACCCACCCAAGAACTACACGTTCCCAATACCATTCTACGAGGTGAGTATACGGCTGACTCCAACAGCTCACCAACATTTATATAGAGCAATTGAACTATTTTTGTTATATAGCCAATGCGCATATGTGACCCCTCGTCTCAAAACGGTATTATGTCGGGATGGACCAGATGCTAAAAAGTCCAATTATAGTCAAACTGGTCAAAAATATGAAATGTTGGTATTTAGCACAGTAAAATATGATATTCCTTCTCCTCTATAAAGCAAACAAACTCAACTTAAGCATAATATTTCTGGCTACAAATTCAATTTTCAGCTTCTTAGTCATCCCGACTTAATACCGTTTTGAGACGAGGGGTCACATATTTTTAATGCTTTCTTTAAACATAGAGCAGTGCCTGAGTGCATTCGTTTTCCTTTCGGCTCCGTTTTGCCCTCAGTTTGACCTTTCCTCTTTGTCAGTCCCTTCTTTTATTAGAACAAAATAAATGAGTGACCATCTCGTTTTCAGTTGCCGAATCGAACATGACGCTTGGTAGGCGAGATTACACATTTTACACCTGAGTACGGTGACATAATGTGAGTAAAGAGCCTTCTCCAAGGACTCAACTATGCGCCGAGCGAGGCTCGAACCCAGGACCGTCCGGTCGTAAAGCGAGTGTCATACAACTTGAACTCTTAACGACACAATGGTTATTCACGAACTGAAACAGAAAGGAGACGAACATGAATGCAGGCACTTTACAGACTAAAACGTGGTGAGACTGAACTGGTATGATTTTGGCAGCACAGCTGTTTCCTAAAACGACCAACTTGGTAATGCGGCTATGTTGTCTTATGGTATGGCACTGGCTTTCGGATCGGAAGGTCCTCTGTTCGAGCCTTGCTCGGCGCATAGTTGAGTCCTTGGAAAATACTTTTTATTCACATTCTCTCACCGTACTCGGGTGTAAATTGAGTACATGGCCGTTAACAGTCTCGTCTCTGTCGGAAAAAAAAAATCAATATCGTCTCACAGGCGTCATATCTCGTTCTACATGTTACGTGTTGCTGTTGGTCTGGGGCCCTTTGTAACGAGTTTTGAGCACATTTAGCGCACATTGCGCTATATAAAAGCTCTAAAATGGTTCTTGATGCTACTGAGGACTTCTGGTATAGAATAAATGCATGTATCCCAATCTGCTTCCAGCGACCCCCACCACTTTAAAGAACTAAAAAATGATTTTGAATTTTTATATGGCGCACTACCCACCAAACGTGAGTCAAAACTCAAATTGTGACCCTTCGTGTCAAAACGGTATCATGTCGGGATGGACCAGATTCTAAAAAGTCAAATTATAGTCAAACTGGGAAAAAATATGAAACGTTGGTATTTAGCACAGTAAGATATGATATTCCTTCTCCTCTATAAAGCATAATAAACTCAACTTAAGTCTGATATTTCTGGCTACAAATTCAATTTTCAGCATCTTAGTCATCTCGACTTAATACCGATTTGAGACGAAGGGTCACAATTGAGTTTTATATAGAGCAATATCCACCAAATTTGCTCAAATCGCTTTCAATATATATGAATCCATACATTGTGTGTATTCACCTTCTCATTTCTTCTCACTTTCTCAAAGGTCAACCTACGATCCTCTCAAGGGGAACAATCGAGTATAATTCAAACCCGACGGACTGGGATCGAGTTGTCGAACTTGGAACCCAATACAAAATACAGCATAGGTAAGTTATATCATCCATGACATTTTCCATTCCATTGAATAAATTCCGCTTTTCCTTTTGGACATGAGCGCATGATCTATCTATCTATCTATCTAGCTATCTATATGTCTGTATGTCTGTCTTTCTGTCTATCTATCTATCTATCTATCTATCTATCTGTCCATCTATATGTCTGTATGTCTGTCTATCTATCTATCTATCTATCTATCTATCTATCTTTATATATATATATATATATATATATATATATATATATATATATATATATATATATATATATATATATATATATATATCTATATGTCTGTATGTCTGTCTATCTATCTATCTATCTATCTATCTATCTATCTATCTATCTATTTATATGTCTGTATGTCTGTCTATCTATCTATCTATCTATCTATCTATCTATCTATCTATCTATATATCTATCTATGTATCTATCTATCTATCTATCTATCTATCTATCTATCTAGCTATCTATCTGTCTATCTATTTATCTATCTATCTATCTATCTATCTATCTATCTATCTATCTATCTGTCTATATGTCTATCTATCTATCTATCTATCTATCTATCTATCTATCTATCTATCTATCTATCTATCTGTCTGTCTATCGGTCTATCTATCTATCTATCTATCTAAAAAAAAAACCAATGTAAATTCCAATACAATCCCATGAGAATCTCAATTTAATCCGAATAGAATCTCATTTAAATCCCATATTAATTCCAATATATTCCCTGATTACTTTCGATCAAATCCCAATATAATAAAATATGTGACCCCTCGTCTCAAAACGGTATTAATTCGGGATGACTAAGATGTTGAAAATGGAATTTCTAGCCAGAAATATCAGACTTAAGTTGAGTTTATATGCTTTATAGAGGAGAAGGAATATCATATTTTACTGTTCTAAATACCAACGTTTCATATTTTTGACCAGTTTAACTACAATTTGACTATGTAGCATCTGGTCCATCCCGACATAATACCGTTTTGAGACGAGCGGTCACATATGTCCCCAATTGAGTTCAAATATAATCACAATATAATCCATTTTTTAGCTTATTTGTCACATTTAAAACAATTTTTGTTGTGTTATGTTAAAGCCGTTATGTTATAATTCATTGTAAAATTCTGATTAGTTAAATTGACCTTTACAATAGGAGTGGTAGCTGGAACACAATCAGGCCTCGGCGAAAGTGGTCCGAGAGTGAATGTCACGACCTTGACCAATGTCGGCCTTGAACCTGTCAATGTCACGGCCACAGTTATCAATTCCTCGGTAAGTAGAAATGTGTGTGTTTGTGGCGGGGGGGGGGGGGGGGGGGGGGAAGTAGCGTTTCTTTACTGACGTATCGACACGTTATTCCCTGAACTTGTTTTTCACGATCTTAAACGTTCAGTTATTACCTGACTGGATTATGTTACGGAGAACTAATCACTCATATCAGCGGCACGTCTTTGCTTCGTACCCAAAAGGTACCGAGTTCGACTACCCGCCGCTGCGCTGTGTGGCCTTGAGCAAGAAAATCTCACCCCAGCTCATAATATTGCAGGGGGACACGTCAAACCGTCGATCATTTGGTCCTGCAATTATACCCAGTAACAAAATTAGAAGGGGGGTATGAAACAATTTTTGAAGCCGGAGATGACCTGACATCATGGATCGACAAACATAATCTGGAGGTGTAGCCATACGCTACTACTACTACTACTACTACTACTACTACCCTAGCTCATGCCCTTGCGGCGCTGCACTGCGGCCGACGGCCGGGTTATTCCAGTCTTAACTTGGTATAGAACCTAAGGACAAATTATCTCCACTTGCTGATGAATAAAGGGAGTTGTATTTATTTCAATTTATTGTTTTATTATTATACAAACAATATTAGCTCTCTCCTCATCAGCTATTTTTAGAATTTCACCCGGAATTTCACACCCGCAAGAATAGACTTTTCTTACTGAAATAAAAAAGTAACAAGTGCATTCTACACAGAATGTTGTTCAGCAAAACAATGTCTTCAACACAGTGTATAGTATTTATAGCTGGAACCAAACATTTTTGAAAATTCTGTAATGTACACGAGAAATCAGAATGGGGAAAATTGTCGGTTACATCGTAACGAATGTGACGATTTTCCTGTAGGAGGTAAGAACAGTGTTAAATAGCTGATAGGCGCCACTTTATTTCATTGACCAGCCGGATACTATGCGGCTATGTGGTCTAGTGGTATGACACTCGCTTTCGGATCGGAAGGTCCTGGGTTCAAGCCTCACGCTCGGCGCATAGTTGAGTCCTTGGAAAAGGCTCTTTACTCACATTCTCTCACCGTACTCAGGTGTAAAGTGAGTACCTGGCCGTTAACAGCGTTGTCTCTGTCCAAAAAATTGTAATATCGCTTAACAGGCGTCATGTCCCGTCCTACATGTTAAATGTTGCTGGTGACCAGGGACCCCTTGTAAAGCGCTTTGAGCACATTTAGTGGATATTGCGCTATATAAAAGCTCAATTTTTTTTTTTTTACTATCAAATAAGCACCTTGACGCTTCTCTCTTTATTTACATATCTATTTATTTATACATTTATTAGATTATTTATTAATCAATTAAATTATTGTTAATCTTTTTATTACTATTTTTATTTTCTAGAATGATTTTATTTTTTCTATATTGAACTTTTCAACTTTAACACATTTTTTGCCGACAATGTTGTTTCTGCTTTGCGTCGTCAGGGCGGAAAGAAATGACCATAGTGTCCAGTAGTATGTCACTCTCTTTTAATCGGAAGGGTCGGGGTTGGAGCTCCGTTCGGTCCATAGTTGAGACCTTGGAAAATGTTCTTTACTCACATTATATATATCACCGTACTCATGTGTGAAATGAGCACTTGGCTGTTAACAGCTTGTCCATGTTTGGAAAAACAATGTAATATCGCCAACAGGTGTCATGTCTCGTGTGTTGCTATTGGTCAAGGACCCTTTGCAGGGGCGTGGCTATATTGGTTGATTTGGTGCCTGGCACCGCATCCATCTTTTAAAAAATGGATTACAGCATTTTTTAAAAATAATAAAACCGAGAAATTGTAAATACCACCTCTTACTTCTTTGAGTATCAACATTTTTTGTTTAATATTTTTTTCTTCTTTCTTTTGTATTTTTCAAATATAGCACGTTTTAAGTGATTTTCTTCTTATTCTGGCACCACCTTATACTGTAAGCACGCCACGCCACTGATTTGTGAAGCGCTTTAATCACGTTTAGTGAATATTGCACGACATAAAAGCTCACGATCATGCTCATTTTATTCCGCTCTGACGATGCAGGCGAAGAGTAGAAACAACAGTGTTGGTAAAAATGTATAAGAGGTGAAAACATCGATATCATTTGCGCTCCTTTAAATGTTGAGCACTCTATAGGATTCATGCATATAATATCTGACGAAATTCGAATCTTATTAACGCTCAGCCGTCCGGTCTTTGGTTTGTATCCGGAAAGTACCCAATTCTAATCCCCGCTGCGCTGTGTGGCCTTGGGCGAGGCATCTCGTCCTAGCTCAATTTGCGGCGCTGTCCAGCGACTTACCCCTGGGTTATTAAGATTGAGCTTTTATATAGCGCAATATCCACTAAATGTGCTCAAAGCGCTTTACAAGTGGTCCCTGGCCAACAGCAACATTTAACATGTAGGACGGGACATGACGCCTATTAGGCGATGTTACATTTTTTTTCGGACAGAGACAACGCTGTAAACGCACACCTACTCATTTTACACCTGAGTACGATGAGAGAATGTGAGTAAAGAGTCTTTTCCAAGGACTGAACTATGCGCCGTTATTCCAGTCATCTCTTGGATTGCACCCTAAAGACAAATCTCTCCTCCGGGATGTACGAACTGATTTTTAATTTTTTAAATAAATAAAATTCCCATTATCCATCCCATAGAGGAAATCTGTTTCTAGTGTCTATTCCAAGGGAAGACTGGAATAACCCAGACATTAGCCGCAGTGCAGCGCCGCAAATTGAGCTAGGGCAAGGTGACTTGCTCAAGACCACACAGCACAGCGGCGGGTGATCGAACTAGGTACCTTTCGGGTACGAAACGAAGACCGTACCACTGAGCCCCTCTGCCTCCTAAAACAAGTCATTATTTATATACCTATTCGTCTTTTAATGATTTATGCGTGTATTTATGCATTTAATGTATTATGTCTAATTTTTTAATATATATATTTGTGTGGCTGACTGAGTAAACCCGGAAAGAGGCCCAAATTTCATGAATTGAGTTATAATTAATGAGTTGTGTAGACCACATCTTTCTGTTTATTCACGACTTTAAATTTTATCCCTATGTCTATTAGAACTAAATTTATGATTATTTTTCTAATAAAATTTGTTTCTATGGTAAAAGCTTTATCGTCGATTTTGGCTCAAATCTCAAAATCGTAGCTTGCCGCATCTTCCCGGGTTTTCTCAGCCAGCCTCACATTTCAAGGCCACAGGGGAAAATCGATTAAAGTCCAAAAGACACTTACTGTTCTAATGTCACAATAATTTGGTATTAAAATCAACCAAGAGCTTGGTTTTTTATATGCATCTGACTTGTGGTCAAAATATATACGTTTAGTAATTCACATTCAGTTCAATTCATATTATCATGTGGCGTTTTCAATGGGTTTCCAAACTTTAATTTTGATTTTCTCAAAATCTGAAAAATGTGACTTTGATCGTTTTTTCCACTGTGGTATTCATTTGTTTCCTACCAGACGGTACAGCTGGACTGGCACAGGCCGACCTTAATCCCAGCAATGTTTATCCAGGGCTATCGAATTCACATGAGGTCAAAGAGTGACCCGACTCAACGGAGTGTGTTTATACCAGGGGCCCTGACACGTCAATACGTCATGGGTATGTAATTGGTAGTGTGTGACGTCATAGAGTGTGTTTATACCAGGGGGCCTGAAACGTCACCACGTCATGGGTATGTAATTGGTAGTGTGTGACGTCATAGAGTGTGTTTATACCAGGGGCCTGACACGTCAATACGTCATGGGTATGTAATTGGTCGTGTGTGACGTCATAGAGTGTGTTTATACCAGGGGCCCTGACACGAAACTATGTCATGGGTATGTATTTGGTAGTTTGTGACGTCATAGAGTGTGTTATACCAGGGGCCCTGGCACGACACTACGTCATGGGTATGTAATTGGAAGTGTGTGACGTCATAGAGTGTGTTTATACCATGGGCCCTGACACGTCAATACGTCATGGGTAAGTAATTGGTAGTGTGTGACGTCATAGAGTGTGTTTATACCAGGGGCCCTGACACGTCAATACGTCATGGGTAAGTAATTGGTAGTTTGTGACGTCATAGAGTGTGTTTATACCAGGGGCCCTGACACGACACTACTTCATCTGTAAGTAATTGATAGTTTGTGACGTCATAGAGTGTGTTAATACCAGGGGCCCTGACACTTCACTACGTCATGGGTATGTAATTGGTATTGTGTGACGTCATAGAGTGTGTTTATACCAGGGCCTTGAGACGTCACTTCGTCATGGGTATGTAATTGGTAGTGTGTGACGTCATAGAGTGTGTTTATACCAGGGGCCCTGACACTACACTACGTCATGGGTATGTAATTGGTAGTGTGTGACGTCATAGAGTGTGTTTATACCAGGGGCCCTGACACGTCACTACGTCATGGGTATATAATTGGTAGTTTGTGACGTCATATAGTGTGTTTATACCAGGGGCCCTGACACGACACTACGTCATGGGTAAGTACTTGGTAGTGTGTGACGTCATAGAGTGTGTTTTTACCAGGGGCCCTGACACGTCACTACGTCATGGGTATGTAATTAGTAGTGTGTGACGTCATATAGCGTGTTTATACCAGGGGCCCTGACACGTCACTACGTCATCGGTATGTAATTGGTAGGGTGTGACCTCATTGAGTGTGTTTATACCAGGGGCCCTGACACGTCACTACGTCATGGGTATGTAATTGGTAGTTTGTGACGTCATAGAGTGTGTTTATACCAGGGGCCCTGACACGTCACTAGGTCATGGGTAAGTAATTGCTAGTGTTTGACGTCATAGAGTGACCCTACACATCGGATTGTTTATATACCAGGGTCTATGACACGCTTATAGGTAATGGGTGTGTAATTGGTAGTGTGTGACGTCACAGAGTGACCCTATACATTGGGGTGTTCTTCTACCAGGGTCTATGACACGGTAATACGTTATGGATTGTTGGATGACGTAACAGGGTGGCACCCCCTCTCCTCTCAACTGCAATGTTAAGATGGATCACAGATTGAACATGATGACACATTCCAAATATATGACCCTTCGTCTCGAAACGGTATTAAGTCTGCCTGGTTAAGATGTTGAAAATTGAATTTATAGCCAGAAATATCAGACTTGTGTTGAGTTTGTATGTTTTATCGAGGAAAATGGATACCATATTTTATGGTGCTAATGCCAACTATTTATATTTTTGACCAGTTTAACATTAAATTCGGATTTTAAGCATCTGGTTCGTTCCGACATGATACCGTTTTGAGACGATGGGTCAAATATTACTCTGATAGCGTTGTATTGTGTTACATGATACGACACTTTACACACTTTATACTCTCTCCACTCAGGCGTGAATAAGTACTTTGTTATAGATGACTGGTATCGAGCCTCGCGCTCGGCGCATCGTTGAGTTCTTGGAAAAGGCTCTTTACTCACTTTCTCTCACCGTACTCAGTTGTAAAATGAGTACCTGGCCGTTAACAGCGTTGTCTGTCCGAAAAATTGTAATATCGCCTAAAAGGCGGCATGTCCCGTCCTACATATTAAATATTGCTGTTGACCAGGGACCCCTTGTAAAGCGCTTTGAGCACATTTAGTGGATATTTCGCTATATAAAGCTCAATTTTTTAATTATTATTTTATTATTATATGAGAAGTAAACTTGTTTCAATGTTATTGTCTGCCTCGGGAGTCTAACTGATGTGGACTGTGAATGATAAAAAAAAAGAATTAAAACAAAAGATAAAATAGCTTTTATATAGCACAATATCCACTAAACGTGCTTAAAACGTTTTACAAGAAGTCCCAGGCTAACTGCAACACTTAACACGTAGGACGTGACATGACGCCTGTTAGGCGATATTACATTTTTTCGGACAAAGACAACGCTGTTAACGATCAGGAATTCATTTTACACCTGACTACGGTGAGAAAATGTGAGTAAAGAGTCCTTTTCCAAGGACCCAACTATGCGCAGAGCGAGGCTCGAACCCAGGACTTTCGATCCGAAAGCGAGTGTCATATCTCTAGACCACAAAGCCCCACACAAAAGCCATACAATGATAGAAAGAAATGTTTATACTTTTATATTGTATGTTTATGCATTTACCATGTCGTTGTTTATTCATTAATTTATTTATTTATTCATTTATTTATTGTTGTATTCGTGTATTTCTTTATTTATGTTTTTAGTTCTTAAATTCATTGTTTATTTCGTTATTTATTCATTTTTCCATTTATCAATATATTTATTAATTGATTTATTATTTATCCATTCATTCATTTTAATGTATATCATAATGATTTAATTGCTTTAAGCATTCAAATACCGATTTATCATTTATTTATTTATTTATGTATTTATTTATATATATATATATATATATATATATATATATATATATGTAATATATATATATATATATATATATATATATATATATGATTAATTATTTAATTAATTAATTCATTCACTCATTCGATTAGTTAGTGATTTAGTTAGTTATTTTACTAATTAGTTAATTAATTTATTTATTCATTTATTTATTTCTTTCTTATTTATGTATTTATATTAATTAATTAAATTAATTAATTCATTCATTAATTCTATCTCCATGTTATTTTGATTGTTTCCCGCCCTACGATCTACACTGGCCGTCGAAGTCCTCACCAAGAAGGACACCTACCTAGCCTCCATCTCTACCCTTACGACTTGGGACTATGAATCGTTCGGGAAGTGGATACAACTACCGCTATACAGTCTAGGTAATATAAATGTTGCTGCTCGAAGCTCGAAGAAATAAATAATAACGTGAAGATGAATGTAAGCTTCAATTTAATTACAAAAACAGATCAAATGAAAGTTTCGGGTTTCCCCTTTATCAACAAAACATGATGAATGAAACACCACAGATGAATGAGTAGTTAACTACGCCACTACCACATCGTCTCA
This sequence comes from Berghia stephanieae, assembly GCF_034508935.2. Lineage (NCBI taxonomy): Eukaryota > Metazoa > Mollusca > Gastropoda > Nudibranchia > Aeolidiidae > Berghia > Berghia stephanieae. The sequence goes on from NC_088374.1 coordinate 3,496,879, forward strand.
TTCATCTGTGATGTTTCATTCATCCTGTTTTGTTGATAAAGGGAAAACCCGAAACGTTCATTTGATCTGTTTTTGTAATTAAATTGAAGCTTACATTCAACTTCATGTTATTATTTATTACAGTCTAGGTAAGAATTCAGTGTGAAAGACGCATTTGAAGACAACTGGGGAAAAACGATCGAAGTCACATTTTTCAGCTTTTGAGAAAATCAAAATTAACCCTCTCCTTTAAAAAAAAAACAAAAAAAAAATTGAGCTTTTATATAGCGCAATATCCACAAAACGTGCTCAAAGCGCTTTACAAGGGGTCCCTAGCCAACAGCAACACATAACATGTAAGACGAGACATCACGCCTGTCA
>NC_088374.1:3502238-3519738 GCF_034508935.2 Berghia stephanieae
TCTTCTTCTTCTTCTTCTTCTTCTTCTTCTTCTTCTTCTTCTTCTTCTTCTTCTTCTTCTTCTTCTTCTTCTTCTTCTTCTTCTTCTTCTTCTTCTTCTTCTTCTTCTTCTTCTTCTTCTTTATTTTATCTTTTTATTATTTTATTATTATTTTATTATTATTATTATTTATATTGTAGTATTGGTATTACGATTGTTGTATTTTGTGTGGTGTATCAGTTTATTTTTTGGTTCCATTTACCATTTTTGTTGCTGTCATCAAATTGTTGATTTATTGGCGAACGCTTAAGATTGAATAAACTTTGAAACTTTGTTACATTCCAGGATAAACGAACAACGTTGTTTTCTTAGAAAATGTCACCCAGCTATTAGATGTATGCGACGTGTACTTATGTGCAGGTCTGATAAGCCAATTCATTATGGGCTCATTGTTGTAATGGACATGACATCTTTTTTTTTTAATGACGCAAGATATTACTCTTTACAACAATGCTAAACTAGGTCCATACGCTGGGGTTCGGATGTCAAACCTGTATATATGTACATGTTGGTTCTATGACGCACTCTGAAATAAAAACAAAACCAAACGCTTTTTATATTTTGGACAGAAAACTCGTCCTTCACATATCAATCGTTTAAGCCTTCATCTTGGGTTTTCAAAACATCATAAAAGCCCCCCCCCCCCAAAAAAAAAAAAAAATAAATAAATAAATAAATAAATAAATTAAAAAAAAAAAACAACAAACATAAACAATGAAAAAATTCCCAAACCTTAAAAAAGTCCCAGGTTTGAGGGTGTTTGTCAAGATGAGGGCCATTTTTATCGCCGATATTTGAAGGACGAGTTCCCCGACCAAATTTTTTTTACATCTTATTTTTTGTATCAGATGACGGTAATATTGTGGTTATGGTGAGTAAATTTTATATTTGTTTGTTATTTCAGGGATATTATTTTTCGTTTCATCAACTCCACCATACGGATAATCTGACAGAGGTTAGGTTACCTCCAAATAGAAACACGTATGTGATGAGAAACCTGGGTAAGTGATAGTACTTGTAGTAGTAGTAGTAGTAGTAGTGGTAGTAGTAGTAGTAGTAGTAGTAGTAGTAGTAGTAGTAGTAGTAGTAGTAGTAGTAGTAGTATTAGTAGTAGTAGTAGTTAGTAGTAGTAGGAGGAGGAGTAGTAGTAGTAGTTAGTAGTAGTGAGTAGTAGTAGTAGTAGTAGTAGTAGTAGTAGTAGTAGTAGTAGTAGTAGTAGTAGTAGTAGTAGTAGTAGTAGTAGTAGTAGTAGTAGTAGTAGTAGTAGTAGTAGTAATAGTAGTAGTAGTTAGTAGTAGTACTAGACAAAGTTTCCCATTTAAGCAAAGCCTTCCCATTAACGACAGCCTTATGTTATTCAGGTAGGCAAATTTTCCCATTTAAGCAAAGTTTCCACATTAACGACAGCCTTATGTTATTCAGGTAGGCAAAGTTTCCCATTTAAGCAAAGTTTTCCATTTAAGCAAAGTTTCCCATTTAAGCAAAGTTTCCCATTTAAGCAAAGTTTACCCATTAACGATACTCTCACGATCTTTCAGAACCGTCTACAGTGTACGTGGTGACCCTTCAAGCTTTCAACGCTTTCGGCAACAGCGACCCCGTCTACATCTACCCGACTACTAAATGTAAGCTTTTCTCAATTTGCCTTACTGGATGGGGGTTCAATGACCTCCCATGATGGGAAAGAGGCCACTTCCTGTGTCTTCTATCCACCTATATATCTGGGTTTTTTTTAGTTTCGCTCTATCTTTGTCTTTGTATGGTATTCGTTGGTTTTGTCCTGGCCTTTGTCGGAGTCATTGGCTGAGAGGGAAACAGTTAAATAATAGTGTCATGTTTTTTTTAGATAATCATCTCTGTATTATCCATTGGTACAATTGTGTCCCCTCGTCTCAAAACGGTATCAAGTCGGGATGATGATTAAGATGTCGAAAATGGAATTTGTAGCTAGAAATATCAGACTTATGTTGAGTTTGTTTTATAGAGGAAAAGGGATATCATATCTTACTGTGCTAAATACCATCATATTTTTGACAAGTTTAACTATAATTTGACTTTTTATTATCTGGTCCATCCCGACATAATACCGTTTTGAGACGATGGGTCACAATTTTTGTTTAGAAGCAGCGTGCCTCAGGGGAACTGTCTTTGTTTCGTACGCGAAAGGTACCGAGTTCGAACACCCGCCGCTGCGCTGTGTGACCTTGAGCAATTGACTTCAGCAAGAGCAGGCACTGGGAGGCAAAGAATCGGCTTCAGTCGAGAACCTGCCTAACGGCAAAAATGTATCATCAGTCGGTACTTTCCACCTGTCCAACATGTACTCGCTACCACAAGGCTCGAAACTGCAGAGCATCTAGTCAAACGTTGTGTTGTGACGTAGCTTCCGGGTAGGTTTGCGACGGTGCACGAGTGCGGTACGGAATTTGCCGACTTACTGGGTTGATCGTCATAACATAGTATAGTGTGACCACCATAAGAACCTTCTAAAAAAAAAAAAATAGAACCTTCTGCCCTAGCTCAACTTTCTGTTCTGCATTGCGGCTGACGCCTGGGTTATTCCAGTCTTCCCTTGGAAATAGACCCAAGAGAAATATTTCCCCAATGAGATGAATAAAGGGAATTTAATGAATTTAGATTTGGATTTAAAATGGTTTGTGAACATTGGAGTGTATTCCTCTAAGTCTGGATGAGACAATTTGTGACCCATCGTCTCAAAACGGTTTTATGTTCGGATGGACCAGATACTAAAAAGTCAAATTATAATTAAACTGGTCAAAAATATGAAACGTTGGTATTTAGCACAGTAAAATATGATATTCCTTCTCCTCTATAAAGTTTATAAACTCAACTTAAGTCTGATATTTCTGGCTACAAATTCAATTTTCAAAATCTTAATCATCCTGACTTAATACCGCTTTGAGACGAGGGGTCACATTTGGTGATCTCAAACTATGTACATTGATTGTGTGATCTTGGAATCTACATCTGAATCTGTTCCCTTTTTGAATCGATTCCCCTTTGTCTTACGTTTCCCACTCTGCTTTGAGTTGTAAGGGGTTTTGTTGTTTTATCGTCTTTCCCATTTTCTTCCTTTTTACTGGTGCTGAAATGCCCTAAATGTCCTACACTTAAAAACAAACATTAAATTTAAAAAAAAATTGACATAAACATACATAAGGAGTTTGCATTTATATGGAATGAGATTAGCGGAGGAGTAGCGTCCCTTGATTGGACGTCACGTTACAGAAAGAACGTCAAAATGGTTTTGCGCATGCGTCTCTCTCGTCCTCGCTTTCGGTGAAGTGTCTCGTGCCGCACAACCAACATGACGTTCTCTCTCTAATAACTTTTCCGCCGGTGACGTCCAATCAAGGGACGCTACTCTTCCGCTGATCTTATTCCCTATTAGGCCTATTACGAAAAGAGAAAAAAAAAATCGGAAATCCTTCGGAGCCTTGAGACCTATCGAGCTGGCCTTTGACCCCGGTTTCTAAAGCGTGAAATGGACAATAGCAATACCCTTCAACAGTCGTAACGTCACTTCCTTCCTAATGACGTATGGTAACTTAGTAACACTGGCTCTAAACTATCGTAACAATGGCGGACGCCCGTATGAAATATTTCTCCGGCGAGCATAAAAGCGTATCGAGAGGGAAAAAAACCCCATAAATTTGATCATGTTTGACTTTTACACATTCTGATCACAAGGCATATGAAAAGCTCTAGCCAGCATGAAGAATAAAAAGTAATGATTTTCTTTGTTTAGAACCAAGATGGCCGCCGTTGCCGGGCGGCGTGATATCAGACTACTGAATCCAATTGCTTGTTACCCGTTGGATAGAGACTTTGTTCGATCATGGGTAAAGGTGGGATACTTTCTTCCGATCTCCCTGTCCAACTAGCAGTGATTGGGTGGCTGGGACTGTTAGAACTGGCGAAAAGTACTTTGCGCTAGACTAAAGACCTATCCAAATGGTAGCAAACAATTGCTATTTTCCATTTCAAGCTACAGAAACCGGGATAAACTTCTAATTTTTGGGCCTCATCACTATGACAGAGATAACCTGGCCGTTAATAGTGTTGTCTATGTCGCAAAAAAAAATGTAATATCGCTTCTTCGTCTTATATTTGTGTTGCTGATTGTCAGGGACCCTTTGTAAAGCGTTTTGAGCACGTTTAGTGATTATTGCGCTATATATAAAGATTACATTTTTGCAAGCGCCCTAAACCCTTTAAAAATATTACATGACAAATAAACAATAGAGATTAAGCTTATTATTAAAGGGGTGGGGGGGGGGGAGCCTCGTGTCTCAGCGGTAAGGTTTTTCCTTCGTACCCAAAAGGTACCGATTTCGACTACCTCACCTTAGCTCACTTTGCGGCGCTGCGCTGCGGCTTCAGCCTTCTTCCCTTGGAATAACAACCTAGAGACACATTTTCCGTTGGGGATGAATGAAAGGAATTTTATTTCATTATATTTTTTTTCTTATTTTTATTTTCATTTTAAAAAATAATAATTTAAAAATGATTTTTAAACAATTATTTATTGTATTTATGCACATGGACACATAATTTATCGTTACCATCTTTTTAAAAAAATTCCAACCATGTTTAAGCCCCGCCTCCTAGCATGGTGCAAGACGCGAAAGCCCTCCCCCTGTCATCCACCAAAATTCACGTCCAATGGAGAGCTCCCATCCGAGGTCAGGTGACAAGATACCATATAAGGTAAGGACAGCGCTGACGTAGTATAAATATATATATATATATATATATATATATATATATATATATATATATATATATATATATGTGTGTGTGTGTGTGTGTCGGTGTGTGTGTGTGACTGTGACTTAAGGCCTTTCGCTTCCTAATCATCCGATCGGGACGCCTCGGCTGCCTCTCTTACCATCTGTGTCATTTCCTTCCACTGTTCACGGTCTTTTGCTGTGGAGGTTAATTTCGTAAATATATATATTATATATTATAAAAATCAAAGATCATGAAATAATAGTGCTCAACTTTTTGATAAAAGGAGCTATTTATAAACATTTCAAGTATAATTATGATCTTCTAAAATATTGTCTCAAGCGTTAGCTCTCATACATACATACACATACACACACACACACCACACACACACACACACACACACACATACACATACATATATATATATATATATATATATATATATATATATTAACTCTTTCAACCCTAACACTAACTATATCCGTAGTTTACCCGGGTTACTTTTATGAGACGAATTATAGGCGCGGGGCGGGGGGGGGGGCGAAGTGGCCGAGTGGTTAAGGCATTGCACTGTGACCCGGAAGACTCGGGTTCGAGACCCGCATCAGGCACTTTCGTGTTTTTTTCCTTGAGCAAGATTATTGACTCCAATTTGCTCACTGTGACAACATGGGTGATTCCTGTTGACATCAGACATCTTGTTTGATGAGTTATCTATATTCATTCGTGGAATGCCTAGGCGACGATGTCTTATGATGTCGTGGTGGAAAAGGCATAGTTTTGTTGTTTTTTTTTTAAATGTTTAATTATAGGCGTAGTATCAAAGCTAATGTTTTTAGTTTTTACATGTTAATGATAGTTGTATAAAACTATCTATGGACCTACATGCTCATTTTTAATACTTTTTTTTCCTATTTGGAAAAGTAACAAAAATCTATAGGATTGAGTGAGTTAAACTCCATGCTGTACTGTAAATAATGTAAATAATTGACACCGCGCCTGTTCAATAGACATCAATATAACCACGCCCCTCGGACAATGGTCATAAGGTCCTGGGTTCTAGCCTCGCTCGGCGCACAATTGAGCCCTTGGAAAAGGCTCTTTACTCACATTCTGTCATCGTACTCAGGTACTTGAAGAGAGGGAGAGATAAAGAGAGAGAGAGAGAGATAGAGAGAGAGAGAGAGAGAGAGAGAGAGAGAGATGTAAAATTAAATATGAGTAGCTAGCCGATAACAGCGTTGTCTCTGTCATTATAAATTGTTATATCGCCTAACAGGCGTCATGCCTCGTTCTACATGTTAAGTGTTGCTGTTAGCTAGGTACCACTTGTAAAACGCTTTGAGCACATTTAGTGGATATTGCGATATATAAAAGCTAAACTTAGTTTTAACAATGGCAGTCGTATGTAAACGCACAGCTATCAACACGTGATTTACTATCGATGACATGCGTCTAAATAAATTACTCACTGCTCTACCGCTCGATCAATAGAACCAAAATAGAAAACAACGTAAACATCTCAACGTTCATAATCTGATGGAGATAACCATGTGATAACTAATCTCCCACCTGGCGGTATAGATGGTTCGAAGATGACGTCACTCAGGTCTTTGTTATTGTTTTTTTTTTGCCATCCGCGTTTATGTGTAATGCTCACTGAACTGTATTAACCTGACTATAAACGTTCATGGATACACACAGTTTTGTGTGTTGGTCCGTTATACTTCCGGATGGCAATGTTGTGAGCTTCTTAGCCAAGCGCATACTATCTATACAAACAATAACATGATCAGAGAGAGGTCGATTTCATTCACGTTACTATTTATAAAAAAACCAACTATGTTTGTCCGAGCACGTGTGAGGGTGTGTCAAACATTCTATTTTTTGATGATGATAATGACGATGATGATGAGGATGATAATGATAATAATAATAATAATAATAATAATAATAATAATAATAATAATAATAATATAATAATAATAATAATAATAATAATAATAATAATAATAATATTAATAATAATAATAATAATAATATAATAATAATAATAATAATAATAATAATAATAATAATAATAATAATAAAAATATAAATAATAATAAATAATAATAATAATAATAATAATAATAATAATAATAATAATAATAATATAATAATAATAATAATAATAATAATAATAATAATAATAATAATAATAATAATAATGACAATAATAATATAATAATAATAATAATAATAATAATAATAATAATAATAATAATAATAATAATAATATCTGGGATTTTCATCATTCTGCACGTTACAAATAACTATACAAATCTTTCACATAAATATAATCTATTAATTTATACAACAATAAATCATCAATAGCTGTAGTGAATGGAATATCGTGTCAATATCATGAAAATGTAACAGTAAAAAGGCACTGCTTTAACATTGATTTTATATTTTGTGCGGCTATGTGGTCTAGTGGTATGACACTCGCTTACGGATCGGACGGTCCTGGGTTCGAGCCCCGCTCGGCGCATAGTTGAGTCCTTGGAGAAGGCTCTTTACTCACATTCTCTCACCGTACTCAGGTGTAAAATGAGTACCTGGCCGTTAACAGCGTTGTCTCTGTCCCAAAAAAGTGTAATATTGCCTGACAGGCGTCATGTCTCGTCCTACACGTTATGTGTTGCTGTTGGCCAGGGACCCCTTGTAAAGCGCTTTGAGCACGTTTATTGGATATTGCGCTATATAAAAGCTCAAAAACAAACAAAAAAAAAAAAAACAACAACAAAACATTAGCAATAGTTTTGTTCTCTTAGCTCACTCAGTCCTAGAGATTTTCGCAACTTTTCAAAATTGTGACCCATCGTCTCAAAACGGTATTATGTCGGAACGAACCAGATGCTTAAAATCCGAAATTAATGTTAAACTGGACAAAAATATAAATTGTAGCATTAGCACCCTAAAATGTGGTATCCATTCTCCTCAATAAAACATACAAACTCAACTCAAGTCTGATATTTCTGGCTATAGATTCAATTTTCAACATCTTAACCATCTCGACTTAGTACCGATTTGAGGTGAAGGATCACAATTGGAAAAAAAATGTATTAAAATTGAACATAAAGGTACATAGATCGTTATATTCAACTATCATTAACATGCAACAAACGAAAAACATTAACTTTGATACTACGTCTATAATTTGTCTCAGAAAAATGTAATAAATAGGCATGGGGTAAAAGTAACCCCGGCTATTCTACGGATATAGTCGGTGTTAAAAAAAAAAGAGATTTATATAGCGCAATATCCACTAAATGTGCTCAAAGGGGTCCGGGGTCAACAGCACCATTTAACATGTACTGCAGGACATGACGCCTGTTAGGCGACATTACAATTTTTCGGACAAAACAGCGGTGTTAACGACCAGGTACTCATTTTACACCTGAGTACGGTGAGAGAATGTGAGTAAAGAGCTTTTTCCAAGGACTCAACTATGCGCCGAGCGCGAAGCTTGAACCCAGGACCTTCCGATCCGAAAGCGAGTGTCATACCACTAGACCACATAGCCGCATGTTAGGGTTGAGTGAGTTAACCTTTCTGGCAGGTCACTCCATACAGGGGTCCAGTGTGGGTAAAGGAACGGCCGCCATAACATTTATAATTATAATTATTTCTAAGAATAACCTTCGTTTTTTTTTTCAGTCTACAATTGGTACAATTGCTACTCTGCCCTGCTCTGTAAAAACTCATATTTAGAAAATTTGGCCAGAAAACTCGTCCTTCAAATAGCGATCGATTTAAATGACCCTCGTCTTAGGAAAACATTTCAAACTTGAGACTTGGTTAAGTCCCAGGTTTGAAAGATTTTGCTAAGACGAGGGTAATTTAAATCGATCGATAATTGAAGTTCGAGTTTTCTGGCCAAATTTCTAAATCTGTGGAGTTTTTTTCCATAACACAGCGGTATGAATTTGGCTGTTGGCGGGCACCATTCGCTTTACGAGCGTAAAGGGTTCTTCTCTCGAAATAATCTAAATCGTCGTCAATAATATAATAATTCTGTGCAAGTTTAATATAATATTTTTATCGTCATCGTCGTCATCATCATCATCATCATCATCATCATCGTATCATCTCATCATCATCATTCATCATCATCATCATCATCATCATCTCATTCATCATCATCTCATCATCATCATCATCCATCATCTCATCATCATCATCATCATCATCATCATCATCATCATCATCTTCATCATCATCATCATCATCACATCATCATCATCATCACCATCATCATATCATCATCATCATCATAATCATCATCATCATCATCATCACACATCATCATCATATCATCACCATCACATCATCATCATCCATCATCATCATCATCATCATCATCATCATCATCATCATCATCATCATCATCACCATCACCATCATCATCATCATTACCATCATCATCATCATCATCATCATCATCATCATCATCATCATCATCATCATCATCATCATCATCATCATCATCACCACTGACCACCAACAGATACTGGAGACCAGGCCGGAAAGGCAAACAGTCAGCTTGGGTGTCCGGCAAACTGACCAATTACGTGGCCGGAAGTCTGAGAAAACACAGGACATACAGGTATCCCTCTCTTTCTCTCTCTCTCTCTCTCTCTCTCTCTCTCTCTTTCTCTCTCTCTATCTCTCACTCTCGCTCTATCTATCTATCTCTCTCTCTATTTCTACCCCTCTCTCTTTCCATCTCTCTCTCTCTCACTCACTATCTCTCTCCTCTCTCTTTCTCTCTTTCTCCTTCTCTCTCTCTATATATATCTCTCTCTTTATCTATATATCTCTCACTTTCTACCTCTCTCTCTCTTTCTATTTCTCTCTCTCTCTCTCTCTCTCTCTCTCTCTCTCTCTCTCTCTCTCTCTCTCTCTCTCTCTTTTCAAGTACCAAGTCTGTGCCAGACATCGGTGATCATGGTACGCCATTCATCTCTCTGTCCAGATAACCTCAGAAAACGAATATTACTACTCTTCTCTTCCTTTGTCACCCAGCTGTTCAAACTATTCAAATATGTATTTTTTGGGGGGTCTACCTTTAAACTTTGTTACCTTCTATCGTTCATGTGAGAGCAAGATGTTCAATGCAGTTATGTCCATTTAGGTGTCCTAAAAATTAGGTAGCTCAAATCTAAATGAATTTGTATTATTAGTCTCGGGTTGGATCATGGTGGCTCAGCGGTAAGGTCCTTCGTTCGTACCCGAAAGGTAACGAGTTTGACTACCCGCCTCGTTCTGTGGCCTTGAGTAAATCACGTAGCTTTTCTCACTTTGCCGACTGCACTGCGGCCGACGCCTGGGTTATTTCATTTTTAACTTGGAATATACCCTAGAGGAAAAAGTCCCCGTACTGATGAAGAACAAGAACTTAATTAATTTAGTATTTATCATTTATTGTTTATTGTTTTTATTTATTGGTTATTATTTATCATTTATTGGTCATTTTTTATCATTTATTGTCTATTATTTATCATTTTTTTAATTATTTATCATTTATTGTTTTATCATTTATCATATATTGTTTATTATTTATCATTTATTGTTTTATTATTCACCATTTATTGTTTTATTATTCACCATGTATTGTTTACTATTTACAATAGTTTGCCATCTATTCTTTATTATTATTTTCTTATCATTTATTGTTTATTGTTTATTATTTTATTACTTCAATTCTGTAGACCTGCTTATTTAAAAAATCGTATTTTTAGGAGATAAAAAACAATAATTTTGAACTTTTATATAGCACAATATCCACTAAACGTGCAAAATGGATTTTACAAGGGGTCCCTGGCCAAACGCAACTCTTAACATTTAGGACGAGACATGAGGCCTTTTAGGCGATATTACATTTTTTTTCTGACAGAGACAACTCTGTTTACGTTCAGCTACTCATTTTACACCTGAGTACTATGAAAAAATGTGAGTAAAGAGCTTTTTCCAAGGACTCAACCATGCGCCGAGCGAAGCTCGAACCCAGGACCTTCCGATCCGAAAGCGAATATTATACCACTGGACCACATTACGTCGCAAATCGTTATAAATGTGAAATCTGGCATCATCTGGAATTTCCAAATCGGCGCTTAACTGAATCCTTGGAAAATGTTCTCTACTCACATTATCGCATCTCACTCAAGGTTAAAAGGAGTACCTGGCCATAGCAGTGTTGTCTCTGTCGCTAAAAAAAAAACCCCAAAAACAACAAAACAACCGAGCAAAAATAAACATTTTAAATTTTAAAATAAATAATAATAAAATGAGCTTCTATAAAGAGCAATATCCATTGAATGTGCTCAAAGCGCTTTACAAGGGATCCCTGACCAAAAGAAACACGTAACATATAGAACGTGATATGACACCTGTTAGTCGATATTGCATTTATTAAAGGACAGAGACAACGCTGTTAACGGCCAAGTACTCATTTTACACCTGAGTACGGTGAGAGAATGTGAGCGTTTTCAATGGATTTTGCGCTATATAAAAGAACAGGCTCAAATTTTTAACCCCCCTTTCGACACTTGATATTTTAGCTGGAAATAAATTATCATTTTTTAACGATTTGTAGCTCTCTGATAATATTTATATAGATATATATATATATATATATATATATATATATATATATATATATATATATATATATTATATATGTATATATATATATATATATATATTATTATTATTATTATTATTATTATTATTATTATTATTATTATTATTATTATTATTAATTCACATTGTATTCACTCCTTTAGATTCGAACTTATACCTTACGACGGAGCCAGACCTGGGGAAGCCGTCATCATATTCGCCTCAACCATGACTGATAAACCCGATGGACCCCCGAAGACTGTGAGACTCATTGCAGCCAACTCCACGGTACGCATAACACACCTTTACACATAACACACCTTTACACATAACACACCTTTACACATAACACACCATTACACATAACACATCATTACACATAACACGCCATTACACATAACACATCATTACACATAACACACCATTATACATAACAAACCTTTACACATAACACGCCATTACACACTCTTGTTGCAGCCAACTCCACGGTACGCATAACACATCATTACACATAACACATCATTACACATAACACATCATTACACATAACACACCTTTACACATAACACACCATTACACACTCTTGTTGCAGCCAACTCCACGGTACGCATAACACACCATTACACATAACACATCATTACACATAACACATCATTACACATAACACATCATTACACATAATACATCATTACACATAACACACCATTACACATAATACATCATTACACATAACACATCATTACACATAATGCATCATTACACATAACACACCATTACACATAACACATCATTACACATAACACATCATTACACATACCACACCATTACACACTTTCGTTATTTTGTTTTCTTTTTGTTGTTATTGTTGTTGTTGTTCTTTGATTGTTTGTGTTTGTTTGTAGTTGTTATATTATTGTTTATTTATCTATTTATTATTTATCTTGATTTTTTTTTTGGAGGGGCCGGGTTTATGAGCCTAGGCGGTCTAGTGGTATTACACTCGAAATCGGAACTGAAGATCCTGGGTTCGAGTCTCGCTTTATGCGTTCTGTATTGAGTCATGGGAACACATTATCTCACCGTACTCAAGTATATAATGAGTACTGACCGTTAAATTATTTACCTCCCGTCGAAAATATGTGTAATTTCGCCTAACAGTCTCTTCCTTCATGTTTCTGGTAGCTGTTGGCCAGGGACCCCTCTTATAGTGCTTTGACTAAGTTTAGTAGATATTGCGGTATATAAAATCTTACATTATTTCCTGTGGTAGGAAAGGGGTGAGGGTGGGTGGGTTGAGCTAAAGCAGACACAAAACTATGAGCTTTTTAATAGAGCAATGTCCGATGAACGTGCTTTACAAGGGGTCCCTGATCAACACTAACATTTGTGACCAAACGTCTCAAAACGGTATTATGTCGGGATGGACCAGATGCTAAAAAGTCAAATTATAGTCAAACTGGTCAAAAATATGAAACGTTGGTATTTAGCACAGTAAAATATGATATTCCTTCTCCTCTATAAAGCAAACAAACTCAACTTAAGTCTGATATTTCTGGCTACAATTTCAATTTTCAGCATCTTAATCATCTCGACTTAATACCGTTTTGAGACGAGGGGTCACATGTACCATGTTGGACGGGACATGACACCTTTTGGGCGATATTACAATATTTTTTTTTCCGACAGAGACAATACTGTGAACGGCCAGGTACTCATTTTATTCATGAGTACGAGGAGAGAATATGAGTAATGATACTTTTCCAAGGACTCAAATATGCGCCGAACGAGGCTCGAACCCATGACCTTCCGATCCGAAAGTCAGTGCCATACTACAATTCTGCCGAGACGCGCGTAAAACATTAGTTCTTTCGTGCATCTATGCGGTTTTGTGGTAAATAACAATGTGAAATTGAATGTAAGCTTCAGTTTCTTTACAAAAAAAAACCCATATAAAATGGACGTTTCGTGTTCCCCTTTATCAACAAACACGACGAATGAAACACTACAGATGAATGAGGCATGACACCTGTTAGGCGATATTACAATATTTTTTTTTCGTTCCTTCATTCATCCAGTATGTTGATAAAGACGAAACCCGAAACGTCCATTTTATCAATTTTCGTAATTAAATTGAAGCTTACATTCAATTTCACATTATTATTTATTTCTTCGAGCTTCGAGCAGCAACATTTAACTCTCTCCTCACTAGTCATTTTCAGAATTTTCCCCAATCCACCCAACACAAACATATATTTTTCTTACTCAAACGGGAAAGCAACAACAATTACAATCTAAACATATTATTATTATTAAGCAAACTGAACCCTACAGATAGTTTCAAGGTTTTATAGCGATAACCAAAATAAGTATTTAAATTTTGTGATGTAACATTGAAATCAGACTGAGAAATTATTGGTTTTATCGTAACGAATGTGACGATTTTCCTATGGTTGGTACGGAAAGGGTTAAACAACCCGGTATTTGGTAAGACACTGACTGAAAAGGCCAGGTACTTATCTCTTTTAAACGCTCAAAAGGCTGAAACACACAGAGTTACTGGTCCCATTGGGAGGGTTCCTGACCTCCCATATTGGACAGGGAGGTACATACTGTGTCTTATATCCTCCTATATCTGGGTGGGGTTCCTGACCTACCATATTGGACAGGGAGGTACATACTGTGTCTTCTATCCTTCTATATCTGGGTGGGGTTCCTGACCTCCCATATTGGACAGGGAGGTATATACTGTGTCTTCTATCCTCCTATATCTGGGTGGAGTTCCTGACCTCCCATAGTGGTCAGGGAGGTACATACTGTGTCTTCTATCCTTCTATATCTGGGTGGGGTTCCTGACCTCCCATATTGGACAGGGAGATACATACTGTGTCTTCTATCCTTCTATATCTGGGTGGGGTTCCTGACCTTCCATATTGGACAGGGAGGTACATACTGTGTCTTCTATCCTTCTACATCTGGTTGTGGTTCCTGACCTCCCATAGTGGGCAGGGAGGTAAATACTGTGTCTTCTATCCTCCTATATCTGGGTGGGGTTCCTGACCTCCCATATTGGGCAGGGAGGTACATACTGTGTCTTCTATCCTCCTATGTCTGTTTTCCAACACGCTTTCTGTCTTTGTCTTGGAATGCGACTACTTGGTTGTGTCCTGGCCCTGGCCGGATACCCTGACTGGGAGGGAAACGGGCAAATGTATAGTTAGTTTTGAGAGATGATGTTTATTTCCTTGTAAATCATCTCTATGTTATGCGCTTTATTATGTTTTGTTTATGTATTATAATTATATATGATTTGTAAACATTTGCGTGTATTCTTCTTGGTAGGGACATGTTCTTGTGTCTGGATGAGCCTGTTAGGTGATCTCAAACTAAGTACACTGATAGTGTGCTCTTGGAATCTACACCTGTTTCCTATTTGAACCAGTTCCCCTTTGTCTGCCTTATTCTTGGATGCTTTAATTGTAATTCTAAAACTTTTTACTATCCCATTTTCTTCCCTTTTACTGGCGCTGATATGACCTTAATGTGTTGCAAGGGCCGTAAAACCCTTAAAAACAAAACAAACAAAACACCAAGGCAATGGCTGCCAAATAAATAATCATCTACTTGTGTGCCGGCGATGGATCAATTCCAGTATCCTTATACACAGCGAAACAAATAATCAAAACAAATAAGAGAGAAGAATGTATGAACAGTTGGGCAATGAGCACCACGGGTAGATGTATGTTTTCCCTTATGACCACTCCTGTAAAGACTGATTGCCTAAATAAGCTCAGAAGACACCAGCAAAGCATCATCTTTCAACTAAGAACACAACACATACCGCTCAACAACCATTTAAGCAAAATTACAAAAGACACATCCCCTTCCTGCCCCCTATGTCAGCACCCCAATGAAACAGTAACACACCACTTGCTTGAATGTCAACCTCTTGAAGACCTGAGATCCAACCAAATCCAAGCATCAGTAACACACTTTATAGTCACCTGGAACAACTACAAAAGACGTCTAACTTCTACGTCATGGCACAAGACCGAAGGGCTAGAGCTCAGGTGGTCGTTGGTTCGGATAAGTAAGTAAGTAAGTAAGTAAGTACCGGCGATGGTGTCTGGTAGTGAGGCATTCGACTTCGGATTGGAAGGTCCTGGGTTCGAGTCCCCAGCAGGGTATAGTTGAGTAATTGGAAAAGACTCTTCCCTCACATTATCTCATTGTACTCCGTTGTAAAAGGAGCACCCGGCGTTGTCTTTGTCTGAAAAAAATGTAATATGTGACCCCTCTTCTCAAAACGGTATTATGTCGGGATGGACCAGATGCTAAATAGTCATATTATAGTCAAACTGGTCAAAAATATGAAACGTTGGTATTTAGCACAGTAAAATATGATATTCCTTCTCCTCTATAAAGCAAACAAACTCAACTTAAGTCTAATTTTCTGGCTACAAATTCAATTTTCAGCATCTTAATCATCCCGACTTAATACCGTTTTGAGACGAGGGGTCACAAATATTATTGCCTAGCAGTACTCACTTCATTTTGTGATTATCAACACAAGTTCCTGCTCCGCTCAATTTTCTGTAATAAATAATGACCTGGCCATTAACAGCGTTGACCATCTCATTTTGATATAAATCTATGTCCTAGACCCTGCTCGCGACGTGGGCCCCGCCAGACCAGGATAAAACTAACGGAAAGATCACGGGTTACCGCCTTGTACTCAAGAGAAAAAATGGACCACGAGCAGCTAATTTTATTGTGGAAGGAACAAAACGGGAATACACGTTTTTGGGTAAGTGTAAATTGTTTGATATAGAAGTAGGAAGGGTAGTGTAGTCACCATCATCGTCAACGTCATCACCATTATCATTATCATCATCCTTATCCTGATCCCCCCCCCCCTCCTCCTCTTTACGTCGTCCTCCTCCTCCTCTCGTCCACTTTCTCCTCCTCCTCTCGTCGTCTTTCTCCTCCTCCTCCTCGTCATAATCATCATCATCATCATCATCATGGTCATCATCATCATCATCATCATCATCACAACCACCATCATCACCACCACCACCACCACCACCGCCACCACCACCACCACCACCACTTACTATCAATCTCCACCAGATATGCAGGCTAGCACAGCCTACACACTAAGAATGGCTGCCATCAATATCAACGGCACTGGAGTATTCTCCCCTCTCGTGGAAACCTCCTACAACAGAGGTAAGTACAACTGACAACTTGAAATATGTGACCCCTCGTCTCAAAACGGTATTATGTCGAAATGGACCAGATACTAAAAAGTCAAATTATAGTCAAACTGGTCAAAGATATGAAACGTTGGTATTTAGCACAGTAAAATATGATATTCCTTCTCCTCTATAAAACGTATAAACACCCCCCCCCCTTTTTTTTTCTTCCACCCAACCACATTCCAACACACACACACACACACACACACACACACACAGACACATGTATAGATAGTTGGAAGATGACGTCACTCAGGTCATTGTTATTGATTTTTGCCATCCGCGTTTATGAGTAATGTTCACTGAACTGTATCAACCTTATTATGAACGTTCATGGATACACACAGTTTTGTGTGTTGGGCCGTTATACTTCCGGATGTCAATAATAATACCGTTTTGAGACGAGGAGTCACAATTTTCAATTTAATAAAAATCGCAGTTTCCTAGGGAAAAATTGAAAAGGTTAAAATAAATAGCATTACAAATCAGTTATTTGCCCTCAGCAAAATCAAAATATGCTACATAGTCTTAAATACAAAGTTTCTAACAACCAAACTCTCCTTTTTTAACAAGATTTTATTGAATCAAAAACGTCTATGCAGCTCTCTAGCTGGAGTCAAGATGTCGTAATTTGTATATATATATATATATATATTATATATATATATATATATATATATATATATATATATATATATTGTATATTCTAAGGGAAGACTGGAATAACCATGGCGTCAGCAGTGCAGCGCCTCAAATTGATCTAGGGCGATGTGTCTTGCTCA
>NC_088374.1:3527238-3529738 GCF_034508935.2 Berghia stephanieae
TGTCGGGATCCACTCGGTAAGGGAAATTGAATTCATAGCCACAAATATATAACTTGGGTTTAATTTCTGTACGTTCTGGTGGAGTATAAAGACTAATCCTTGCATTGCAGAAACTTCTAAGGTCCAATTTCTCATCAATCTATCTCTAAATTCACTTTATGGGGTCTGAATCATCCCGACATAATACCGTTTATAGACGGAGGGTCACAATTAACATTGAAAATCATTACTAAGAATTAAATTGACGCAGAGAAATATTCGATACGTCCTCTCTATATATCCTCGACAATCAATACTCAGGTTGAAAAGGTTTGACAAAGTGCCAAATGCTGAACTTTGGACAAGAACAAGCCAAGAACAAATGGATGTCCAGGTCAGACGCAGAAAGTGGAGATGGGTTGGTTGGCCATACCCTGCGGAAAGAGTCCTGTAATATAACCAAGCGGGCTCTTGACTGGAACCCACAGGGCAAGAGTAAATGGGGTCGTCCAAAACAGACTTGGAGGAGAAGAAGCCCTCACCATGATGTGTGCGTCTCCAATCTCGAATGGAACCCACAGGGCAAGAGTAAATGGGGTCGTCCAAAACAGACTTGGAGGAGAAGCCTTAACCAAGATTTGTACGTCTCCAATCTTACCTGGAGTGAGGCAAAGGTCTGTGCCAAGGACAGAAGAAGATAGAAGAGTGCTGTTGAGGCCCTTTGCTGCGCCAGGATCCAAGAGGCATAAGTCAAGTCTCTATATAATTCCCTGACAGCCGGGACTTGGGAACGCTTTTGTGCGGCTATGGGGTCTTGTGGTATGACACTTGCTATCGGATCGGAAGGACCTGGGTTCGAGCCTCGTTCGACGCATAGTTGAGGCCTTGGAAAAAGCTCTTTACTCACATTTTCTCACCATACTCAGGTGTAAAATGAAATTACCGGCCGTTAAACATCGTTGTCTCTGTCGGAAAAACAAATGTAATATTGCCTAACAGACGTCATGTCTTGTTCTACATGATACGTGTTGCTGTTGGTCAGGTACCCCGTGTAAAAGCGCGTTTAGCACATTTAGTGGATATTGCTACAAGACCACATAGTCGCACAATTTCATATTTAAAAAAAATATCCATAGATTGAAAAAATACCATCAACTAACCCAAAAAAACAAACACAAAACAAAATAATTTAACCCAATAATTAACAACCCCCCCCCCCACCCCCCCTCTTTCCTCATCTCTCACCTTAAAGGCCCAGCCCAAGCAAAGCCGATTCTACAACCAACTGGGGTCAAGGTTACGACAGTTTCATTGACCTCACTCAACGTGACCTGGGTTGACCCGGCCATGACCATGACCCCTAATCAGAAGAATGACGTCAGAGATGGACGATTTTATCAAGTACATGATTTTTATTATTAGGCTTAACTTAATCTCATCCAACGTACACACATTTTCAGGTCTGATAACCCATCGTATATATAGGCAGGCCTTGATTTAACATGGTTGTAATTGACCGTAATATTTTGCGTTGGTTATAGGGAATGAGATTAGCGGATGAGTAGCGTCCCTTGATTGGACATCACCCATAGTCTGTGACGTCAACGGCGGAAAAATTATTAGAGAGAGAACGTCATGTTGGTTGTGCGCATGCGTCTCTCGTCCTCGCTTCCGCGTTCTCTCTCTATTAACTTATCTGCCGGTGACGTCACAGACTATGGGTGACGTCCAATCAAGGGACGCTACTCCTCCGCTAATCTCATTCCCTACAGAATACTTTCGTTCCAACAGTCAGCCGATAACACACTGTGTTATTTCCTCTTACTTTCTTGTTGTTGTTTTGCACTTTTTGTTTCCTTTATGTTTGCGTATATTATGTGGATATAGATATGCTGTATGTAAACAAATGAAAAAATTGCCTTCGTGGATAATAAAGATGTTATTATTATTATTATTATTATTATTATTATTATTATTATTATTATTATTATTATTATATTATTATTATTATTATTATTATTATTATTATTATTATTATTAATATTATCATTATTATTATTATTATTGTTATTATTATTATTATTATCATTATTATCATTATTATCATTATTATTATTATTATTATTATTATTATTATTATTATTATTATTATTATTATTATCATTATTATCATTATTATTATTATTATTATTATTATTATTATTATTATTATTGTTATTATTATTATTAATATTATCATTATTATTATTATTATTGTTATTATTATTATTATTATTATTATTATTATTATTATTATTATTATTATTATTATTATTATTATCATTATTATCATTATTATCATTATTAATTATTATTATTATTATTTATTATTATTATTATTATTATTATTATTATTATTATTATTATTATTATTATTATTATCATTATTATCATTATTATCATTATTATCATTATTATTATTATTATTATTATTATTATTATTATTATTATTATTATTATTATTATTATTATTATTATTATT
>NC_088374.1:3537238-3542238 GCF_034508935.2 Berghia stephanieae
TTAGTGGACAATGCGCTATATCAAAGCTTTAAAACAGCATGAGAAAGGAGAGATTATTTGTTTAATTTCAATCTGTATTCTTAACCCACCCTAACAGCTGACAATGTAACCATCAACTCAGGGAGCGATGTGGACCTTGGAGATGACAAGATATTCTCCAACGGAAGTTATATCAGCCAGAAACACGACGCTAATGCTGATAATGATGATGATTATGCCGATGATATTGATGATGATGATAGTGATGACAATGATAATAAAGAAGACGATCACTTAAAGAACGCCAAACATGGAAAGAGAAGAAGGCAGAACGGAAAGGAAAGAAAAGACAGGAAACGCGAAAATGGCAGTTCCAAGAAAAGACGTAAGAAAACGAAAGTAGACCGGAACAGGAAATGGAATAGGAGAAGAATCGATACTGAAAAAGCACGCAATAAAAATGGAAGACGATATTATATCGATGTTGATGACAATCGCAGGCGTTTTATGAACAATTCTAGAAAACAAAATAAAAGCGATTTTTTCGATTATGATAACAGTAAAGATAATAATCGATTTAGCAGTAATGATAGTAGAAACAATAGTCTATATATCGATAATGGTAAAGATGATAAAAATCGTTATATGGGTAATGATGATCAAGAAGGTAAAAACATCAGTCGATATATCGATAAAGTTGATGAAAAGGCTAACAATATCGGAGAACTTGAGGTTGGTGCTAGTCTTGGAAAGGAAAAGGTGCTGATAAAAAATAGGAAAGAAGATGCAGTTCTTAAAATTGATGATGCGGACAGTACTATATATTACAAGACTGGGAGTGATTACAATGATACTGGAACCAACGGGACGAATGATATTGGCGAAGTCAAATTTAACAATACATTGGATTCTATATTGGTGCAGACAATGGAATACCCTGGAGTCAAAGATAATGTTAATAATGATGATGTTGATGATGTTGATGATAATGATGATGATGATGATGATGATGATGATGATGATGATGATGATGATGATGATGATGATGATGATAAGGCGGAAAAGGAGGAGGAGAGGGAGAAGGAGCTTGACAATACAACCATTAGTATTGCTTCTCTTTTTTGGTGATATTAAACTTCGAATTGATGCATACAAATGTGAGTCTGGCGGCTGAGACTGAGAAAACACGAAGAGATGCGCAAATGTCATAAATTGAGTTCTGATCATATACCACTTTAAATGTTTTTCTATGTCTATTAGGAAAGTGTGTTGCTATGGGAAACACTTTATCTTCGATTTTGGCTCATATATCTCGAATCGAATCTTGTGGCATCTTCCAAGGTTTCTCACATTTGTGTGTCGATAACCAATGGAATACGATTCTATTATAAACGGGTGGATTGAATTCCACAAAGATCAATGGAAAATATAATTTGGAATTTGAAATCACATTGTTGAGATTGTTATTGGTGATGATGATGATGATGATGATGATGATGATGATGATGATGATGATGATGATGATGATGATGATGATAACGATGATGATGATGATGATGATGTATTTCTCTCTTGTCCATCTCCGTTTTTTAACGTAATGTATTAATATTTTCAATTGCTTTTTGTTATTTTGCTGAAGAAGGGTTTTGAGCCCAAAACGATAGCTTTTTGTGTCTTTTATTGATTTTTTTTTTTGGTTCCTTTTTGAAACTGAAATATTCAATTTTGATTGTTACTTTGTAAAGTTCCCAGCTGTTAGTGGCTAAGTATCACTAACAGTAATGATTGTATTTATGGATTATAGAAAAAGTATTATTGCTTTTTGAGTCCAAAACACTTTGTGTTGTATAATTACTTCTTTTATATATATATGTATATATATATATATATATATATATATATATATATATATATATAGAGAGAGAGAGAGAGAGAGAGAGAGAGAGAGAGGGAGAGAGAGAGAGAGAGAGAGAGAGGGAGAGAGAGAGAGACTTTATAAATTACATGTGGGGAAATATATGTTTATTATGTGTGTGTGTGTGTGTGTATGTGTGTGTGTGTGGGTGCATACCAGTATGTGTACTATGTGTATGTTTGTGTATGTGTGTAAGTGTGTATCTTCTTCTTCTTGTTCTTCTTTCACTTACCGCCATCTTCTGTGTCCCTCTTAATCGGGACGTGTGCTGGTGTCTGGATGATACTTTTAGGAAATCTCAAACTTAGTACTTAAAAAGTTTGCTCTTGGACTCAACACGTGTTTCCTATTTGAACCAATTCCCGTTTGTCTTACTTTTTCTTGGATGCTTTAATTGTAATTCTAGAACTTTTAACTATCCCTTTTCTTTCCTTTTTACTGGCACCGATATGACGTCAATGTGTTGCAAGCGCCGTAAAACCCTTAACCCTCTCCTTGCAACCAACGGAAAATCGTCACATTCCTTACGATGCAGCCAACATTTTTTTTGTTATTCTGGTTTCATTTTGTTATAGTTATAGCCATAAGACTCGACACTGTGTTGCAGAGCTCATTTTTCTGAACAAAATATAGAATATACTCGTTACTACTCTATTTGAAAAATCTATTTTTGTGTTGGATGAGTACGAATTTTAGGGTAAAATTCTGAAAACATCTGGCAAGGAGAGAGTTGAAAACAAAAAGAAACAACAGAAAAACACCATTGTCTTCACCCCTAACCCTAACCCTAACCCTAACCCATTCCCTGCTCAAATGCAGTGGCGTGGCTATATTGGTTGATTTGGTGCCTGGCACCGCATCCATCTTTTAAAATGGATTACAGCATTTAAAAAAAATAAAACTGAGAAATGATATATAGGTACTGCCTCTTACAAATTTGAGTAAGTCTTAATTTTTTATTCTTTCTATTGTATTTACAAATATAGCATGTTTTAAATCATTTTCTTCTGATTCTGGCACCACCTTATACTGTAAGCATGCCACGCCACTGCTCAAATGTATTCTTTTTTCATCTATTAGTCTTATAGATTTTTTAAAACTCTCACCTTATCAGTCATTTTCAGGATCTTCCCCAAAACTTCACACTCGATTTACACAAAAATAGATCCGTTTATCACTCAAACACAATAGCAGTAAGTTCTTGCGATAAATAATTTATTTAGCAAAACATCCTCTACAATATACTTTTCATTTTCTTTAAATGTTATAATGTACACGAGAAATTTGAAAAAGAAAAATGTTGGTTGTATCATAAGGAATGTACGTGGCGTGTTATTCCATATGCGTGTCTTTGTATTCCCTATTCGTGTCTAACTGTTTCCCATGAGTTTATTAGAATTATTTATACGTATCCTAGTGATCCTTGTGCGTGTCTAGGTGTTCCTTGTGTGTTCCTTAATGTGTCTTAGTACCCATCATGCGTGTCTTAGTTTTTGCCCATGCGTGTTTGAGTCTTAGTGTTCATTACGCGTGTCTTAGTGTTCATTAATGTGTGTCTCAGTTCCCTTCTGCGTGTCTTAGTATTCCTTATGCGTGTCTTACTGTTCCTTATACGTGTCATAGTGATCCTTATACGTGTATTAGTGTTCTTTATGCGTGTCTCAGTATCTCATTATTCGTGTCTCAGGACCCCATCATACGAGTCTATCTGTCCACGCATTCTGAACATTCAAAACTCGACTATATTATTTTCATAAATTTATTTTATTTCCCTCTTCTCATTTCCTTTGTGCTTTGCAAGTCCTCGGATGAAGGTCAAGGTCAGAAACACGATGTTTTTGTATTGTTTCCTTGTATTAGCATAATCACTTTTGGTATTTGTAATACATCATTAAAATGAAAAAAAAAATTAATAGGATACATTTTGAAAAATGAAGATTATTTTTCCTGAAACTGCAAAAGACAGAATCCAATTGAAGATTGCTTTGCCAAACTCCATAATCAGTTTTCCTTATTTTGAGATATTAAGGACAATTTCCCCTAAAATTTCCCATTGTCTCTGTTATAGACCGTGGTATGGCTATAACCCCCCCCCCCCCCCCCCCTTCCTTCCCCCACTTGTAATTTGGAAATGATACTCATCCATCGCATAGTACTAGAGCGGTTTGTTTTTGTTTTGTTTTTGAGGGTTTTACGGCGCTTGCAACACATTAAGGTCATATCAGCGCCAGTAAAAAGGAAGAAAATGGGATAGTAAAAAGTTCTAGAATTACAATTAAAGCACCCAAGAAAAGGTAAGTTAAGGAGAATTGGTTCAAATAGGGAACAGATGTAGATTCCAAGAGCACAATATCAAAGTACTTAGTTTGTGATCACCTAAAGTTCTCATCCAGACACAAGCACAGGTTCCCACTAAGAGGAATACACTCAAATGTTTACAAATCATATATAATACATTGAACAAAACATAATACAATGCATAACAGAGAGATGATTTACAAGGAACAAAATATCATCTCTCAAAACTCAAAACTAACCATACATTTGACTGTTTTCCTCCCAGCCAGGGTATCCGGCCAGGGCCAGGACAAAACCAAGTAATCTCATTCCAAGACAAAGACAGAAAGCATGTTGGAAAACAGACATAGGAGCTGGAGTTTATCCCGGTTTCTATAACGTGACAGGGACAATGGCAAATACTTGTCATCCTTTGGAAATGACGCTAGCAAACGCATAGTACTTTCCGCCAAAATCTAACAGACTCATATGCCCATTTACTGAGAGGGTAGAGGGTAGAGGGGGAGATGGGGGGGGGGAGGGGGGGGGAGGGGGTTAAGTAAAAATGTGACTGCGCCCGGAATCGATCACGGTTCCCCTTGTGTGTGAAGCGAGTGCTCTACCAACTGAACTATCTGGACCCACCCATTCAGTCAGAGGAAAAGGTAAATACATACAATCTCGACTTAGTGTGGATTCAAGACAGAAAGAAATGAAATCGCTATGGCGGAACAACTATTAATCACAACCGTTGTGTACCTATTTACAGGTCTGATAATCTAATTCATTATGGCCTCATTGTTGTGAACTGGCCGAGTGGTCAAGGTAT
>NC_088374.1:3547238-3554738 GCF_034508935.2 Berghia stephanieae
CATGTGAAAAAGTTCTAGTCAGTATGAAGAATAAAAAGTGCCGATTTTCTTTGTTTAGAACCAAGATGCTGGTTGCTGGGCGGACGTGACATCAGACTATTGAATCTCATTCCCTATAAAACTCAGGCATTTTGTAGAGGTAGTTTTAGGTGGGTTGAACCCTAGTCTAGGATAATCACTGGAGTGGCGATCCACCCCCCCTCCCCCCCCCCCTCCTTTCTACCCCAAAGACCTTCTTCTTTCAGCTTCTCCCAGAGCTTGCATGTATGCCATAATGACTGCCACATCTCCATGCATCTCGGTTCAGCGCATCATCTTCCTCAAGGCACGGGCCTTTCAAATCAACCTTTTCTCTTCCCAAAAGACCAAAATCTTCGAAGTTGAGCATGAGAAATCAGCTGGGAAAATTATGCAAACATTTTTCTGGGACATTAAAGTGCGTAATCTTCCTCGGTTTCATAATAAGCGCCAAATAGTGTTCAACAGTCGCGACGTCACTTCCCTCGTAATGACGCATAGTTACTTCGTAAATGGTTCTCAACCACTAGAACAATGGCGGACGCCCTTATGAAATACTCGTACTTCTTAGACGAGCATAAAAGTGTATCCAGATGAGAAAAACATTATAAACCTGATCATGTTTTGACTTTTATACATTCTGATCACATGACATGTGAAAAGGTTCTAGCCAGAATGAAGAATAAAAAGTACCGATTTTCTTTGTTTAGAACCAAGCTGATCGTTGCTGGACGGATGTGACATCAGACTGTTAAATCCTTTTCTTCGGTAGTGAAATTTATTAAATATAAAAACATTTTCATTTATTATACTCACCAATTTCATTGCAAGTTGCTGAAGTACATACTGACAAAAAAAAAGAAAGAGAGAAAGAAAGAAATTGGTTGCAATGAAATAAAACTAATATGACGTAGCGTTTTTTCTCTCCCAATTTGTGTGAAATTTGTTATTTATATCTAGAACAAGAAGTCAGGGAAATGTTTTGTATTTTTTAAAGTATGTGTTCACACAAGACATAAATAATAACGTGGAATTGATTGTAAGCTTTAATTTAATTGCAAAAACAGATCAAATGAACGTTTCGGGTTTCCCCTTTATCAACATAACAGGATGAATGAAACACCACGGATAAATAATATCTAGTGGTTCCGACCCCATTTTTAAAGTATGTTAATGCAATAGTTTACACTTGATGTTAATACAATAGTTTACACTTGATGTTAACACAATAATTTACACTTGATGTTAATGCAATAGTTTACACTTGATGTTAATACAATAGTTTACACTTGATGTTAATACAATTGTTTACACTTGATGTTAATACAATGTTTTACACTTGATGTTAATACAATAATTTACACTTGATGTTAATACAATAGTTTACACTTGATGTTAATGCAATAGTTTACACTTCATGTTAATACAATTGTTTACACTTGATGTTAATACAATGTTTTACACTTGATGTTAACACAATAATTTACACTTGATGTTAATACAATAATTTACACTTGATGTTAATACAATAATTTACACTTGATGTTAATACAATAATTTACACTTGATGTTAATACAATAATTTACACTTCATGTTAATAGAATAATTTACACTTGATGTTAATACAATAATTTACACTTGATGTTAATACAATAATTTACACTTGATGTTAATACAATAATTTACACTTGATGTTAATATAATAGTTTACACTTGATGTTAATAGAATAATTTACACTTGATGTTAATACAATAATTTACACTTGATGTTAATACAATAATTTACACTTGATGTTAATAGAATAATTTACACTTGATGTTAATAGAATAATTTACACTTGATGTTAATACAATAATTTACACTTGATGTTAATACAATAATTTACACTTCATGTTAATACAATAATTTACACTTCATGTTAATACAATAATTTACACTTGATGTTAATATAATAGTTTACACTTGATGATAATAAAATAGTTTACACTTAGGTTATGATTTCTATTCATGGTGTGTCATATCGTAGCCGTCGTAAACATATAGCCTGACACTGACCAAAAAAATGACGTCAAAAGACAAGTCTTTGGCCACAAATCGTGAGTTGTATTCAATAGTTCAACCAATGGGATCACTTGTTTCCTCACTAGACGCTACATAAACATAAAGAATGACGTCAATGGATAAGTCTTTTAGGGTTCTAGCGTAGCCATCGTTAACATATAGCCTGACACTAGAACCCTAGACACAAGGACCGTAGCCATCGTTATGTTATAATACTGAAATTCAAGAGGACTGGCAGTTTGACGTCATTATTTGGTTTTTGCACCGCCTAGTGAGTTGTCGTTAGTAGAGCCGTAGCCGTCGTTATGTTATAGCCTGATACTGAAATCCAAAAGGACTGGCAGTTTGACGTCATTATTTGGTCTTTGCACAGCCTAGTGAGTTGTCGTTAGTAGAGCCGTAGCCATCGTTATTTTATAGCCTCATACTGAAATCCAAAAGGACTGGCAGTTTGACGTCATTATTTGGTTTTTGCACCGCCTCGTGAGTTGACGTTAGTAGAGCTCACGGAAACAAGTTATTTCATTGGTTGAACTATTGAATACAACTCACGATTTGTTTTCTTTTGTGGCAAAAGACTGGCATTTTGACGTAATTTTTTGATCAGTGTTAGGCTTTAACTTTACAAAGGCCACGCTAGGACTGGCAGTTTGGCAACATTTTTTTTTTATGTTTGTGTAGCGTTTAGTGAGTTATCGTCAATAGAGCTAAAGGAAACAAGTTATCTAATTGGTTGAATACAACTCACGATTTGTTTTCTTTTGTGGCAAAAGACTTGTCTTTGACGTCATTTTTGGTCAGTGTCAGACTATAACTTTATGATGGCTACGGTTCTAGTGTCAGGCTATAAGTTAACGATGTCCACGGTCATATCAATTGGCTTCAATAGTTATGACGTCACTTCCGTCGTAATGACGCAGAGTAACTTAGTAACTGGCTCTAAACTATCGGAACAATGGCGGACGCCCGTATGAAATAATTCTCCGACGAGCATAATAGTGTATCGAAAGAAGAAAAAAAACACTTTAAATATGATCATGTTTTAACCTGTATACATTCTGATCACATGACATATGAAAAGTTCTAACCAGCATGTAGAATATATAAAAAGTACCGATTTCTTTGTTTAGAACCCAGCTACTCACGGTTGATGGGCGACGTGACATCAGACAAATGAATCCAATACTCTTCAACAGTCATAACGTCACTTCCTTCCTAATGACGCATGGTAGCTTAGTAACACTGGCTCTAAACTATCGGAACAATGGCGGACGCCCGTATGAAATATTTCTCCGGCGAGCATAAAAGCGTATCCAGAGGGAAAAAAAACATAAATTTGATCATGTTTTGACTTTTATAAATTCTGATCACAGGGCATACGAAAAGGGATTGAAAAGTTCTAGCCAGCATGAAGAATAAAAAAGTAATGATTTTCTTTGTTTAGAACCAAGATGGCGGCCGTTGCCTGGAGGCGTGACATCAGACTATTGAATCCCAATAAGCATACAATGTACACAACATACAACTGTGTTCAAGGTCCCTGATTAATTAACAACAACACGCCAATTTACGACAACACATTGACATCTCAACAACACACAATAACAACAGCTGGTGATCTTGATAGTGTGCCGAGTTTAACCGTAGCCATCATTATGTTATAGCCTGACACTGAGTACCAAAAGGACTGGTCTTTTGACGTCATTATAATTTGGTCTTTGCACCGCCTAGTGAGTTGTCGTGAGAAATCCTTTGACCACCTTGCCCCCCGACTGTGGAACTCCATCAATATTGAAACTAAAAATAGTGAAAATCCACTTATCTTTAGAAAACGGTTAAAAACTGAGCTTTTCTGGAGGGCATATGATTTGGACTCTTAGTATGTATTTTATTATAATATATTATGTGTTGTCGTCGAATGTGTGTGGTTTTCAGCATGCCAGTTCTATATTTCTATATCATACATGATGTGTTGATGTAAAGCGCCAGTGAGCAATTCTAAATTGGAACTAGGCGCTATATAAGTTCATTATATTATACTATTATATTATTATCTACTCACTTTATTTTTTTCTCTCCATTGTATAGGCAAACTCGGACTAACATATGAAATCTACCAAGTCGTGGAATTTGAGATTACAGCGAGCGGGCCGTGGTGCAAAATACAAAGACAACGCTCCTAATAGTCAGGTACTCAATACGCTTCAACAGTCATGACGTCACTCCCCTCGTAATGACGCATGGTAACTTAGCAACTGGCTCTAAATTATTGGAACAATGGCGGACGCCCTCAGGAAATGTTTCTACGACGAGCATAAATTGCGTATCAATAGGGAAAAAAAAACAAAAAAAAAACATTATAAATCTGATCATGTTTTAACTTATACACATTCTGATCACAGGACATATGAAAAGTTCTAGCCAGCATGAAGAATAAAAAGTGCAGATTTTCTTTGTTTAGAACATCGATGGCCGCCGTTGCTGGGCGAAATGACATCAGACTATTGAATCCAATTAACACAAGGAAAAGAGACGAGAATATGATTGGAGAATTTTTCCTCCGTCAAGGACTGAACTGTGCGCCGCTGTCGCAACTGCAAAGATAAAAGCAACATATTCTGCTTTTCTCGAGATTTTGACAGTCGTGTAGTTCAGTAGATAACTCATCATCATAAACTAAAATTTTAGGAACTTTACCTTTACATTTACCGATGTTCCATGTCGGACACGACGTTGGAGATCATGGTTCGCCAGCTCTCTCTCTCATCTGCGAGTTTCGCACATTGATTTATGGGGCTTCCTACGTACGCTCCGACATTTCCAAGCCAGCTTGTCCTTCTTCGTCCTCGACCCCGCTTGCCTTCTATTTTTCCCTCTGCAATGGTCTTCTGTAGTGAGTCGTGCTTTCTGATGTGGCCGAAATATCGGGTTATCCTCTTTCTAATAGTTGAAATGATCGTTGTTGATGTTATTCCTAAAGTTTGGAGTACTTGATGATTTGTTTTCTTTTCCTGCCAGGATACCCTTGCAATTCTTCTATAGGTCCACATCTCAAATGCT
Source organism: Berghia stephanieae (assembly GCF_034508935.2). Classification (NCBI taxonomy): domain Eukaryota; kingdom Metazoa; phylum Mollusca; class Gastropoda; order Nudibranchia; family Aeolidiidae; genus Berghia; species Berghia stephanieae. The sequence continues at coordinate 3,552,380 of NC_088374.1, forward strand.
CTGAGTTTCTTTTCTAGTGTCTTTGTCAGAGACCATGTTTTACATCCATTTCAGGAACATTTGATCCGTATAATAATGTCGGCTTTCAGCTGACTCAACGAACCGTTGCCGTGTCTTCTAAACTGGATCCAAAAGTATGATGTCACGTCGCCCAGCAACGGCGAGCAGCACGTTTCTAAACAAAGAAAGTCGGTACTTTTTATTCTTCATGCTGGCTAAAACTGTTCATATGTCTTGTGATTAGAATGTATTAAAGTCAAAACATGATCAGATTTAAAATGTGTGTCTCCTTTGGATACGCTTTTATGCTCGTCAGAGAAATACTTCATAAGGGCGTCCGCCATTGTTCCGATAGTTTAGAGCCAGTTACTAAGTTACTATGCGTCATCACAAGGGAAGTAACGTCGTGAATGTTGAAGCGTATTGTCATTTTAAAAAATCGAACTTTCGAGATGATCCAAACGAATTTGGAGATTGATTCTGTTTTCTTCCCTTTTTATCTTGTATTTCTTTAATTTCCAGGCAACATACTTAGAAAATTATTCCTTTTTTTGATGACATCCTTTCTTTAATAAATATAGCCTTGTGGAGAACATTTGAGTCAATAAAAAAATGATATGGCGCACAACTCTACTGAAAGATTTGAAAATTAGAAATGTATTTTTTACAGAAAGATAAACAGATAATTTGATTTCCTTTTATAATTTAAAGTCCGTTTGAAAGTTCGTTGAGTCAAACAGATGTAAAATACGTACCGACGACACTAACACTCTCAAAAACAACCAATTTCGACACTGTAAAAAGTTGTCAGTTTGGCGTTTTTACGCAAATCGTTGCATTCGAAATGATGTATTCACTTGATATAAATGTTGCTGCTCAAAGCTCGAAGACATAAATAATAATGTGAAATTGAATGTAAGCTTCAATGTAATTACAAAAACAGATCAAATGAACGTTTCGGGTTTCCCCTTGCTTTATCAATAAAAAAGGATGAATGGAATACCACAGATCAATGAGATAATGTGGTAGTGGCGTAGTAAATATGAATAAACAAAACATTGGTTGGCAGGAAATATTATGCTCCTATTTGTAAGCAAGCAGGAAATAAAATAGAATGCTAGATATTTCTAAAAGGTGCGCAATTAATTGAGTGAAAAGAGGGGAGGCGGGGAGGAACTGAGTAATGCAGTTTAGAAAGTGAAATATAAACATGTGTAGACTTTTGTTGGAAAATAAATACAATGGAATTGAAAATAAATACCAAAAAAATAATAAATAAGGTATGTCGGTATCAGTATAAATCATTGGTGACAGCGGCAGGAAGTCATCTGTTTTGTTTTGTTTTAAAGGGTTTTACGGCGCATTAAGGTCATATCAGCGCCAGTAAAAAGGAAGAACATGGGATAGTAAAAAGTTCTAGAATTACAATCAGAGCACCCAAGAATAAGGCAGACAGAGGGGAATTGGTTCAATTAGGGAAGAGATGTAGATTCCAAGAGCACACTATCATTGTACTGAGTTTGAGATCACCTAAAAGTCTCATCCAGACACAAGCACAGGTACCTACTAAGAGGAATACACTCAAATGTTCACATTTCATATGTATATATATATATATATATATATATATATATATATATATATATATATATATATATATATATACATAAACGAAACATATTACAGTGCATAACAGAGAGATGATTTACAAGGGATAAATACCATATCCCAAAACTAACTATACATTTGACTGTTTCCCTCCCAGCCAGGGCATCTGGCCAGGACCATGACAAAACCAAGTAATCTCATTCCAAGACAAAGACAGAAAGCATGTTGGAAAACAGACATAGGGGGATAGAAGACACAGAATGTACCTCCTTACCCACTATGGGAGGTCAGGAAGTCATCTGTGGTGTCTCATTCATCCTGATTTGTTGATAAAGGAGAAACCCGAAACGGACAACAATTGTATGTTGCTGTGTCACGGGTCAGAGGCTATAGTGGCTTACATTTCATGTTGGGCCACACAGAAAAATCAACGGAGGATGTATCAAGCTACACAGACAACATTGTTTACCGATCTGGCCTCATTAAATGATGGTGGGAACAATATCGAATGAAAATAGATCTTTCACCGCGAAATTGGGGGCTTTTTACTAGTTTATAAAATAATAACATAACATTGCTAAACTAACGTCGCTCGAGAGCGACCACTTCTTCCCGAAACTGTCCCTTTTCCCATTCCCCACCAATAAACTCACGCCTTCTGCTAAAGATGAATATGAGTGCTGTGCTTCAGAGCTTTTAAAATAGAAATGGATCAATAATGTTCAGAGAATTGAACATCGAGAGAATTTAC
>NC_088374.1:3562238-3567238 GCF_034508935.2 Berghia stephanieae
ACTACTATACTACTACTACTACTACTACTACTACTACTACTACTACTACTACTACTACTACCACCACTACCACCACCACTAGTTACTACTACTACTACTACTACTACTACTACTACTACTACTACTACTACTGCTGCTGCTACTACTACTACTACTACTACTACTACTACTACTACTACTACTACTACTACTACTACTACTACTACTACTAAAACCTACACACCATTCAGACATAACCTCTCACTAAAATGTGTCAACAGTCCTGAGTCGAACGACAAGTGATCGTGCAGATAAAAAGACAAAAGCTTTAAAGTGGGTAATAGATAGCAAATACAGGTCATAGTCCTAATTAACGCTTTTCGTGATTGCTTCAACTAATATTAATACTGGATTCGGGTAAAGAAAACCATTAGGGACGTTTTCGAACAGGCAGAGTGCATTCAAACCGGATCGTCAACAACAACATCATAGACCGGAGTTGGACACTCCTGTACACTATGGTTCAATGCAATATGGCTTTGGTGACCTTCAAGGCAGTCATCGTTGCCTTCAGCATTGGGTTAGGTAAGTATTTTTAACGAAAGAGTGATATTTGTGTATTGTTGTGCTGACGAGGGGTTTGTACCCGAAACGTCCATTGTCTGTTTTGTTCCCATACGAAGCCTTTCCATTTTCACTCTTTCGTTAGTATTTTACGATCACCGGCTTCAGGCAGCCCTTACCGTTTTCTACTTTTCCGTAAGTATTTTTACAATTCAAGTTCACTTAAAATGCTCGTCATAACACTTTGTCTTCTCATTGTGCGGCTATGTGGTCTACTGGTATGACACTCGCTTTCGGATCGGAAGGTCCTGGGTTGGAGCCTCTCTCGCTCGGCGCATAGTTGAGTCATTGGAAAAGGCTCTTTACTTACATTCTCTCACCGTACTCTGGTGTAAAATGAGTACCTGGTCGTTAACAGCGTTTTCTCTGTCCGAATGATAATATTGCCTAACAAGCGTCATGCCTTATCCTAAATGATAAATGTTGCTGTTGGCTTGGGACACCGTGTAAAGCGCCGTGAGCACGTTTAGTGGATATTGCACTTTATAAAAGTTAATTTCTTTTTTATTCTCTCTCCTCCTCGTATTCATACTCCTCCTCATAGTCTTGCTTCTCTTCCTCATCTTCTTATCTGTCTCATCCCCATCTACCTCCTCCTCCTCCTCCTCATCCTCCTCCACTTCATTATCATTATCACCATATCACCAGAGAGAAAGAGAGAGAAAAGAGTTAGAGAGAGAAAGTGAGAGAGTTAGAGAGAGAGGGCGAAAGAGATAGAGAGTGACTGATACGGAGAGGGAAACTGAGAGATAGAGAAAAAAATAATAGAGAGAGAGCGATAGAGATAAATAGAGAGAGAAAGAAAGAGAGAGAGAGAGAGAGAGAGAGAGAGAGAGAGATGGAGAGGTCATGTGAGAGAATAAAAAGTCAGAACTCGTCTGATATTCATTGTTATTTATTCTTAACATCCTTCGTCTCCACACGTAGCTAGACATCGTAAACTTATAGATAGTATGCGCTTGGCTAGGAAGCTCATAACATTGCCATCCGGAAGTAAAACGGACCAACACACAAAACTGTGTGTATCCATGAACGTTTATAGTCGGGTTAATACAGTTCAGTGAGCATTACTCATAAACGCGGATGGCAAAAAACAATAGCAAAGGCCTGAGTGACGTCATCTTCAAACTATCTATACCCTGACACTGGCAACAACTGACGACAAAAGAAAGACAAGTCTGTGGTCACAAAAGAAAACAATTTATGAGTTGTATTCCATAATTCAAGTAATGGGACCAGTTGTTTCCTTGATAACTACTAACGACAACTCACTAGACGCTGTACAAACCTAAAAAAAAAATGACGCCAAACTATAAGTCCTGGAGTGTTCTAGTGTCAGGTTATGTTTTAATCACCCGTTTCCTTCACTTGGTTGTGATGGATAGGGCTCGCAAAAGGCTCATTTTGAATGTTAACCCAACGATCCATAAATGGAAATTCTAACGACTTTTCTACCAGTACCAAGCTTTCGAGTAAATTAAATGTGAATTAGGGAAATATGAGGTCGGTCATGGAAGTCTGAATTCAGCCGAAAATACTCGGGGGGGGGGGGGGGGGGGGGAGTTAATGAGCTCTGCAACAACTGGGTCCAAAAATTGTAGTCCACACAATGTTACAACAGTCTGAGGCCAAGACCTAGATGAATATTGACAACACGCAATTGAGGTTTGTGGGACTCCCTAGCTTTCCTTGTTGCAAATCACAAACTTTTGGACTTGAACTCTGATAACGAAACCTATTGATTTATTTCCAGGCTCAGCCCTACGTCTGGATGTCTCCCCTGATGCCTTCGACACAATGTTTACTGACCAACTGGATCTCGCCTGTGTTTCCAATGATCGCCTTGAGGTCAAATCCGTTTTGTCACTCGAGATACTGAAGAAGGGAGAAGATCAAATGATTGCAGAGATAAGCTATAAAGGACTCGCAAGAGGTGATAACTGGAACAAGAATTTTGAGGTGGGTTTTCACAATAGTTGTGTCTGGCTGGAAAAACCCGACAAGATGCGCAAATTTTGCAATCAGAATATATATATATATATATATATATATATATATATATATATATATATATATATATATATATATATATATATATATATATATATATATATATATATATATATATATATATATATTTATAATGGGGCAGCGTGGCTCAGCGGTACGGTCTTTGCTTCCTACCCGAAAGGTATCGAGTTCGATCACCCGCCACTGCGCTGTGTGGCCTTGAGCAAGTCACCTCGCCCTAGCTAAATTTGCGGGGCTGCACTGCGGCTAACGCCTGAATTATTCCAGTCTTCCCTTGGAATAGATCCTAGAGACAAATTTCCCCTATGGGATGAATAAAGGGATTTTTCTCTTTTATCTTTTATCTTTATATATATATATATATATATATATATATATATATATATATATATATATATATATATATATATATATATGTTTCTGTGGCTTTCGTCCCCGTCTACAGTTGGCATAATGTCCGAAGAAAAATGTATTCCGTTTGAGATTGGTGTTTGAACTCCTTATGCCCTTACTCCCGTTATGTAGTGGTGGTTAGTGTTGATGTGTAGTGACATTGTTGTACTGTGCTCTCATTGGTTATATCATGTGTATGTGAATGTGTGTGTGTGTGCGTGTGTTGTGTGTGGTGTATACATGTGTGTGTATGATATATTCTATATATATATATATATATATATATATGTGCGTGTGTGTGTGTGTGTGTGTGTGTGTGCAGTGAGACCAGATGTTTTTAATCTTTTACCACTATATATTTTCTTTCTAGTGCTATTAGAACCAAAGTTATGAATTATTTTTTTTCTGAAGAAAATTTGTTGCTATGTGAAAGACCTTATATGTGAACCTCCGCCTCGAAACGGTACTAAGTCGGAATTTTCAATTTGGGTTTTTGGTACCCAATCATAGCTTATTTTACGCTTTAAAATTTGATACCAAATTTATACAATACTGATTCTTCATTGCCGAGATATGACCGTTTGAAGTAGGGAGAGAGTAAAAACTAAGTTTTGAGAAAATCAATTTTGAAGTCAGGCACCGTTTTCACACATAATCAAATCAATGGGCAAAGATAACTCTTCGGATTTGACGAGAATAGTAGCATTTGCAGAGACGCCAATTTTCAATTTGACTCACAGGAATTTCAGACACCACTCGGAGGAATTTCAATGCCGAAAGTGGAATTTCCGCATACACAAAAAGGGAATTGGGATGATACTTGGTATTGTGTTTACATATTGTATAGATCTAAATAGATAACTGATTACAAATATTTTCTGATATATGAACACATTGTCACATGCAAAACCCAAAGTTTCCTTATTTCAAGGGAAGAAAAGCACCAAAACATAATGATGGTAGTGAGGATGATGTTGTGTTGGTGGTTGTAGTAGTAGTAGTAGTAGTAGTAGTAGTAGTAGTAGTAGTAGTAGTAGTAGTAGTAGTTAGTAGTAGTAGTAGTCGTAGTAGTAGTAGTAGTAGTAGTAGTAGTAGTAGTAGTAGTAGTAGTGATGATGATGATGATGTCATAATGGCTGTAGTAGTAGTAGTAGTAGTAGTAGTAGTAGTAGTAGTAGTAGTAGTAGTAGTAGTAGTAGTAGTAGTGATGATGATGTGGTGGTGGTGGTGGTGGTGGTGACTGTGGTTCTAGTAGTGGCAGTGGTTGTAGTAGTAGTGATGATGTAGTGGTACTGGTTGTAGTAGTAATGACGATGTGGTGGCGGTGGTTGTAGTAGTAGTGGTAGTGATGATGATGTGGTGGTGGTGGTTGTAGTAGTAGTGATAATGATGTGGTGGTGGTGTTTGTAGTAGTAGTGGTCGTGATGAAGATGCGGTGGTGGTGGTTGTTGTAGTGTGTGTGTGTGTGTGTCTGTGTGTGTTTGAGAGAGCGAGAGAGAGAGAGAGAGAGAGAGAGAGAGAGAGAGATAGTGCTAAAAGTGCATCAAGTAATACGTAGAGCAACACGAACTTTAAAAACCAACGAGGCTAAAGTTTGAGGTCAAAGTATTTGTTATTAGCTATTATTGGCAAGTGCAGACTTGGAAATGGTGGCTCTCTGAGAGAAAGTCAACTCTTGTTTTGAATGTTTCACTGATAGTTGCTTTTTTAAACTTTAAATATATATAACTTATCGTCAATACTTATGTTGGATTATTATGTTTTCATGTAGAAAAATGATTGTAGTTTATGAAACAACCAAAAACTGAAATTTGATCATTTTGACCATTTCCACTTTAAAATCGGTTTTATTCGTTTTCCAAATCTCGACTTAATACCGCTTCGAGGCGTAGGGTCACATATTCGATTATGGCTCATATCTCGAATTCCAAATTCATTCATCAATCAGTAACAAAAATCAAAGAAAAATGAAT
>NC_088374.1:3572238-3597238 GCF_034508935.2 Berghia stephanieae
CAATTTTTTGGACAAAGACAACGCTGTTAACGACCCAGGTACTCATTTTACACCTGAGTACGGTGAGAGAATGTGAGCCTTTTCCAAGGACTCAACTATGCGCTGAGCTCGAGGCTCGAACCCTGGACCTTCCGATCCGAAAGCGAATGTCTTACCAATAGACCACATAGCCCTTTTTACTGGTGCTGATATGACCTTTATGCGTTGCATGCGTGGTCATCATCAAATCGTGTCGCGCCAGTGGTGGATCCATTGGATGGCTTCAGGGGTGCAGCCTCTCAGGTCCATATCACTGACACGTGATCCAAGTTCGCACTCGTGAAGGATGTCGTCCATGTTTTGAGCCGTGTGTCCACATTGACATCGGCAGTCTGAAGAAAGTCCCCATTTTTGTAAGGTTGCTTTGGTCTTCCCCACTTTAGACCTTGCCGGGTTCAGTGTCAACCAATCTTTCCTGGGGAGATTTACTCCGCTTGGCAGTTCTTCTTTGGGTTCCTGAATGGCATCATTTGGGCAGCATGCGTGGTAAAACCCTTAAAAACAAAAGCAAAGAATCAGGGTCCATGCCCAACAACAACCATCAACACGTATTACAATTTTATTTCCAACAGAGGACACAATGTTTACAGCCAGTTACTCATTTTACTCCCGAGTAGGGTGAGAGATTGTGCTTATAGGACTCAACTATGCACCGAGTGAGGCAAAAAAACTCAGAACCTTCCGATACGAAAGCGAATGTCTTACCACATGTCGACAAAGCCGCACAAGATCACATTGTTTGTTATGAGCTGTAGATAGCTTGGTGTTCTGTACAAGCAAAATACCTTGTTATGATCCCAACGACCCATCCCAAAACTAGCTAGACCATTGATTTTTAGACTGCTTTTGATATATAACCAGCTATGAAAATTCAAATCATACACATCGGTGTGACCTTCATCATCATCATCATCATCCTAATCATCACCATCATCATCATCATTATCATCATCATCATCATCATCATCATCATCATCATCATCATCATCATCATCATCATCATCATCATCATCATCATCACCATCATCACGATCATAATAATAATAATAATAATAATAATAATAATAATAATAATAATAATAATAATAATAATAATAATAATAATAATTATAATAATAATATTACAGAATGGACCCCAATCGCCTTTAGCTACGCCTACCCCGAAAACAACAACAAACTGTCAAACGGAAATGTTATCATATTCAGAGACAAAATCATTGACGTTGGCAACGCTTATAATCCATCCACTGGTATTTTCACGGCTCCACGCCATGGACTGTACGTGTTCCACTTGGTGATCCGGAGCTGGAGTCCCGCTGGTAATATTGACGATGTTTGTTGTGTAGAATGGTTGTGAATTTCTAAAAGGGTGGAGTTAATGTATCTAAATGTGATGGTTTAATTAAGTCATGATACAATGAGTTGATTATTACATTATTATTATTATTATTATTATTATTATTATTATTATTATTATTATTATTATTATTATTATTATTATTATTATTATTATTATTATAATCATCATTATCATCATTCGCCATTACTTTCTAACAGACAGACACACACTCACACATACACTCTCACATACTTATCTTTATCTATCTCTTACAGCAAACATCAATGTTGTTTTAGTAACAAAGAACCAAGAGCTGGGATCCTTGGCTGCCACGAGTAACGACCACAGACAACAGTCGTCAATCAGCACAGCTGTACCCCTGGAGGAAGGAGAAACCGTGAAGGCTGTGGTGGACTATACAAACAAAGACGTCATGGACTACCTTCAGTATTTCTCCTATTTTACTGGTTATTTAGTGAAACCGTTTTAACTCACTCAGCCCTCACACCGACTATAGGGAATGAGATTAGCGGAAGACTAGCGTCCCTTGATTGGACGTCGCCCATAGTCTGTGACCTCACCGGCGGAAAAGTTATTAGAGAGAGAACGTCATGTTGGTTGTGCGCTTGCGTCTCTGGTCCTCGCGGAAGCACAACCAACGTGTCGTTCTCTCTCTAATAACTTTTCCGCCGGTGACGTCACACACTGTGGGCGAATTCCAATCAAGGGACGCTACTCTTCCGCTAATCTCATTCCCTATGTCTATGGCCTTCGTAAAGTTATGCCCTGACACTGACCAAAATATGACGTCAAAATACCAGTCTTTTGCCACAAAAGAAAACAAATCTTGAGTTGTATTCAATAGTTCAACCAATGAAATAACTTGTTTCCATGAGCTCCACTAACGACAACTCACTAGGCGGTGCAAAAACCAAATAATGACGTCAAACTGCCAGTCCTTTTGGATTTCAGTTCTAGAACCCTCTAGAACATACAGTTTGACGTCATTTTTTAAGTTTGTGTCGCGTCTAGTGAGTTGTCGTTAGTAAAGTTCAAGGAAACAAGTTATTTCATTGGCTGAACTATTGAATACAACTCACGATTTGTTTTCTATTGTGGCAAAAGACTGGCAGTTTGACGTCATTTTGGCCAGTGTCAGGCTATAACTTTACGCTGTATCCGTAGTCCACCCAGGTTCCTTTTACCTCATGCCTATTCATTATCACATTTTTCTGAGACAAATTATAGGCGTAGTATCAAAGCTAATGTTTTTAGTTTTGCATGTTATTGATATTTGAATAAAACTATCTACGTAATGCTCATTTCTAATACATTCTTTCCAATTTTGAAAAAGTAGCAATAATCAAATAATCTAGTATTAAGTGAGCTAACCTTCTCACTACCACCTATAGGAAAATCGTCACATTCGTTACGAAACAACCAACATTTATCTTATTCAAATTTAATTTGTACATCCGAAAATTTAAAGAAAATGAATAGAGCATGTTTTGCTTAAAACAATTATTTATCACAAGAACTTACAGGTATTTTGTCTGGGTGATAAAAAATCTATTTTTGTGTTAGTTGGGTGCGAAGTTTTGGGGAAAATATATTTTTTAGGTATCTGTGAGTGATCTCATTGATTTTATTGAATGGTATTATTTTATAGTATATGATCCAATGTGTGTATCATATGTATAGCGTTTACGAGCATTTTCGGTGGATAGGAGCGCTATAGACTTTACGATTTATTATTATTATTATTATTATTATTATTATCATCATCATCATTATTATTATTATTATTATTATTATTATTATTATTATTATTATTATTATTATTATTATTATTATTATTATTATTATTATTATTATTATTATTATTATTATTATTATTATTATTATTATTATTATTATTATTATTATTATTATTATCATATATTATTATTATTATTATTATTATTATTATTATTATTATTATTATTATTATTATTATTATTATCTAAATCAGACATTAAAATCACCATCATCATCACCATCATCAGCATCAGCACTGGTGCCAAAACAATCCTTGCCTTTGTAATCAATAGACCTTGGTTAAGTAAACCATTTGATAAAATTCATTTAAAACTCCTCATTATTTCATTTCAAATTACATCAGATACAATAGAGCGACAAAAGTCTGGCACATCAATTTAAACGTTAGACCTGCCAACTTGAAAATGTTAAGATGCGTATTAAATTTTTATGAGATAAAAATGGTATTCTCTATTAAAAGTCATCAATTTCACCTCACAAGTATTGCTTAATAAAGAGCTTCAAAATTTCACTTTCAATAGATTATTTTAATGGCTTAGAGACTGGGCAGGGATCCTGACCTGCCATAGTGGGCAGGGAGGTACATGCTGTGTCTTCTACCCCCCCCCTCCCAATACCCGTTTTCCAATTGTTTCCTGTCTTGCAATGAGATTACTTAGTTTTGTCCTGACCCTGGCCGAAGGTCCTTGGCTGGGAGGGAAACAGTCGAAGGTATAGTTATAGTTTGGGAGATGATATTTTTTCCTTGTAAATCGTCTTTCTGTTATGCATTGTATTATGTTTAGTTTACATATTATATTATATCATTGGTAAACATTTGAGTGTATTCCTCTTAGTTGGGCCCTGTGCTCGTGTCTGCATGAGACTTTTAGGTGATCTCAAACTAAGTACTTTGACGGTGTGCTCTTGGAACCTACATCTGTTCCCTATTTGAACCAATTCCCCGTTGTCTCACCTTGTCGTTTGTGCTTTAATTGTAATTCTAGAACTTTTTACTATCCCATTTTCTTCATTTTTACTGGCTCTGATATGACCTTTTATGTGTTTCAAGCGCTGTAAAACCCTTAAAGACATTAATGACTTAGAGAAGCTTTTGAAGTTACGAAAGTGGAGCAAAAACTTCTTCGTTTTACGAATTATTCGTATTATTGGACAGGACTGAAATAACTTTAACTTTTGAATAAATTACAAGAAATATTATTGTAATTCAAAAACTGAACATGAATTCAAAATAAAGTGTTTCTTGTAAATGTAAATATGAAGACTTTGAACCAACGGAACATCTCATTTTCTCGCGTTCAATTTAACTGTTGAAAATCCCAGACTACAAATTCGGCATAAGTTTTTTGCGTCATATAATAGAGTTCAATAGACTGATGTCACGTCCGCCCAGCAACGAGCAGATTGGTTCTAAACAAAGAAAATCGGTTCTTTTTATTCTTTATGTAGGCTAGAAATTTTTCACTTGTCATGTGATCAGAATCTATAAACGTCAAAACATGATCAGATTTATAATGCTTTTCACCTCTGGATACACTTTTATGCTCGTCAGAGAAATATTTCATCAGGGCGTCCGCCATTTTCCGATAGTTTAGAACCAGTTGCTATGCGTTATTACGAGGGAAGTGACGTCAGGACTGTTGAATCCGATTCCCAAGTGTAATGTAAATGGTGCTGCTTGAAGCTCGAAGAAAAAAAATCTGAATGTAAGCTTCAATTTAATATACGAAATCAGATTAAATTTTGACCTTTCGGGTTGATAAAGGGAAACCCGAAACGACCATTTTATTTGTATTCGTATATTCAATTTCACACTTTAATTAGAATTTCCAAGTGAATAAGGTTTACATTCGGCCAAATATATATATATATATATATATATATATATATATATATATATATATATATAAATATATATGTATATATATATATATATATATGTATTTATAAATATATATATATATATATATATATATATATATATATATATTATATATATATGTATATATATATATATATATATATATATATATATATATGTATATATATATATATATATATATATATATATATATATATATATATATATAATATATAAATTATAAAACAAAAACCATGAAATAATAGTGCTCAACTTTATAAAAGGAGCTATTTATAACCATTTGAAAGATAACTATCTTAATTATCTTTCAAATGTTTATATATATATATATATATATATATATATATATATATATATATATATATATATATATATAATTGTATATATATATATATATATATATATATATATATATATATATATATATTGACGGATATTGAGTTTTTGTTCGGGCAGTGACCGATCAGATTTAAATTTTAGAACTCGTTTTGAGGCGACAATTCATATTCCTGTTGCTTCGTTTGGTAATATGAAAAAACCTAACGTGTCATAAATAATATATCGGAAGGAGAAAATGTTGAATTGTTTTTTTTTGTTTGTTTTTTTTTCCTTTTCTGAATGAATAGGCTCACCAGAGCATTATAATCTTTATTTGAAGTAATTCGGGGATTGTTCATGAAGTTAGGGTCAGATGTATGGGAAAGCTGTCCAGGAACTTTTCTTAAATTTCATACCTTTTCAACTTAACCAGCTGTAAAAATATTTAGAAGAGAATTTCAGCTTTGATGTTTCCCAAAGATGTACAACAAGGGTTGATTTAATCATCTATGACAAGAACTCATTTTCCTTTAAAATTAACCTTCTAACTAAACTTGGCAATATCTCAGTTCAAACCTTTTAGCCATCCGATTGATTATGTCATTGACTATAACATAATATATTATGGTGAGCGTTAATTGCTAGTAAACGGCGACTGTGAACTCAGTAACATGTGTATGTTGTGTTAGAGTTCATGCCACCGTTTTGTTGTGAAGCTATGCTCGCTTGTGCGGCTATGTGGTCAAGTGGTATCACACTCGCTTTGCTACCAGAAGGACCTGGGTGCCAGCCTCGATCGGCATTTAGTTGAGTCATCGGAAAATGCTCTTTACTCACATTCGATGACCGTAGTCAGGTATAAAATGAATACATGACCGATAACAACGTTGTCTCCGTGGAATAATAATTGTAATATCGCCTGCCTAACGGGCGTCATGTCATGTCTACATTTTACGTTTTGCTGACATCATGTAAAGCTCAGTTTTCATGACTGCTTAAACAAAACAGAATTACAGTATTAGCATCATACCCAATCTTACTATATATATATATATATATATTAAAGATGACGTCACTTCGGTCTTTGTTGTTTTGTTTTGTTTTGTTTTTTTGTTTTTTTTTTTGCCATCCGCGTTTTATAAATGGTATCATCCAGACTATAAAAGTTCATGATTCCACATAGTTTTTATTATGGTTGGCCCGTTATACTTCCAGATGGCAATGTTATGACCTTCTTAGCCAAGCGCGTACTATTAAAATATGCTATATTGAGTCTAAGCATTACCTCAATTGTTGCCAGGTGCTTTTGCAAAAATCACTCCAACATTATGGCAGAAATCCGGCAAAATCCGCCGAATTTATCCTACTTCACTTGCGGCATTCGCCCAAAATCCGCCAAAAATTCCGCCATTTGATTTAAAACACTTATAATCACCAATAGTGTATTGTCTCAGAGTAAAAATTATGTTACTGAACGTTACTCGTCTATTTGCAACTGTTTCCTGTTTAAAGGCAAAAACATTCGGAGTTTCAATTTTGTTTGAGCGGGAGTTAGACTGGGGGATGTTGTTTTTACCTTCTCTTAAAATGAATTCGGTTGTATAATATAATATAGATCAAGGCCAACAGTATTCTCACAAAATGTGCTCCTGAAAGTCACTTTAGTTGGGGGGGGGGAAGAAGAAATTATTTGACTTGATTGCTATACTTTTACTTTTTTAAACTCTCTCTTCACCTTTTCAGTATTTCCCAAAAAAGGCAGGATTACCCAGCATAAAAATTGTTTTGTTTTTTTTAAAACCCAAACAATCTCTCTACAAAACAGCTTTATGTTCTTATTAATTAATTAAACAAAGACCATTCTTCAAAGTGTGTGAAGTACGAAATAAATCTGAATAAGAAAAATGTAGTATGGTGTAGTAGCAAATGTGACGATTTTGATGCAGGTGGTAAGGAGAGGGGTAAAGGGTATACAGACATCAGAAATACGCTTCAACAGTGGTAACGTCACTTCCCTCGTTATGACGCATGGTAACTTAGTAACTGGCTCTAAACTATCGGAACAATGGCGGACGCCCTTATGAAATATTTCTTCTACGTGCATACACGCATATCCAGAGGAAAATAAATTATAAAGCTGATCATGATTTGACTTTTACACATTCTGATCACAAGACATATGAAAAGTTATAGCCAGCATAAAGAATAAAATCACAGATTTTCATTGTTTAGAATCACGATGGCCGCCTATGCTGGGCGACGTGAAATCGGACTACTGAGTCCAATACACCAAAAGATCCGCTATCCGCCAGATCATTTCTTCCCCGCCACGCTATGATAAAAATCAGCAAAATGTGGCGGAAGATCAGCCAAACTGGCAACATTGTATTATTACAAGATAATGTGTTGAATGTTGTAAATTGGTGTGGCACTGTGCAGGTGTTTAATGGCTATTGGCATCAAAGGATCCTGGATCTCCAGTAAGGAATTTTAATGCAATTTTCCAACAACATTCCCTTTGGTTATAAATAAACCAGATTTGGCATTTTCTGATTATTTGGCATTCTGTTTTTTAGTAAATTAATCACACCTAAAGTTTTTTGTTTTTTTTAATTGAGCGAGGCTCGAACCCACGACCTTCCTATCCAAAATAGAGTGTTATACAACTCATAGAAAAAAATTGCTTGTTATGATGTTAGTGACAAGCATGTAAAGTTACAAGTAAATTGAACAATGTGTGATTGAGTTATTGCCCTTTGCTTAAAAAAGGGTCATGTTCTTGTGGGGGAAAAATAGAAATGGAGTTGTTTCATATCCATGTAAAAGTTGCTTTTTTTCCGCATGATTGCTAAGTTTAATATAATTGAAAAATAATTCATCGATTGAAATTTCATTTTTGCCAAATGAAGGGCATTCAGAGGTCACTTAAATTCAAATTGCTGTATATTACACTAAACAAGTAATTACTTGGAAACTATTAATATTTAAAACATCTTAAAGAACAGAAAAACGTTCATTTGTGTTCAACAATTTTAATACAACGTTTTGTGAAGATTTCTCTCAATTTTTACGAGTTACGGCCCTTTATTTGATGACAAAATATATTATTTATAAAATAATTCGTAAATCACGTTTTATTTATTACTACTTGGAGAATAGAGTTTGCTTTTAGGATATTAGTGACAAGCGTGTAAAGATTTAAGCATATAAAACAATGTTTGATTGAGTTATCCCCCCTCCACCTTTATAATGGAGACAGGTTCTAGTAAAAATATCCCCCCAGTTGGTAAACATTCGTGCAAACGTTTATTTTTCTGCACAAATGCAAGGTTTAATGTCTTTGAGAACATTTTGGTGAATTAGAATTGTTATTCCACATCATGAAGGTCATCCAGATGCCAGGAAAGTTCAAATTGAGGTCTTCTACATTTAAAGAACAGAAAAAAATGACTTTGTGTAAAAGAATTTCCATACACCGTTTTGGGAAAATTTCTCACACTGTTTACGATTGCCACGCTAGTTAGTGACAACTCTTTGGCAGCAGCAACGTCATTTCTCAAAGCGGGAAATGTGACGAGAACAAGATGTGTACACCAAGTCACTAATACCGTCTTGGACATATTGAGGAAACAAGCATCTGTTGAAAATGGAACATCGATGGAAAAGAGAGAATGGACTTCATCAATGTCAAGAAATATCCCACCTTCCAATTCTGGTCACTGGTTCTGAAGTACCAGAGATACGAATTTATGTTCATTCGGGCTAACTGTGAGCGAAAGTTCAACATAATGATTAGTGCTCTTAAAGAGTTAGTGTATCTGTTTGTCTGTATGTATTGGATCATCAGAACTACGCAAGATGAATTCCCAGTACTCATTCGAGATTTGGAATACCTACTAAATGTAGTAAGGAAAGAATTCCAAATGAGGCGATTTGTTATTAACAGAAGCAGTCACCGGCTTCCTTCATTACCTCTGGATCACGCACATGAGCAGATGAACAAAAAATCAAAGGTGCTGGTGGAGTCACTGGCCTGACGAAAATTCTCAACTTAATGTTGGAAAGGTGGATGGTGACTGGCCCAGTAATTTGTAGAGCTGTTGAAGAGTTTGAAGGAAGTCATTGTGATCTCGAAGAACCGCCACATCATGAAGAGGGCGGTACGTCTCGGCAAAGATTCCTTCGTCATGTAAGTGATTCGATCGATGCTGTCCTTATGAATGACAATCCATTTGAAGAGCAGCTGAACAAACTTGTATCATTAGACAATAAAGTGTGTGAATCTCTCAGTCAGCAAAGTCAGTTTATCTCATTGAATCGCTGGGGAAGATAAAATTTAATACTAACCAAAAATTAAATGTGTCATAGGCTCAAGGGACACAGCATTATCAGCACTTTTCAAGAAAAACAATCTACAAATTTACATGAAAACAAAGGTCAAGAAGAAATTCAAGTAATACTGAATTTGAACATTTCAAGCAACGTGCAGAGCTTTTTGGAAAAACATTTCTAATTTTGGATAGCCGGGTTAGAGATCTAAAAGAATTTTTAAAATATGACTTATCAAACTTTCCACCCGGTTTATCATCGGGATGAATGATACAAGTATGTACCAAGTTGGAGTTTTATGGTGAGCCAATATATCCAATAATTTACGACTTTATCGTATAGGACGGCAGATATCTAATTCATACGTTGTCAGGAAAAACAACCAAATGATAAACATTTGAAAAATATTTTGAAAAAGTCTTTTTACCACGAATTTTACGTGAATTGGATCGGGCATCAAGAGTAGATGTTGTTTGGGATCGTTATTCTCCTATGTCCAAACAAGAAATCACTTGAGAAAAACGCGATTATTTCAGTCGGCAACATGCGACAAGTTTAGCCAAAGTTCTTGGAGACTGGCATCAATTTTTCGTGAATGCGGACAACAAAAAAGAGCTCTTCAATAATCTGTCCAGCAGGCTTGCGATGGAGAATTTCAAAGAAGATAACGAACTGTACATCACAGAGGATGATTTTGTAAAGCATTTAGGTAATAGGATTCCGATGGGGCAATGCAATCACGAAGAAGCAGATACCTGCATATTGGTCCATATTTTACACGCCCTTCACACAAAATCACTCGGCCTTATACAGACCGGACACACCGGATGTTTCAGCAATCCCCATAGTCAATCATCATCATATGATCGCAGCAATTCCAACAGCTGATAATTGGATTTATTTTTATTCAGGAAAATCAAGGAACGTAATAAATCTGAACAGCATTGCCGCAAGTCTTGGCCAAGAGACTTGCAAATCCCTTGCATTCTGCTTTCAAATTTAAAGGAAGTGTTCATGTTAGAATATTATTACTAAAGCCCCAATGTCTCCTGTTATTCATGATTTGTCAAAGATTGTGGATGCTCCTTTTCACATACCCCCAAGTCTCAATGAGGCCGTTGTAAATTGTGTATGTCGGCTTTACAAAAGTGATGCCAATGATCACGACATTGTTATCCTCAGGATGAATATTTTCAGCCACAAAACGAGATACGTTGACAGAATCTCTCCAATAAGTGATGCTCTACATCAACATCTAAAAAGGTGTGTATTTCAGGAAAGCATTTGGGCCACAGCCAATGAGGCATTGATGCCTAATGAAAATCCAAACAATTACAGATGGACGGAAAGTAATGATAGATTGATTCCTGTTTGGACCACATTGCCTGAGACCAAAGATGTCTTCCATATGGACATAAAATGGTAATGTAAACAAAAGTGTTTTCATTTTCGATGCAAATACATGAAGGTAACTTTGAATTGCAGCCTGCTTTGTAATAAATGTCAATGTACTAATTGAGATTTTCGTTTTGTTTGTTTTTTGGTTAAGATTTGAAATCTTAGCCTATGGTCATGACGAGAAAACGAGGCCTAAAGGCTGTTATACAAGTTAATGGAAATAGACTAGAGTAAGCTCATCGTCCAAAAAGTTAAACGGTGACAGCGTAAAGGGGAGCATGTTTTCACGGAAGACTGCTGCCTCGCTCGGTTGGGAGCGTGATGTTCGTCAGGTCACACCGAACCGTCAGCCAATTACTAGGCGAAATAAATTTAACAAATGTGACAAAACCAAAATTGGGACATGGAATGTCAGGACCTGTGCCCAAAAAGGAAAACTAAACAACATTCTAAAAGAAATGAAACGGCTCCAAATAAATATTCTTGGCCTGGCAGAGATGAGATGGAAAGAGCAGGGAACCATGTCAAAACAAGAAAACAACACGACATATAAGATCATATGGAGTGGTGGAACCTCTTTCCAAAAAGGAGTAGGGATGATCTTAGACCAAAAATCAACCAAATTTTACAAAGGGCACGTAGCAATCTCAGACAGAGTTTTGCTGGTTAGGCTAAGAGGACCTGTAGTTGACACCAATATTATTCAAGTTTATGCACCAACAGAAGAGGCGACAGATGCAGATATGACAGAGTTTTACCATTCACTAGACAAAGCAAAACGAATGTGTAAATCACAAGAAGTCCTTATGGTAATGGGGGACCTAAATGCTAAGATTGGCAGAGGCAGAGATGGTGACATAATCGGACCACATGGACTCGGAGACAGAAATGAACGAGGAAACATCTGGGCAGATTGGTGTAGAACAAATAAATTAATGATTTCAAACACCTGGTTTCAACAACACCCAAGAAGAACCTGGACATGGCAATCACCAGGGGACAGAGCAAGGAACCAGAGAGACTTTATAGCAGTATCATCAAGATTCAGAAATGGCATATTAAATTGCAAAACCTATCCAGGCGCCGATGTAGACAGTGACCATGTCCCAGTTGTTTGTACAGTAAGGATAAAGTTTAAAGCTATTCAGAGAACAGCTGGTAGAATAAAGAGGGATTACAGGTTATGCAAAGACAATGGCATACAAACAAAAATGAGAGAAGAATTTGAAAATGCACTCATGATACAAAGCCAAAGTGAACCTGATAACGAAAAATGTGAAAAACAATTTGATATATTCCAAAAGTGTGTCAAAGCAACTGCAGAAAAGCATTTACCAATAGCTCAAATAAACAGCAAAAAGGAATGGATGACAAATGAAATTCTAAACCTATTTGAAGAAAGACGAAAATGCAACAGAGGGTCTGCAGAATACCAAACATTGAACAACCACATTAAATCCAAATGCATCGAGGCACACGAGAACTATCTAGACTGGAAATGCTGCAAAATCGAAAGAGAATACAAACCCAACCCCCAACAAGCTCACCAAAGAATAAAAGAACTATCAGGGAAAAGGAAAAGCAAAGCAGCAGGAAGTTGTATCCGAAACAAACAAGGGGAACTGCTATTTGAAGAACAACATATAGAAAGCCGATGGGTAGAATACATAGGCGAACTGTACAATGATCCAAATAGAAATGAACCACCACTGAAATTCAAAGAACCATTAAGCGGACCAAACATCACCAAAAGTGAAATTGAACATGCCATGGAACGAATGAGGGATGGTAAAGCAACAGGCCCTGATGAAATATCTGTAGAGGTATTAAAAAGCCTAGGAGATCTAGCAATTGATGAACTTCACATATTATTCAACAATATATACAATACTGGGAAAATTCCAGAAGATCTCTGTAACTCTATTTTCATAGCAATACCAAAGAAAGCAGGTGCAGTCAGATGCGAAAATTTTAGAACTATAAGTTTAATAAGCCACATCAACAAAATACTGTTGCGTATAATTATCAACAGGCTAAGGAATAAGATTAACCCCGAAATCGCAGAAGAACAATATGGATTCCAACCTGACAGAGGGACAAGGAA
Source organism: Berghia stephanieae (assembly GCF_034508935.2). Taxonomy (NCBI): domain Eukaryota; kingdom Metazoa; phylum Mollusca; class Gastropoda; order Nudibranchia; family Aeolidiidae; genus Berghia; species Berghia stephanieae. Next base: position 3,585,466 of record NC_088374.1, read on the forward strand.
CGCAATATACCTCCTCCGTGTTTTAAGTGAAAGAGCTATACAGGTTCAGACCCCACTATACCTCTGTTTTGTCGACTACAAAAAAGCTTTTGATAGAGTACGCCACGAAGAAATACTAAAACAACTGCACTCCATTGGCGCTGATGAGAAAGACCTCAGACTCATGCAAACATTATACTACACCCAGCAGGCATCTATCAAAATCGGAAAACTCTACAGGAAATTCCATTCCTATTAAGAAAGGAGTCCGTCAAGGGTGTGTTGCCTCACCAGATCTGTTTAATCTATACCAAGAAACAATCATGAGGGGCATAAATAATATGGAGGGAATAAAAGTAGGAGGTCACAACATAAATAATATAAGATACGCAGACGATACGGTACTCATTGCAACATCAGAAATCCAACTTCAAAAGATTGTTGACAAAGTGGTAGTAGATAGTGAAGCCAAGGGAATGGAAGTGAATATCACCAAAACGGAATGCATGGTAATACAGAAAAACCCCGAAAACAACAACACCTGCAATATAACGATTCACGGCGAGCAACTTACCAACGTAGAAAGTTTTAAATACCTAGGTTCAATAGTGACAACAGATGGAAGATGTAACCGAGACATACGAGCAAGAATAACTCAAGCCAAACAGGCCTTCATGGACCTGGGAAACATTTTGAAAAACAAACAGATGTCGTTAGGGATTAGATTCCGAGTCTTGAAGTGCTACGTGTGGCCAATCTTGTTATACGGATGCGAAAGCTGGACTACAAATGCAGAAACACAAAAGAACATTGAAGCTTTTGAAATGTGGTGCTTGAGAAGGATGCAGAGAATATCGTATACTGCACACAAAACGAACGAAGAAGTGCTAAAACAAACATACCAACAAAGGAAACTAATGCCCTTAATAGTGGATCGACAACTATCCTTTTTCGGACACATAGTAAGGAAAGATAAGAATGAATACCTGGCAAGTTGTGGAAAAATACCTGGTAAACGCGCCCGGGGGAGACAAAGAAAAACACTCATAGACCAACTGAAGGGCTTCACCAACCTAACAATCCAAGAGCTGTTTGAAAAAGCAAGAGACAGGGAGGAATGGAGAGAGATAATTCATGCAGTGTCCGAAGCCTGGACCAGGCATGGAACCTAGAAGAAGAAGAAGCTCATCGTACAAATCTCGAGGTCGTAGCCAGAATAGAAATAACAAGAAAACGTTTTAATAACTAACAACCATCCTTAATTCTGTCAACAAGGATCAGAATACTGAAATGTTATTTACATTTTGCACTCGTGCCCGGCTCAAAAATATGGATGCTAAATAAAAACCTGGACATGTAATTACCTGAAATTGAAATGTGGAGTTTTTCTACGCATTAGTAGAAAAATCTGGAAACAAAATAAGACCAATGAGGCAGTCTGAAATATTCTAAACATATGCCTGGAATTCTGTAATATCAATAAAGACGAGGAAATGGAAATACTTTTGGCACACTAGCACACTATACGATATAACACCATCTGTATAATCATCGAGGAAGGAAAAGTAGAAGACAAGAGACCAAGAGACCGCCCCTCCAAGATCATGGCTAGACTATATCAAAGGATGGCCTGGGATTACATGTGAAAAATGCAACAGACTGGTACAAGACTGGGAAGAATGACTACGAGTAATAGTTTCAGTAAAACTCTTTAATGGGCGATAAATCATTGAATATCTTTTATTTTTGTTGTAATCTACAAATAAGTTTAACTTATTTAGTAGCTTATATTTTTGTTTTTACAAGTATTGTTTTATCCAAAAAATGCCAAATGTTTCACAAATACACACTTGTATTTTTTTTTTGTTCAATGTGAACAAATGGTGATTACTCTTTTGATTTTTGACATAGAGCTAAGATCATTTGTATGCAAACTAAAAACATATAACCAAAGTTTTTGTTTGTTCTTAGAGTGCTATAGATTTCCTATTACCGCTCGAGTTCTGTTTTTAATAACTGTGATGCCTGATCATAAATCAAGGGATGAGCTGAGACATTTTGACAAGCGAGTTATCAAATGAGCAATCGTTGATTGGTCAAAAATCTCAGGACATCAGATATGGAAAGCGATTTCCACCCACCTTTCAGTGGACAGAACTATTATGATGAAATTAGGGCTCTGTAAAATGTCATATCATGGTAGGCTTCACCCTCTCTTTCTATTCTGGCGTAGATGTGGACGGCGATAGCAGTTTGGATGTCATAACAACAAGTGGGCGGCTTCTAAACAATTCCAATCGTCTTCATCTCTAATCGGCCCCTTTCACGCAAACTGTCTACTGTCCAGGGATTAGAAACCCTACGGACATGCTTCCTCGTGGCATATTATTATTTCATTGTGTGTAAAGCTGGAGAACTGCTGCATCCATTACCACTTCTGTGTTATTCTCTATTATTTACAGATTTTTATTCGTGATTTCAAACTATTGGACTATCATTTTTATATAGATGTGATTTTTAGTGTTCAGAGCACCCGGTGATGATATTATTATATGTATTTAGTCGATTTTTAATAAAATAAATGGATTTTATTTTTCAAGTGGCCGATTTTTATCCCTGATTTCTAAGTGCCGCCATACTTCATTCAACACGCTATTGATATTGTTTTTTATCTTTAAATGTTGTCACCAGCACTTGAAATGCCAGCGAAGATTCAATACCACCATACCTTCCTGCTGTCCCTTAACAAACATAATACAACTTATCAGCTGCCCCCACGTATTGTTTTTCGATTATGATATTATCAACTATTGTCATCACATGTGTTAAAAATTCAAAACGTGTCGAATGAACAGTTTAAGGAAAGTCGTTACGAAAATTGAAGCCTTAATTGAAATGACTATCGTTGAGAAGGATTTTGATATTTTTACTATCACGGAAAGTTGGCTTAAAAACAATGACAGTAAAATGATTCCACCAGGATATAGTTTTATAGCACAGCATCGAAAAACCGATCGATGAGGAAGGATTATTGTTATTGATAAAGAATCCGTTAAACTACAGAAAAGCAAGACCCAATCTAATTACAATGCTTTCGAATCTCTAGATATGACGTTAACCTAGGAAAGGAATGATAAGTACCATGTTTTTTTAATTTTCGACCTCCTCCATCCAAGGAATAAACTCACACATAATCAATTCTATGATGAAATAGACACGCTCCCGTTAGAAACTAGCACAACCAGAGGTGAAATTGTTATACTGGGCGATTTCAATGTTCACATGGACGATCTAACGGATGCAAAATGTTTGAAGTTATAGGACATTTTAGATAGTCACAATTTAAGACAATATCTAAAGGACAGAACTCATGAGGCGGGCAAATCCTAGACTTTCAGGAAATTGCCGGGAAAGATAACAAAATAATTAACAACGTTGACGTTTTGAATCGCCCAAATTCAGATCATAACCTGATTGCTTTAAATCTAAAAAGTGAATGCAAAACAACCGTGAAGAAAACGATCACATGCCGTAGAACAAAATCAATAAACATAGAAACATTTCAAAAATACATCAAGTCTTTGGATTACTCGCCTTTGTTAAGAGTTGTAATAATGCTTATGAAATGGTAAATAAATATATTAATTCATTAAAAACTGTGTCCGATGAGTTGTGCAAAGAAGTAATTATTGGGTATTTGGTTTGAGCTCTCTTTGTAAGAAAGTTTGCCAACATGTATTGATTGTCAAAGACAAGATTCTAGGGCATGTAATGTAAAATTTGCTCCCTTACCTTCAGATAGAATTGATCGTTCGCCCCCATTTTCCATTGTGGGTGTGGACCATGCTGCCCTCTGTATTGCTCAGACACGGGTGAAAAGAAGCACTACATTCTACTGATCACATTCGCAGTTGTCAGAGCTTTACATTTATAACTGTTACCTTCTCTATCATTAAATGACTTCATATTGGAGTTAAAGACGGTTCTGCGGTCAAAGAGGAGTGAGTGCCATCAGTCATTTACTTAGATAACGCCAAAACGTTCAAGGCTGCAAGCGGCCTTCTGCAACACCAATTGGGTCATGCTGCGCCAGTCTGGAAATTCAGCATTCCTTTGGCACCCTAGCATGGAGGTTGGTGGGAACGACTCGTTAGGTCAACTAATTCTGCTCTTAGAAAATCCATTGGCAGGGAAATGATTAGAAAATCTGAACTTGAAACAACATTGTATGAACTTGAAGCTTGTATTAATGCTAGACCTTTGACTTATGTTGGCGAAGACATAGAATCTCTGACTCTCTCTTAGTTTTCTGAGGTTATCTGATCTGAGAGATGAATGGCGTACAATGATCACCGATGCCGGGCACAGACTTGGTACTTGAAGTAGTAGTATTAATTGGTTAGTGTATTTAGTACTTAAAAATGTAATTTGTATGCAGGCTTTTTTCAGTGGTCAGAAATTTCTGTAAGTTTTTCGATACTTTGGTGCTATTATTATTATTATTATTATTATTATTATTATGATGATAATGATGATGATGATGATGATGATGATGATGATGATGATGATGATGATGATGATGATGATGATGATGATGACGTCGATAGCGATGATGATGATGAAAATAGAACAAGAACAGCTGGTTATATGGAATTTAACTGGTTCTTTATTTCTTTCTCTAATTATTTTTTCCGTATTAAAATGCATAAAAAACGGTGTTCTATTCATTAATGTTTATTACTTCTTATAGCTTAATCTTGCATCTTAATCTCTCTTGCATATTAATATATATATATATATATATATATATATATATATATATATATATATCTACCTATCTCTATCTCTCTATTTATCTATCTATCTCATTCTCTCACTCTCTCTCTCTCTCTCTCTCTCTCTCTCTCTCTCTCTCTCTTTCCGTTTTAATCTCGCAAACACACTCTTCCCCCATATGGATTGACTCATTTTGAGGATTTTTCTTTTCTTGTATTCTTCCTTCTTGTTTTATCTAGAACCCTTTCCTACAAACATGTTTACATATTTAGCCTAATTTTGAGAACTTTTCGAAACATCCAAACTTGAAAGGGAAATAAGTTGTTTCATTCTACGGAAGAGCACATCATACAGTTATAATTTACTGCCATACTAAACATCTCTTTTTCGGCACCATGAAGTCTTTTGGTTTACAGTTGAAAGCTTTAGCAAATGCTGCGCTGTTTTGGTAGGCCCCAACGTGTCTGGGAGAAAATAAAGAAAGAAGGGAATAACTGAATTAAATAAGATAAAGAGTGACATTCTTTAAGGAAATGTGTGAAGACTGAGTTGTTCCTAAGCCTTAATTTTTTTAAAGGAGATGTAGCCTAGAATTTGTTTCTGTTTGCAAGACTTACTCTGTTGTGTCATGGATGTATTTCTTATGTATGATAATTTTGTCTAGTTTTATTATGTAAAGCGTAGCAGATTACGACAACTGTGGATGTTTATGCGCTATATAAATTCATAATTTATTATTTATTCTTAATTTATAAAGTGAGAAAATGGGGAAAGGGAGATTGAAAGATTAAAACGAAAAGAGAAAGAGAGAGAGAGAGAGAGAGAGAGAGAGAGAGAGAGAGAGAGAGAGAGAGAGAGAGAGACAAATGAAAACATTAAGGCGGAAAGATGTTTCTACAACAAGGACCTACACAATTTCTCTATCGTCAATCTGTTATGTAATAATGTATTTATGTCTTTATTGTTTTTTGTTGTTGTCTGAAGAAGGCTTTTGAGCCCGAAACGTTCTATTGTAATCTGAAATATTCATTTTGTTTATTACTTTTTATAGTCCACAGATTTTAGTGGCTTTGTATCACATTCACTGTAGCAAGTTTTCTCATTCGGGTTTCTCCAAAATGTTGGCAACAAATTCAGTTTCTGTTTTTGTCTCACAGATCTTTATATGGCTCTGACGTCAAGATCTAGAAATCCTTCCAAATTTTCTATGTCCAGAGTTTTTAACAACCCCACAACATTGCCATACAAAAACTGAATTGTGAAGAACGAACAAGGTTGGCTAGATACTTGAAAGCTGTATACGCTTCAAACAGAGTATGGGGTTATGTGGTCTAGTGGTATGACACTCGCTTTCGGATCGGAAGGAACTGGGTTCGAGCCTCGCTCGGCGCATAGTTGAGTCCTTGGAAAAGGCTCTTAACTCACATTCTATCACCGTACTCTGGTGTAAAATAGTACCTGGCCGTTAACAGCGTTGTCTCTGTCCAGAAAAAAAAAATGCTAATATCGCCTAAAAGGCGTCATGTCTCGTCCTATATATCAAGTGTTGCTGTTGACCATGGACCCCTTGTAAAGCGCTTTGAGCACTTTTAATGGATATTGCGCTATAGAAAAGCTCAACTTTAAAAAAATATCTCAATCATCAGTCTGTCGCTTAGACCACAGATTTTTTGAGTCGGTCAGTTCAAGATCTTCCAAGGCAATGATGGCTATACGTAAATCACTGCCCACATTGATGTAGATATTCTTCCCATGCATGAAAAAGGTCCATTCAAAACAACCATGGCCAATGCTCAGGAACTAGAGCAGTGTAACATGCATACTATGCGGTTGACTTCTACCTACAAGGCCATGGGCCGTTCGTCTGATGCTGACCGAACATCGCCGCAGGAATCGTGAACAATTGGCTTACAATGACATATGTGACCCTTCGTGTCAAAACGGTATTATGTCGGGATCGACCAGATGCTAAAAAGTCAAATTATAGTGAAACTGGGAAAAAGTATGAAACGTTGGTTTTTAGCACAGTAAAATATGATATTCCTTCTCCTCTATAAAGCAAACAAACTCAAATTAAGTCTGATATTTCTGGCTACAAATTCAATTTTCAGCATCTTAGTCATCCCGACTTAATACCGATTTGAGACGAAGGGTCACATATGACAGTCTCTAGAGCACATGCGACTGGACACTCAGCCATACATCCTGTAAGTCTTGCAACCTTTATATCAACCACGATTGCAATAATATTTGACATCTTGACACTCTGTAGAGCCTACACCAACCAGCGAGTCTTGAGGGTCAACAATGTTGCACCCTTAATATGGCCAGTTCTGTCACAGGATATGAATCTCGTGAAACAAATGCAGTCTCAGAGATAAACTCTTTAAAACTGCCCAACACTAAGAATGACAGTTGTGAACTTTTTTACTTTTTAAACTGAAGTTTGACCCATGGTAAATACAGAAACTGTCTATAGTCCCACAATGTCGACAAGGTGTCGAGTAAGGACCTTGCTTGTTACTGAAGGGGCTACATAAAATATTGATAACTGAAACATTTTCTGCCATGTCGAAATTATCAGTTTTTAAAAGACGTTATTTACTGAACAACAATGGCGTCGTGCCTGTGACTTGATTTATCCTCTACCTTACCCTTATCAATTGGTATCGAACAATTGTGGATTTATTTTGTATTTAAAGAGGGGGACAGAAAATGTAACGTTATTTTTTCCTGTCGTTCCTATCAAAGTTGCTCGAAAAAATATTCCTCAAACAATTAACAAAACACCTTTCGAAAAACGGACTTCAAGAAGTTCCATTCAGCGTATCGCAAAGGACACAGCACAGAAACGGCCCTTATTCGAGGAGAAAATGATCTTTTTCCATGTCCATGACAGGACGGGGGGGGGGGCACCTCGATTCTCTGTCACCTGGACCTTTCTTCTGCATTTCACACGATTGACCACTCAATTCTTGTTGCACGGCTAAAGAACTCTTTCGGCATATACTTAGTTCTCAGTTGGTTCCAATCATATCTCCAAAACCGGAAACAGATAGTTATGATAGGAAATAATATTTCCAGGAGTTTGTATTAGCAGCATAGTAGAGATATTGGTCTATAGCTGGATGGTTCAGTCATTGGTTTGCCTGGTTTTAATATGGCGATTACTTTGGCATGTTTCCCAATTTGTGGGCCCTTTTCCATGATGTCTGTCATAGTATTTGCCAGCCAGTCTATTGTTTCTGGTCCAAAGTTAGTAATGATGTCGGGGTATATTCCATCAATGCCAGCAGCTTTGCCATTTTTCATTTTCTTTATAGCTCCTTTCATTTCATTAATCGTTATTGGGACACTCAAAAACATGCTATGGTCAGGCAGAGTTATCAGGGTCTTTTGATATTCTTTTCTTATTTCTTTTTCAAATTGATGGTTTGGGATGTGTTGCCCCCGTTGTTTAATTTCTTTGGCAATTTCGTCAGCTGCAATCTGGGGGGGGGGGGGGTGATTTTGTTTGACAAGCTTCTGGGTTTAGCTTTTTGAGGGTTTGCCATGCATGTCGGATGGAGTGACTGAGGTCAAAGTTTTCAACAGTTTCTACCCATCTCTATTTTCGGCTTTCATGTAGTGTGTTTAGTAGTTCTTTTTCAACCTGTTCATCGCGTGTCTCCTCATATTTTTTCAGCAATTCTTTGCTTCGTTCATTCCAGCATGGGATGTATTGTTTTCTAAAACCCCTGGGTATGTTCTTCTTTGCGGACATTAGAACAAGTTTGTTAAATCTCCCTATATTCTCAGTTTACTTTTTTTTTTGGGGGGGGGTGGATCCTTTTGCAGGTTTTGTCAATTTCATCAGCGAAAGTTTGCTTTCCGGAAATTCCACCTTGGTATGGGCAGAGTGTTCATGATTGGGATTTGGATTCCAGTTCTAACAAGGACTGGACGATGTTGGTTGTGAGGAGAATCTCCCAAAATTTCCCTAGTTGACTTCAGCGAATTTTCATTTGGGTCTTTTGTTACAAACACGAGGTCTGGAGTATAGTCTTTGCACCAACGGGCCGATATTAGAGTTCATTTGTCTTTGGGGTTGTAAATGTGTGTTAGGTCATTACTGTTTGTCCATTCTAAGATCTCATTCCCTGGAGTGTCATTTTTGTTGTAACCCCATTCTGAATGGTGGCTGTTAAAGTCCCCCATGATTGTGGATGGGTGATTTACTTTGTCTTTAAGGTAAGAGCCCCAGTTAAGATTTGGTGGTTTGTATACCTTAGTGATTTCAGTGTCCTTACCCACACCTCCAACTCAATGAAAATGAAAAATAAGAAAAGATACCAAGCTGGCTCGGTCGTAGTCCAGTACAAAAAGGACCGCGTGTCAAACGTAGGAAGTCCGATTGACAGGACAAATGAGCTAGACTCCAACGTTGAAAACAGTCTCACTATAGGCACTGGTATTAACTTACTTTCCCTGAATATAGAAGGAATATCAATGGCTAAGTGTGAGTACCTAGCACATGTACTCAATAAATATGATGTCGACATTGTCCTCCTTCAGGAAACTCATCTCGATGACACTGCCCCTCCCTCAAGATACAACATTCAGGGATATCACGTAATAAACAAACGGCACCACAGGCAATACGGCATCATCAATTATGCCAGAGCAGCAGCCCAAGTCACTGACCTGGGACGCAGCACAGAAATCAACGACACACAAAGAATCACTTTTAAATTTGGTGACACACACACACACGCACATATATATATATATATATATAAAGATATAAAGAGATATATATATATATATATATATATATATATATATATAGAGAGAGAGAGAGAGAGAGAGAGAGGAAGAGAGATAGATAGATAGATAGAGAGAGAGAGAGAGAGAGAGAGAGAGACAGACAGACGGACAGAAATATATTGACAGAGACAGAGAGACGGAACAGGGATTTGAACCATACCTCCAGGTCATCGGACCATTGGAAAATGTCAACTGTGCAAGGACGGCAGCCTTTGTGTATTTGCGGCAGAACACCTTAATTGCAGACGATGAGGACGGGGGGGGGGGGGTTGAGGGATATAAAATATAGAGTTAGTTTGTTGTTCCAAATTGATGGTTTTCACAGAAAAGCAAAAGATTAATTTGATTATTTTAGCTCTTTTTTTAAAAGCTGTTTTATATAGAGCAATATCCAGTTTAACGTGCTCAAAACGCTTTACAAAGGGTCCCTAAAAATAAAACAGCAACACGTAACACGTAGAACGAGACATGGCGCCTGTTAGGCCATAATACAATTATTTATTTCCGACAGAAACAACGCTGTTAACGGCCAGGTACTCATTTTACACCTAAATACGGTAAGAGAATGTGAGTAAAGAGCCTTTTCCATCGACTCGACTATGCGACGAGCGAGAATCAAACCCAAGACCTTCCGATCCGAAAGCGAGTGTCATACCACTAGACCACATAGCCACATTTGAAGATGTGAAAAGTTCCAGTTATATTACACATGCCCTGTGCTTTTCGTATTCCACAGGGCAACATAAAATTAATTTGAAGAATAGAACCGTTTCACTTAAACAGCACATTTCCATAACTTCATTATGTTCAGTGAGATTTGATAAGACCATCTAATCTGCACCCAGGCCGTATGGGACCAAAATTCTATTTCACACAGTACTTGTCGCCTGTTAGTTATCCATTTGGTCCACAATAGTTCTTTTTTGTTGAAAACGAGTTATTGTATGTATTTATCTTGACTATGATAATGTGCGGCTATGTGGTCTAGTGATATGACACTCGCTTTCGGATCGGACGGTCCTGGGCTCGAGATTCGCTCGGCGCATAGTTGAGTCCTTGGAGAAGGCAGTTCACTCACATTCTGTCACCTTACACAGGTGTAAAATGAGGACCTGGCCCTTAACAGCGTTGTCTCTGTGCGAAAAAAAAAGTAATATCGCCTAACAGGTGTCATGTCTCGTCCTACATGTTAAATGTTGCTGTCGGCCAGGGACCCCTTGTAAAGCGCTTTGATCACGTTTAGTGGATATTGCTCTATATAAAACTCTTTTTTTTTCTTAAACTTGACCAACCACATCAATCAGTATTAAGCCAGAACAATGTGTGTAGTAGTAGTCCAGAGCCATCAGGCTCACGGAGCCGGAGTTTATCCCGTTGTCTATAGCGTGAAACGGATAATAGAAATTGCTTGCCGCCCGCTGGATAGGACGCCAGTCTATCGCAAAGTACTTTCTGCCAGATCTATCAGACCCAGCTACCCACTCACTGCTGGGTGAATCTCGACGGCACCAGGAATCGATCTCGGTCCTTTTGCTCGTGCAGCAAGTGCTCCACCTTCCAACCGAGCTATAGGGACCCCCGAAAATTTGTATGGTGAAAATTAAATATTTTGCCAGACCGACGAAAGAAATATGTGATCCATCGTCTCAAAACGGTATTATGTCGGAACGAACAAGATTCTTAGAAGCCGAATTTAATGTTAAACTGGTCAAAAATATAAATTGTTGGCATCATCACCCTAAAATATGGTATCCATTATTCTCAATAAAACATACAAACTCAACACAAGTCTGATATTTCTGGCTATAAATTCAATTTTCAACATCTTTACCAACTCGACTTAATACCGTTTTGAGGCAAAGGGTCACATATACAATGGAGAGATCAACCGTCCAGGTCAGCCACGCACCTCAATTTTTCTACCAACCTTCTAGTTGTTGAGTGTTGCTGTTGGCTAGTTTGGGGTCTCCTGTAAAGCGCTTTAAGCACAATGGGAGCGATCTACATTCATCTTTTTGTCCAACCAAGTCATCAATCACATGATTTGTTGCTGTCCAACGATTGGATAGGTATTTAGATATATAAACACGCTGCTTTGTTCTTGAAAGTTGTAAACATACCCATGTTCAAGCTGAACAAAATGACTAATCGTGATGTTAGATGTTTCAAAAGCTGTGAACACTTTTCACTATGTGGGTCATTTTGAGCACAT
>NC_088374.1:3614738-3629738 GCF_034508935.2 Berghia stephanieae
AAATAAATAAATAAATAAATAAATAAATAAATAAATAAATATGAACATTTAAAGAGAGCTTTCCGCGGATTTACCATGTTGAATGCGATTCAAAATGTTTCACTTATTTCAACATCAGGCAACATGATAACAGATTATTTCAATTCCATACAGAATAAGTTGGCTCCTTTTGTAATAAAACTCTTATACGATAAATATTTGTCAATTCACATAGCCAAGTCTTCATTGACGCCTGCGTTGTCTGAAGTAATATTGTGTGTTGAGTACCTTACCCAAGTACACAACGTCAGGACATTAATTTTGTTTTTCGCGATCCGTCTAATGACGGTACTTTTAAAAAAAAATTAAGCTTTTATACAGCGCAATATTCACTAAATGTGCTCAAAGCGCTTTACAAGGGGTCCCTGGCCAACAGCAACACTTAACATGTAGGACGAGACATGACGCCTATTTGGCGATATTAGAATTATTTCCGGACAAAGACAACACTGTAAACGGGCATGTAGTCATTTTACACCTGAGTATGGTGAGATAATGTGATTAAAGAGTCTTTTCCAAGGACTCAACTATGCGGCGAACAAGGCTCGAACCCAGGATCTTTCGATCCGAAAGCGAGTGTCATGCACTAGACCACATAGCCGCACAATTCACATAGCAAGATCATCACTAGATATTTGTGACAAGGCAGGAGACCATACGGCGAGTCACCGCGTCACCCAACCATCTGTTTGGTAATTGGATTTAATAGTCTGATGTCACGTCCGCCCGGCAACGGCGGCCATCTTGGTTCTAAACAAAGAAAATCATTACTTTTTATTCTTCATGCTGGCTAGAACTTTTTATATGCCTTGTGATCAGAATGTGTAAAAGTCAAAACATGATCAAATTTATGGGGTGGTTTTTTTCCTCTGGATACACTTGTATGCTCGTCGGAGAAATATTTCATACGGGCGTCCACCATTGTTCCGATAGTTTAGAGCCAGTGTTACTAAGTTACCATGCGTCATTAGGAAGGAAGTGACGTCACGACTGTTGAAGGGTATTTGGTTCACCAGTTAAATGTCGTACTCTAGACAAACTCGAATTAAAAAATATGGCTAGAAAACTGGTCCTTGAATTATCAAAAAGTTTAAACTGTGCTGAAATTAATTGGGTTACAACGGTGCCTATTGATGCACCTAGATCTTTATTTATGGAGATTTGGCTGAAAAATAAATCAACTTCATCATAATTATTATTATCGTCATCATCATCATCATCATCATCATCATCATCATCATCATCATCATCATCATCATGATCATTTATTATTAATATCTATTTCTTCTTTTTCTTCTTCTTCTTCTTCTTCTTCTTCTTCTTCTTCTTCTTCTTCTTCTTCTTCTTCTTCTTCTTTTTCTTCTTCTTCTTCTTCTTCTTCTTCTTCTTTCTTCTTCTTCTTCTTTCTTCTTCTTCTTCTTCTTCTTCTTCTTCTTCTTCTTCTTCTTCTTCTTCTTCTTCTTCTTCTTCTTCTTCTTCTTCTTTCTTCTCTTCTTCTTCTTCTTCTTCTTCTTCTTCTTCTTCTTCTTCTTCTTCTTCTTCTCTTCTTTCTTCTTCTTCTTCTTCTTCTTCTTCTTCTTCTTCTTCTTCTTCTTACTTATTATTATTATTATTATTAATTATTATTATTATTATTATTATTATTATTATTATTATTATTATTATTATTATTATTATTATTATTATTATTATTATTATTATTATTATTATTATTATTAATATTATCATTATTATTATTATTATTAATATTATCATTATTATTATTATTATTATTATTATTATTATTATTATTATTATTATTATTATTATTATTATTATTATTATTATTATTATTATTATTATTATTATTATCATCATCAGCATTATCAAATGACATTCATCATAGCAGAAAATCTCAAACCTTGAGATATATAAAAGCCCCGTGTTTCTTTTTCACAGTAATGTGACGGTTATCTCAAAATAGTTGAAAATATAATTATTGTTATGGTTATACCTTATTTTTAGCTTTGATTTTCGATGCTGCCCCTAGCCATGCCTGGTTATCAATGCTTTCTTTAAGAGTGTCTTTCAATGCTCGGATCATTGAATCCATCTGTGGGAAAAAAAGCGTTTAATACATTCTTTATTTATGGATGAATACATTGCGGCTAGTAAGTAAATATAAAAAGATTTATACACACACACACACACACACACACACACACATATATATATATATATATATATATATATATATATATATATATATATATATATATATATATATATATATAGCAATGACTATGAAAATTTTTGTTTTCTTTTTTATAGGAAATACTATTCTTAAATCAAATCCCTATCTCCACTGAGTAAAAGTCTTTTTAAATTTTGAAAATCCATTAATATATAACAAAGTTATGCCGTTTCAAAGCTGTCATTTATTTGGATGACTCACAAAGAGAAAAAATACGGAAAATATGGGACAGTTTTTCTGCGTTTTATTCTGGTTTGTGCCTGTATCTCGCTTAATACGTAGAATTAGATATTAAAACTTTTGTTTGTCATGGCATGCTGGTCTGTCTTCCCACCCTAACCTGTATTCCTTGTCAGCTGCATAACATCAGGAGTTGAGCTGCAGATGCATGTTCCTCATATAATTAATTTTTCTATAGGGTTTTGTCAAGTAGCCTTCATTTTGTCTTTCCCACAGTCTCTTTCATGATTGACGGTCGCCCATTCCCCGCCACCTACTGTTTCCTGGCTTGCAGTTATCAATTTCAGTTATTCTTTCTGCTTAAAGGGCCATATTTCATAAACAGAGGATCGTCACGTCCTGGGTCATTTGTGTCGATGAGAGATTCTGTGGGCCTTAAACAAAGGGATACCATCCCTTTCCCTTAAAAATCTCAATTTTTTAAGAAGGATACATGATTACAATCAATCACAGATAGTCATTCAGAAGACATGGGCCACGGGCCGACCAAAGAGGGAGTATAGAAGTGTTAAAGTTACAGCACTAGGAAACAAGTATGAGCTATAGGGGTGGATTAAGAAAAGTAAGGACATACAGAGGACATCACACTACAGAGTGGCATAGAAATGGAAACCAAGAACAAGATTAAAACAAAAATCCCTGCTTCACATTGCTAACAACTTGAATGAAAGACACAGGCTCCCAGAAAACAGAGAAAAATATATTTTAATCAGTCAAAAACCTCCATACGCCGAACTAAAACTTCCAAAAATAAAGACTAACCTCGAAGAAGAAACAACAAGAAATAAAAACAAATCAGATATACAAACATTAGCAATGAAGACAATACAAGATTACCAAGACAACTGGATACATGTTTACACAGATGGATCTGCCCACAAAGGAACTAAAAATGCTGGGTATGGGTTTGTAGTAGAATACCCAGATAAAACCTGTGATAAAATCCACAATTCTTGCGGAAGCTCCTGCTCAAACTAGGAGGCAGAGGCAGTTGCAATAGAAGCCTCACTGCGACACCTCTCTTCTGTTTTCCAGCTAAACCCTTCAAAACTTCAAAACACTGTCATCTTCACAGACTCCAAATCGGTTCTCCAAGCTCTCGATTTAGATAAACTGTCCTCAACATTCAATAGTTTAAGATCTCAGATGAATTCCTTACAACACACAGAGTAGACTTATCTCTCCAGTGGATACCGGGACATTCAAATATACCAGGAAATGACAATGCAGACAGACTAGCCAGACTCGGATCAACACTTTTACAACAATCAATTCCAGTTTCCTTAGACACAGCGAAACAAATAATCAAAACAAATAAGAGAGAAGAATGGATGAACAGTTGGGCAATGAGCACCACGGGTAGATGTATTTTTTCCCATATGACCACTCCTGTAAAGACTGATTGCCTAAATAAGCTCAGAAGACACCAGCAAAGCATCATCTTTCAACTAAGAACACAACACATACCGCTCAACAACCATTTAAGCAAAATTACAAAAGACACATCCCCTTCCTGCCCCCTATGTCAACACCCAATGAAACAGTAACACACCACTTGCTTGAATGTCAACCTCTTGAAGACCTGAGATGCACATTCCTCCCACCAAATCCAAGCATCAGTAACACACTTTATAGTCACCTGGAACAACTAAAAAAGACATCTAACTTCTACGTCATGGCACAAGACCGAAGGGCTAGAGCTCAGGTGGTCGCTGGTTCGGATAAGTAAGTAAGTAAGATATTAAAACTTGGCAATTTTATGGCAAAATTATCAGAAAATATGATGAAGACATCAGAAGAGTTTTAACTTGTATAGTGTTAGAGCTGTATGGCTAGGGTCAACTATAATTTTGTTTTAAAATATACATAACATTGATCATTTGGAACTTTTCCGAAGTGTAATTTTGTGTTTACAACCCATACAAATGACACGAAAACAGCCTGTTAAATTATTATCAATCAGTCCATTGAGACCATGGCTTATGTTATTTCTAGTATTTATTTGAGAGAGAGAGAGAGAGAGAGAGAGAGAGAGAGAGAGAGAGAGAGAGTAAATCTACTATCCCTATGACATAACAATGAAACAATACCTTAATTTTTAAAAAAAGCGCGCGAAGATTTGTGTCGTCAGTCTTTGCAAACAAGATTTCAGATGGCCACGTGTGTGGCCAAATATATAATTTTGTTTCTTTTATTAAATGTTATTCATCTATTTTTGTCTCAGTGACATTTATCCTAGTCTATTCATTTTTTTTGTTTGTTTAAATTTAGTTCATTTTAAGTGGGCCAGTCTTAAAAGTTTAAGCCATATGATTTTCTATTTAGCCACTTTTGAAGTCGAATTTGGTCAGGTTAAAGTCTGGCCATCTGGTAGCCATCGTGCCTGGCTCACTCTCATTTTCGTGTCGTGCGATGAGGGAAGCAAAATGGCCATCTCCATATTTTCACTCATTGAAATGCAAATTGTGTTGATGTTTTGTGAGAATACGGGAAAAGTACTTATCATAGTCCAATGAAATTTGAAATATAAATAGAAGAAATGTGCATTTATAACCTTATGAGCGACAAAATCTCTCCTCTTTCTAGTTTTAGAAATATTGTACTCCAAAGAGTAAAAATCTATTTTTAACGGTCTCCTGGTAAATTGTACGAGTTTTGTCGCTTGACATAATATAAAATGACCTCTTTTCTAACTGTGTGCCAACTTTCAGTCATATCCATCGATAAACAGCGTCGTAATTAATGTTTTAAAATAGCATGTACGGAACGGCTTCGTCCCATATTTTGTCGCGAATTTGGGCACTTCGTGAGCGAAAAAGAGGCCCAAAGATTTGTGCGGGATAGTCATTGCTAATATATATATATATATATATATATATATACACACATATATATATATGTATATATATATATATATATATATATATATATATATATATATATATATATATGTATATATATATTGAATCGTGTTGGATACAAATATGGTACGAAAAGTGCTCGACATGTAGCAATGGAGCAAATTATTATTTTAATATTTACCACGATGTTTGAGACAGTCTACATTCAGGCCCAATTAGCCATCGTCAGGACTGTGTGTTACATGAGTTGACTGTTGTTGTTTGTTCAACAAGCACAGATCTACGAGGTTTACTTGAGATTGAGCTTTTATATAGTGCAATATTGACTAAACGTGCTTAAAGCGCTTTACAAAGGGTGCAAACCAACAGTAACATTTAGAACGATACATAGCGCTAGTGGGGCGTTCTTACAATTTCTATTTCCGAGAGAGACAACGCTGTTAACAGCCATCTCCTGAGCTCGGTAAGAAATTGTGAGTAAAGAGCATTTTCCAAGGACTCAACTATGCGCCGAGAGAGGCTTGAACCCAGTACCTTCCGATCCAAAAGCCAGTGTCATACCACAAGGCCACAAGCCGCAATTTGCTTTGCAAAGTATCATTTAGTTCCCCAACAGGCCATATGGACCCATTGTTCCATTTCAAATAGTACCATTTAGACTTCAGTGTGGGGGAAAACTGGAGAGAAATGTGGAACAGGGAAACACCAAAAGGAGGAAACATCATTAAAGATCCAACCAAAAGAGTGTCTGCATTCAATAACGCCAGGGAATACTGGATTTCCTCAAACCGCCTCTTAACTGGACATGGCAGAACTGCATCAAATATGTGCAGATGGAAACTTGCAAACAGTGATACCTGCCAGAAATGTCAGGCAGCCCCAGAGACCAGCGATCACATCGTCCTCCACTGTTCAGTCATTAAACTTGAAGGTGGCTACGAAACCGTCCTTAGGGCGGAGGAAGACTTTAGAAGCTGGGTTGACGAAATACATTTGAAGACTTGACTTGATCTGTTTATGTGCATTTGGACAGTTTTGTGTTGACTCGGACACAACCAGTTGAGGTTTCCAAGGTAAACAACGCGATAGGAAGCTACAGTGGTCTCACCTCAAGGAAAGCAACCTTGGATGATATACACGTGACGTCATCAGTATACCCTCTGTATCAGTCCGTAGCCATCGCTATGTAATTGCCTAACACTGAAACCCAAAGAGACTGGTTTTGACGTCATTTTTTGGTTTTTGCACCGCCTAGTGAGTTGTCATTAGTAGAGCTCATGGAAACAAGTAGTCCCATTGGTTGAACTATTGAATACAACTCACGATTTGTTTTCTTTTGTGGCCACAGACTGGCATTTTGACGTCATTTTTTGGTCAATGTCAGGCTATAAGTTAACGATTGCCATGATCGGTCACGGTTGTTGTATTTTACGTTCGCTTTATTTATATGTGACCCTTCGTCTCAAATCAGTATTAAGTCGGGGTGACCTGGATGCTGAAAATTGAATTTGTAGCCAGAAATAGCAGACTTAATTTGAGTCTTTTTTGCTTTATAGAGGAGAAGGAATATCATATTTGACTGTGCTAAATACCAACGTTTCATACGTTTTACCAGTTTCACTATAATTTGACTTTTTAGCATCTGGTCCCTCCCGACATAATACCATTTTGACACGAAGGGTCACATATTGATTTACTCGTTATTCTTCTCTTATCTTTTGTCGATTTCGTTGGTTTAATCATTTTGTGTGTGTGTGTGTTTTTTTTTAATTGTTTATTTCGATATTCAAAACAAATTCTTTTTGTATTATGATGGAAATGCAAACACTTACAAACGTCTTGAGTTTAGGTGTGTATCGAGTCCTTGCCATCAATTTGGCCAGTCCGATATTGTAGAGCTTTTCTACGATTTCTGTACACTTATCATTCATATCGATCGTTGGTTTCTAAAAAAAAAAAAAAAACCAATGATTATCGTTAAAAATAACCAAACATAACTATGAACATTTATCAATGGCAAAGTTTGACAACATTATCCAATTGGGGGTGGATATATTCGGGCAGCCCCTTGGCGACACATCCCGAGGCATCAAAAGTTTGCCTTGCACATCTTTAAAAAACAACAAGAAATTGAGCTATCATATATCGCAATATACACTAAACGTGCTCAAGGCGCTTTACAGGGGACCATGGCCAACAGCAACACTTAACATGTAGGACGGGACATGTCGCCTGGTTAGGGAGAATACAAATTTTTCGGAAAAATACAACGCTGTTGACGGATAGGTACTCATTTTACACCTGAGTACGGTGATATAAGGTTCATATAAGTCTTTTCCAAGGACTCAACTATGCGCCGAGCGTGGTTCGAACCCAGGTCCTTCAGATACCAAAAGCGAGTGTCACACAACAAGACTGCATAGCCGCACATCTCATGTGATTAGATGTCAGGATGGATTGGCACATGGAGATTTACAGGAACTAATTTAAACATGAATCCACTCGAAATTTAAGTTGCCACCACAAAATCCACTTTTGGTTTTAAAAAAAGCCTTCTCATCCATTTCTCTACGACTATGAAACGCACTCAGCCCTCGGACAAGTTCCTGTGAAAATATATTATCTTTCAGGAAATGTCTGAAGACTGAGTTGTTTGTAGGGCTTATATTTTATGGAATATAGGTTGCTTAGATTTTGTTTCTGTATTCATGCTTATTATTTAGTATCATGATTAATTTTATGTAAAGCGCTGCAGAGCACAATTAACATGGATGTTTAAGCGCTATATAAATTCATTAGTTATTATTTATTTATTTATTTATTTATTTATTTATTTATTATTATTTAAAAGCGAAGACCCAAGCATCAAGAAATGTTACTGCCTATGACAGGATCATAGTGGCACGACATAGTGTTTTTATGAGAAGGATGTTTCCAAATCGCAGCAACGAATTACTGACAATAGAAACGACGGTTCCTTGTATTAATCAAAAGACATGGAATTCTTTTGACTATTCGAATAGTTACTCTGTGGCTAGGAAAATGAAAGAGAGAGAGAGAGAGAGAGAGAGAGAGAGAGAGAGAGAGAGAGAGGGAGGGAGAGGACGTAATACGTATACGATAAGTCGATTCACCAGTGCACCTAAACTAAGCGAGTGAGGGTTTTGGGGCTAAAGGCGCATCCCCAGTGTGTTATATAACTGTTACTATTTATAGTAGTGCCTTTAAACACCCTTCCCGCCATATTGCTACATGGCAAGGAACGTGGAAAAATTCTGATGACAAGATTATCAATAAGTACAATCAGCTAGACTTATCGTAATTTTGGACCGTTACAAACGCATTCTCAATGATTCACGAACATATGCAGGAATGAAGACACCCACAGACCATAGGCTCTTAGTCTCAAAGTTTAGACCAACAGAAAATGAAAACAAGCCAAGGAATAAGTATTACAAACAAAATAGAAAATCGATCAAAGACTTTAGCAGTCTAAGAGATGACCTAGTCAAAGAAAATTTCATATACAAACTCGATTCAAATCTTTCGTCAAAGAATTTAAAGGAAGCTTCTAACCCAACTGAAATTCAACATCTTGTCCAAAGCGTGCTGATGAGCAGGGAAACAACACTGCCCGAGAGAAGTAGTACACAAAAACAAGATTACTGTCCAATACTGCATGACATATCACAGCAACAAAAACAACTGTGACTTTACATCAACATCTGCTCAAATACGGATGCGAAGAACAAAATGAAGAGACAAAGAAATGAAATCATGCATAAAATTAAATCGCAGTCAATAATCACAAAAAGAAAATAGACGACAGAAATAAATAGTACGATTGAAAGTATGAAAAAGTTCAATGGGGTGAATACAATTAAACGACAAAAAATACATAATAGACTTATAATCAAAGATAAATATAATAAGACCTTATGTAGTGATAAAGAAATTATAAACACTATAAGCTTGTACTTCAATAATAATTATTATTGAAGATCATCCTAGAAAGAATCAGGTCTGCCATCGATAATGAAGTTGGCGATGTACAGTTTGGCTTTAGAAAAAATAATGGGACAAGAGAAGCAATTTTCTGTTTAAATAATATCACACAAAAATACCTTGATCATCAAAAAGAAATCTATGCATGCTTTATCGATTACGCAAAAGCATTTGATAGGGTACAGCATGGAGAATTAATGACATGTTTGGAAAAGGCAGGCATTGATGGCAAAAATATACGGCTAATCACAAATCTATATTGGCATCAAAAAGCAGCCATCAGGATTCAGGGCGATCTGTCACCTTTCACGCCAATTAAAAGAGGAGTTCGTCATGGATGTATCCTCTCTCCATATCTATTTAACCTGTACACAGAGTTTATCTTCCGTAAAATCGAGCACATTCCAGGTATTGTTATTGGAGGTAGGAGGATAAATAATCTGAGCTATGCAGATGATACAGTATTGTTGGCATCGAACGAGACAAATCTACAGATCCTTGCAAATCAAGTAAACCTGAACAGTACAGCAAAGGGTCTAGAGATGAATGTTCAAAAGACGAAGGTAATGGTCATGTCAAAGAAGCCTGAAAAAATTGCAAAAGTCCAAATCAATAATCAAAACATCGAACAAGTAGATTCTCTTAAATATCTTGGACAGACAATGACCAACAATGGAAAGAATGAGCTGGAAGTGAAAAACAGGATTGCTATAGCTAAGTCGAGGTTCAGCCAACTGAATAACATTTTAACTTCGCAACAAACGCAGGTGAAAAAAACAATAAGAATACTCAAATGTTATGTCCACTCAGCACTTCTCTACGGCTCAGAAACATGGACCTTGAACAAACAAATAGAGAAAAGAATTGAGGCCTTTGAAATGTGGACTTTCCGTCGCCTTGGAAAAATTAGTTGGAAAGAAAAGAAAACAAATCAAGAAGTCTGTGACATCCTTGATATCAGACCGACCCTAATGAAAGTAATAAAAGCAAGAAAGCTAAGGTATTTTGGACACCTAAGACGCCATCAAACTGTCAACAAGGAGATTCTTGAGGGTAGAGTTGAGGGGAAAAGAGGAAGAGGCTGGCCAGCAAGAACTTGGATAAATGATGTGAGGACATGGACAGGATTGTCGGCAGCCGAATGCTGTCAGCAAGCCGTCAACAGGGAAGATTGGCGTGTCATTTCAAGTCGACCTCAACCCAGGAGATGACACTGGAAGAAGAAGAAGAAGAAGCGTGTACTACACTGAGAAATACAAGGGCATTTAATAAGTGGAACCGTGTGATTCGACCAATTCAGAGCTTTAATCGCCTATAACACCCCAAGAAATAAGTGAATTCATACATAAGATCAATAACAACAGATCGCCTGTCTAGATGGTGTTAGAGCAGAAGGACTAAAATGTCATGACGACAAAGGCATTCAATTACTAGCTGATATGTATAATAAGATATTTAAAACAAAACAATATATCAATCTTGGAGCTGGAAAGCTCATTCTGCTAAACAAACCAAATAAAAAGAAAGGCCCTTTAGAAAATTTGCGACCAAATGTTTTATTATCCACGCTAAGAAAAGTTTTAAGCACAATCACGCTCAACAGAACTAGAAAAAAGGTAGAACAATATCTTTCACCTTCACAAAGTGGGTTTAGAAGAGATAGAAGCACTGCAGACAAAGCATGGGCCTATCGATGGCTGAAAGCCAGAATGGAGAAATATGAAGAAGAATTTACCATACGATATGAGTTCAGCTTTCGACACTATATGCGGGAACGAAATTGTTATCAATCCTTGACTCATTATTGGACAAAGATTAAGTGAAGCTTATAAGACACCTATTATCAAACACTACATTACAATTTTAATCCGGCAGAGAATTACTAACAATATCAACCTCAATTGGATCCCCTCGAGGAGATAGCTTGTTTCCAATTATATTCACGATATAACTCGAATCGGCCATGAAAGATCTAAGACCAAAAGTACCACCAATAAAGATCACTAGTAAATTGATATACGCAGATGATACAGACCTAATCTTTGAATCAGAGCATCAAGCAAAAATATACTTGCCAATAATATCAACTACCGTAGAAGCATGGAATCTGAAAGTGAATCAATCCAAAACAGAATATAGAAAAATCAACAGAATGGAAAAGTGTATGTAAACTAGGCAATTTGATCAACGTAAATGAAGACATCAGAAAACGAAAGCAGCTGGCCACCATTTTATTAGACGAAGACAGAATATGTGGACGTTTCGGGTTTCCTTTTCATTATTCATCTTAACTACGCCATTCACACATATCTCATTCGTCCTAAGAGTTTTATTCATCGTGTTTTATTGATAAAGTATATGTCTTCGTTTAAAAAATTGACGGTTACAATTCAATACCTATCGTTCTTTTTTTTTTTACTTCGAGCGTCAAAGAGCAACTTTACATGGCAGTGCTTGTAATGAATCAGAGATGATAATGTTATCCTCGTTCTGTCTGTCGATTTGCGTGTTCGATCAATCGGCTAAGGAGGACTGTTCATGGGAATCCCCAAAAATTGAGAGAGAAGTTATAGAAGTCGGGATGGTAATGATGGTGGTAGTAGTAGCATTGGTAAGTCATGATGGATTGCTGCGCATTGTGTGGGTCAGACGAATAGCGCTGGGCAGGCGATCGGGCAATCGCGCAAACCGACAGAACGAGCTAAGAAAAATACGTACCCCTTCCAGTGTGGCTAAATGTTGTCGCATTCTAGTGCTAGAATATTTTATATAATTCCTAGCGTGAAAGAATGAAAACATATTTTGGACCGTCCTGTGAAACAAAAGTAAATAATATGAATAAGACGAGAGTACTTAATGTGAGGCATTGTGGTCTAGTGGTATGACACTCGCCTTCGGATCGGATGGTCCTCTGGTGTTCGAATCCCGCTCTCATCGGCGCATAGTTGAGTTCTTGAAAAACACTCTTTACTCACATTATCTCACCGCACTCAGCTGTAAAATAAGTAGCTGTCCATAAGCAGCCTTGTTTTGGTCGGGAAAAATTGTAACGTCGCCTAACAGGCGTCGTGTCTCGTTCTACATGTTACGTGTTTCTGTTGGTTATGTCCCTTTGTAAAGCGCTTTGAGAACGTTAGTGGACATTGCTTAGTGCTTATTATTTTGTTAATTAATTATTTTTTTTGGAGATTTTACAGTACATTTGACAAATGAAAGTCATATATATATATAT
This sequence comes from Berghia stephanieae, assembly GCF_034508935.2. NCBI lineage: Eukaryota > Metazoa > Mollusca > Gastropoda > Nudibranchia > Aeolidiidae > Berghia > Berghia stephanieae. The sequence continues at coordinate 3,627,349 of NC_088374.1, forward strand.
ATATATATATATATATATATATATATATATATATATATATATATATATATATATATATATATATATATATATATATTAACTTTAGAAAAACATCATTATGGCCAAAAATTCTATTTTATTTCATTTTCTCCCGTCATTTTCTAATTGTCAGTGGCTGGACTGAAGTCAAAGGTCAAAACTTCATATATGTGTGTGTTGTTAATATAGCGCAATATCCAGTAGAGGTGCTCAAAGGGCTTTTTTTAAATGAGCTTTTATATAGCGCAATATCCACTAAATGTGCTCAAGGCGCTTTACAAAGGGTCCCTGACCAACAGCAACACGTAACATGTAGAACGAGACATGACGCCTGATAGCCGATGTTACAAATTTTTTCGGACAAAGACAACGATGTTGACGGCCAGGTACTCATTTTACACCTGAGTACGGTGAGAGAATGTGAGTAAAGAGTCTTTTCCAAGGACTCAACTATGCGCCCCGCGAGGCTCGAACCCATGACCTTCCGATCCGAAAGCGAGTGTCATACCACTAGACCAAATAACAGCACTTACAAAGAGTCCCTGTCCAGCAGCAACGCGTAACATGTAGAACGCCTGATAGGCGATATTACAAATTTTCCGACAGAGACAACGCTGTTGATGGTCAGGTGATCATTTAATACCTGAGCACCGTTAGAGTTCAAAGTTCAAAAACGTTTATTTTAGGCATTGCCAATGTAACTCAAACAAGAATATATTTTTATCAGCAAATCAAATAAGTACAATCAATAATAATAAATGTTAATAAATAGCCTTTTCTAAGGAATAAACAATGCGCCATGCGAGGCTCGAACCCAGGACCTACCGATCCGAAAACGAGTGTCATACCACAAGACAACATAGCTTTAAGAACCAAATATTCAATCCTCTTTAATACATTTGTTGATTTAATTCATAAAAGTGAGAGAAGCAGGAACATATGTGTCAGTGCAGGACACAATCAATCGGAAGATGAACATTTTAGAATTGTATTTTCTGAAAAAAAATTATGCTCCCCAGAGCATTTTAATCTTTATTTGAAGTAAATCGGGTGATTTTTTATGATCAGATGTATGGGAAAGTTATCAAGCAATTTTCTCAAATTTCATACTTTTTCAACATGACTAACTGTAAGAAACATTTAGAAAGTGAATTTAAGCTTTGATATTTCCCGAAGATGTACAAAAAGGGTTGATTTAATCATTTTTTACAAGAAATCAAATTTTATCAATATTGACCTTCTAACTAAACTTGGCAAAAATTCCGTTAACATTATTTTACTGTAATAAATGTTGATAATAACGAAAAATGAATAAAATTCCCTTTATCAATCGTCAAGGGGAAATTCGTCTATCGGTTCTATTCCCAAGGAAGACTGGAATAACCCAGGCGTAAGCCGCAGAGCAGTGCCACAAAGTGAGCTAGGGTGGGGTGACTTGCTCAAGGCCACACAGCGCAGCATCGGGTGATTGAAGTTTCGGGTACGAAGAAAAGACCGTACCACTGAGCCACCCTGCCCCTCATGAAATGAGTAGAAAAGATCCGGAAGACAATCGGGAAAGAAAACTTTGCGCGGATGACTTCAATTGTAAAACTACCCTCTCACGGCCTGGTCGAGTTGCTCCACCTGTAAGATCGTATGTTCGAGCCCCCATAGCCGAGTAGTTTTTATTCTTAATTGTCTTCTGGCACTTTTCTAGTCAAGGCAATGTGGTCGAGTGGTATGCCACTCGCTTAATGATTGGAAGGTCCTGGGTTTGAGCTTGCTCGGCCCATAGTTGAGTCCTTGGAAAAGGTTCTTTACTCACAATCTCTCAACATACTCAGGTGTAAAATGAGTACCTGTTCGTTAAGAGAGTCGGGGGAAAAATATAATATAGCTTAACAGGCGTCATGTCTCGTTCTCCATGTTACGTGTTGCTGTTCGCCAGAGACCATTTGTAAAGCCCTTAAGCACATTTAATGGATATTGCGCTAAATAGAATCTCAAGTTTATTTGTTTAAGTATGTTATTTTCTGATATAATATAGTTTCATTGCAACATACCTCTTGTCAACTGTTTTCAACACATTATTTAAAATTGTTTAAGTATGATATTTTCTGATATATTATAGTTTCATTACAACATACCTCTTGTCAACTGTTTTCAACACATTATTTAAAATTGTTTAAGTATGATATTTTCTGATATATTATAGTTTCATTACAACATACCTCTTGTCAACTGTTTTCAACACAATATTTAACATTGTTTAAGTATGTTATTTTCTGATATATTATAGTTTCATTACAACATACCTCTTGTCAACTGTTTTCAACACATTATTTAAGTGTGTCAGGTAGACTGGGTACAACACATTCACCCCTTGTGAT
>NC_088374.1:3634738-3637825 GCF_034508935.2 Berghia stephanieae
AAAGTCGATGAATAAATCGAAATGAAAATAAGAACAAGTATATGGCCCGACGGCACAGCACATGATTATTTGGTGGATGGACACCCGTATCTGTGACTATCAGAGGAACGTCAAACGTAATTTTATGTATCCTATTAATAGAACGATCATGGAACACAAAAGATCGCCCTAGTATTTTGATCATTTTAAACGTAGAGTCATTAAAACATATGTGTGTCTTGTTTTGCTAATGTGCAGCTGACATTCAAAATAACAAAATATAAGTAGCACACTCTTTTTTTAATGTTCGGCTATGTGGTCTAGTGTAATGACACTTGACTTCAGATCGGATGGTCCTGGGTTCGAGTCTCGAGCGGCGCATAGTTGAGTCCTTGGAATAAAGGCTCTTCACTCATATTCTCTCACCATACACTGTGGTAAAATGTTAACAGCGTTATATGTGTCCGAAAAAAAAATGTAATATCGCCTAACAAGAGGTCATATGTGTCGTCGTTCATGTTAAGTGGTATGTTGTTGGCAGCAGCTTCTAATGGTGCTCAAACTACTATGTTATGTCGATCGACCCAATCAGTAAATTCCGTACAGCATTCGTGCATGGTTGCAGGCCCACCAGGACGCTTCGTCACAACACACCGTTCAACTGGATGCTCTGAGGTTTCTGGTTCGTTACCACAACGGGTACATGTTGGACAGGTAAAAAGTCCCCACTGATGAAGCGATTTAGCCGTTAGGCAGGTTCTCGATCGAAGCCGATTTGCTGCCACCCAGTGCCTCCTCTTGCTGGTGGAAAAGCCTGGCATCTTCTCCCCCAGTTTCGAGGAGTCATTGTCCCCGCCCCCTCAAGGGATTGAATTCGTCCAAACAGAATTCCGTCTCGTATATGCATCTTTGTCGGAAGTCAGGTAATCTTCGTACAACTTATTTCTGCTGGAAACGGGGGCACCGTCCATTATGCGCTTAAGAGGAGTATACCCATTCCCTTTCTCTTGGATCTTATTAAGCCAGTTCTTTGTAATCGTCTCCCGCCGGGCATGGGGGAAGGGGGGTTAGATTGCTGCCATTTTCGGGCCCCATCCTCTATGCGCTGTTGTCAGGAGTTCCTGGCACGATGTGCATCGACTTGCGAAGTTTAGCATTTACCTTCTCAACGTTCCTGCTTCTACCCCACATCGGAGTACAATACTCAGCGGAGAAGCATAGTGCCAAGGCGGACGTCCTCAGGAGCGCTTGATTAACATCCCAAGTTGATTCTGCCAGCTTTCTCGGAAGAATGTTGCGTTTCTCTATCTTCCGGGCAACTCCAATAAGTAAGTCCAGCATCACTCCCAAGTATTTTTGATGCGGCTCATATTAGCCAAGCTGATCCCCGACTAGTACGTTCAGGTTTCGAGTGTGCAAGCCACTGCAAGGGGGAAATTAGGCTTTGAGTCTGGTGACGTCCTCGCTCAGTACGCTCTCGAGACGGTCAACATTTTACTTTGAGTAACGAGTGCCCAGTCGTCCACGAATCCCAGCCTCAGAGAAGAAGTGTTCGGCATGTCGTAATGTTGACATTAAACAACATTGGCACCAGCACTCTGATGCAACCTTCGCAAAATTCCGGTCCAGATCCAATCTCTTTGTCAGTCGCTACCTTTGCTTCCTTCCTTCTGCCAGAGACTGAAGTAGTCTATCGGTTAGGTCCTGGGACTGGGTCTGCTGGTACTCCTTGTACAGCTTTCCCGACTCTTCTATCCAGCAGGGGGTTAAAATGTCTGTTTGGCCCGTGTACTGGAGTGGCGAGCGTTCTTAACCAGCAGCCTGTTAAATCTGGTTACGTTCTCGGCCTTGGGAGGAATAAAAGGGCAAACCTACTCGATATAGGAACTGAATTCTTCCCAGTTAGCCTTCCTATAGTTTCATTTGCAGAGTGAGAGGGACAGCAACCTTGGAAATGTCACAAGAACCCGGCTGTGCTGGCTATGTCTGAAGTTGCCGAGAACTGTCCGCTTCATCTGCAGCGTTTCACGGTTCGCTCCCTTCGTGACGAGGGTGAGGTCAGGAGTATACTACTGTTTATGGTGGGTGCTCCTAATTAGTTTTAGTGACTAGTTTTACATCGAAGATGAAGCGATATTTGCAAGTGATAAATAAGGTGAAGGGGGTCCCGTTGACTCACTTGGTAGAGCACTCGCTTCATAATCAAAAGGGACCGAGACGATCCGGGTGCAGTCGAGATTTTTTCTTACCTCCCTGTCCACCCAGAAACGATTGGGTAGCTGGGTATGTTAAATCTGGAGGAAAATACTGTGCGATTTAGCGTCCTATCTGAAGGGAAACAAGCAATTGTTATTGTGCGGCTATGTGGTCTTGTGGTATGACACTCGCTTTCGGATCGGAAGGTCCAGGGTTCGAGCGTCGCGCTCGGCGCATAGTTGAGTCCTTGAAGAAGGCTCTTTACTCACATTCTCTCACCGTACTCAGGTGTAAAATGAGTACCTGGTCGTTAACAGCGTTGTCTGTGCTAGAAAAATTGTAATATCGCCTAACAGGCGTCATGTCCCGTCCTACGTGTTAAATGTTGCTGTTGACCAGGGACCTCTTGTAGAGCGCTTTGAGCACATTTAGTGGATATTGCGCTATATAAAGCTCAAATGTCTGTTTCACGCTATAGAAATCGGGGAACACTCCGGCTCCACGGGCCTAATGATATGAATGACTACAACTAAAACGACTGGACTGTTTTGCAGCTGTATGACATGACTCAGGAATCAAGGACACATTTACTAGCAATGGCTATAAAAAATGTTTTTTTCTCTTTTTGAGGAAATTTTTTGTCTAATATCAAAGCCCTATCTTCACTGAGTAAAAATGTTTTTGAATTTTGAAAATCCATTCATAAATAAACAAGTTATGCAGTTTCAAAGGTGTCATTTATTTGGATGACCCGCAAAGAGAAAAAAAACGCGATAATATGGGACGAGTTTTCGGAATTTTTTTTCGACCTTTGATGTATCTTGCGTAATAGGTGGATTAAAAGATTGAAACTTGAACAGCAAATTAGGATGGTGTTTTGTAAAATACGGGAAAAGTACTCGTCATATTCAT
>NC_088374.1:3637925-3640425 GCF_034508935.2 Berghia stephanieae
TTTGCTCGTCGGAGAAATATTTCATACGGGCGTCCGCCATTTTCCCAATAGTTTAGAGCCAGTGTTACTAAATTACCATGCGTCATTAGGAAGGAAGTGACGTTACGACTGTTGAAGAGTATTGAAAAGGAAACGGGCCCAACCCGTCAGGTTAGATAATCAGAGACGGAACAGGAAGCATTGTCCTTCACATGGTCATCCGTCTACCTACATTGTCCTTCAAATGGTCATCCGTCCACCTAAATGTCCTTCACATGGTCATCCGTCCACCTAAATGTCCTTCACATGGTCATCCGTCCACCTACATTGTCCTTCACATGGTCATCCGTCCACCTAAATGTCCTTCACATGGTCATCCGTCCACCCAAATGTCCTTCACATGGTCATCCATCCACCTACATTGTCCTTCACATGGGCATCCGTCCACCTACATTGTCCTTCACATGGTCATCCGTCCACCTACATGTCCTTCACATGGTCATCCGTCCACCTACATTGTCCTTCATATGGTCATCCATCCAACTACATTGTCCTTCACATGGTCATCCGTCCACCTAAATGTCCTTCACATGCTCATCCATTCACCTACATTGTCCTTCACATGGTCATCCGTCCACCTACGTTGTCCTTCACATCGTCATCCGTACACCTACATGTCCTTCACATGGTCATCCGTCCACCTACATTGTCCTTCACATGGTCATCCGTGCACCCAAATGTCCTTCACATGGTCATCCGTCCACCTGCATTGTCCTTCACATGGTCATCCGTCCACCTAAATGTCCTTCACATGGTCATCCGTCCACCTACATTGTCATTCACATGGTCATCCGTCCACCCAAATGTCCTTCACATGGTCATCCGTCCACCTACATTGTCCTTCACATGGTCATCCGTCCACCTACATTGTCCTTCACATGGTCATCCGTCCACCTACATTGTCCTTCACATGGTCATCCGTCCACCTAAATGTCCTTCACATGGTCATCCGTCTACCTACATTGTCCTTCACATGGTCATCCGTCCACCTAAATGCACTTCACATGATCTTCCGTCCACCTACATTATCCTTCACATGGTCATCCGTCCACCTAAATGTCCTTCAAAAGGTCATTCGTCAACCCAAATGTCCTTCACATGGTCATCCCTCCAACTGCATTGTCCTTCACATGGTTATCCGTCCACCTAAATGTCCTTCACATGGTCATCCGTCCACCCAAATCTCCTTCACATGGTCATCCGTCCACCTACATTGTCCTTCACATGGTCATCCGTCCACTTAAATGTCCTTCACATGGTCATCCATCCACCTACATGTCCTTCACATGGTCATCCGTCCACCTACATTGTCCTTCACATGGCCATCCGTCCACGTAAATGTCCTTCACAAGGTCATCCGTCAACCTAAATGTCCTTCACATGGTCATCCGTCCACCTAAATGTCCTTCACAAGGTCATCCGTCCACCTAAATGTCCTTCACAAGGTCATCCGTCCACCTAAATGTCCTTCACATGGTCATCCGTCCACCTATATTGTCCTTCACATGGTCATCCGTCCACCTAAATGTCCTTCACATGGCCATCCGTCCACCTAAATGTCCTTCACAAGGTCATCCGGCCACCCAAATGTCCTTCACATGGTCATCCGTCCACCTAAATGTCCTTCACATGGTCATCCGTCCACCTAAATGTCCTTCACATGGTCACCCGTTCACCTACATGTCCTTCACATGGTCATCCGTCCACCTACATGTCCTTCACATGGTCATCTGTCCACCTACATTGTCCTTCACATGGTCATTCGTCCACCTAAATGTCCTTCACATGGTCATCCGTCCACCTAAATGTCCTTAACATGGTCATCCGTCCACCTACATTGTCCTTCACATGGTCATCCGTCCACCTAAATGTCCTTCACATGGTCATCCGTCCACCTAAATGTCCTTCACATGGTCATCCGTCCAACCTACATTGTCCTTCACATGGTCATCCGTCCACCTAAATGTCCTTCACATGGTCATCCGTCCACCTAAATGTCCTTCACATGGTCATCCGTCCACCTAAATGTCCTTCACATGGTCATCCGTCCACCTAAATGTCCTTCACATGGTCATCCGTCCACCTACATGTCTACACGTGTGGCTATTTGGTATGACACTAGTTTTCGGATCGGAATGTCCTGGGTTCGAGCCTCGCTCGCCGAATAGTTGATTCCTTGAATAATAGCTATTTACTCGCATTCTCTCATCGTACTCGGGTGTAAAATGAGTATGGAGATAAAGTTAAAGGGAGTAAATCTGTCTCATGAATTATCTCCAAAATTTTGACTAAGTTAGGCACTGCTAGATATTTTTAAAACGAGTAGCTGGGTGTTAACTGCGCAGATGTTTTTCCGAAAAAAAATGTAATCGCCTAACTGGTGTCATGCCACGTCCAAGAAGTTACTTGCTGCTGTTGGTCAGGGAGTCATTGCATACACGGATCACAAGCCACTTGTATT
>NC_088374.1:3645425-3656535 GCF_034508935.2 Berghia stephanieae
GACTAAAACATACATTGGCTTTTTTCCCAACAAGCCTTGGCTCACTAATGACTTCAAATGGGCACAAGAAGGTGACGCAACTTTCAGACGGTCGTCGAGAAAAGCTCTAATCTGTAAGCAACCAATCAGTGAAAAGCTGTAAGTAATGGTGAACGGTCAAGAACCAGATCATCTATCAAGAACCAATAATTTGATCTGAGAATGTCTTGACATCACACGAGCAAAAAAATTGAAACTGATGATGGACCTATGAAAAGTTTGTGGGCTGGATTTTGTCATGATTGACAATCGTACTCGAAAACGCGGCTATAGATATGAATGGGTAGGATGAGATCATCTAAAGATGTTACATGATTGACACGGCCATTTAGGGAACGTCATGAGGCAGCCAAATTATAATGATAACATTTATTGTCACGACTATGGATAGCAGAACGAGAATTATCCGTAGATTCTCGATTGAATGAATTTATTAGACAACGGTTAAAGTTTTCACCGGTTACTTTAAATCAAGACTCGGCAAAATATCGATAACTATGCTAACCGGGCATTAAATAGAATTTGTCTTAAAATGTTAAAGATTTAAAAGATTTTATTTCAATTGTAGAAGAAATATATAGGTATGAACAATTAATATATGTAAAATTGCCGTTTATCAGCTGATTTCAATTAGAAAAAAAATCATCCTTTTCTTTCAATGAGACACCATCGTGTAATTTGTCGACATGCTATAATATATCATTTTGAATTTACAGATGATATGGATGACAAAGGTTTTGGATGGTTGTATAGGATAGACAGGGAAGGACGGTGACATAAGATATTTCTTTTCATGGCAAACTTTTATTTCGAAAAGAGTCTGCTCATGGCTTTTCGCTAGAATAAAGTAGCAATGTACATGAAGAACGACATATTATTTTTTCTAAGGGAAGCATTATTATTTGCCAAATTTCTTGTTACTGCTGTTCCAAGCTTGTCAACACAAAATGTTTTCACACCAAAAAAATGTATTTACTGCGTGACTTAATAAGTCAAATAATGCGAGCATAGCCTCCCCCCCCCCCCCAAGAAAGAAATTTAATTATTTTTTTTATTATTTAAAAAAATGTTTTCTTTGTTCTCGATATCTGGATAATAAATCACCAAATTAAAAAATGTTATATCTTCACACATTGCACTGATCACATTATGCATTCCACTCATATTACCCACGCACACGCAACCCTCCCCCCCCCCCCCGCCCCTCCCACCCTCCACCCCACACACATACTCACATCATCATGCACGTCCAAACTAGGATACATTATCAATTGTCATATATATATATATATATATATATATATATATATATATATATATATATATATATATATATCTTCTTTTTTTTTTTTACACAGACGGACTAATACCCTAACACATTTATGTCAGATGATCAGAGTTCCTCGAGGCCAATTTCAAAATCAAAGGCATCCAAATACACCCTTATGTGAACTAACGCTCTGACTGCCTTGTAAACTCATCGTTTTTTATTGGAAAAAAAAAGATCGACTGCACTAAGGAAAAAGTAGTTGTGAAAAAGTAAATAAAATATATTTTAAAAAAAAAAAGCTATATTCTAATTGTGGCCAATCGTGGCCAAATTGGCCAAGATTATGACCATATGGCAGCCCTGCAAGTAGCGATGTCTTCCAAAGCCGTTTCGAATGGTCCAGCCACTAACTATAGTACTCTAGACGGCCATGTCCAGCCTGCTATAATAATAGGCTAGCACTATTCAGTATCTGATACTAAATAGTGGTTTTACACTATTCAGTATCTGATACTGAATAGTGGTTTTGTACTATTTAGTATCTGATACTGAATAGTGGTTTTGTACTATTTAGTATCTGATACTGAATAGTGGTTTTGTACTATTCAGTATCTGATACTGTAGTGGTTTTGCACTATTCAGTATCTGATACTGTAGTGGTTTTGCACTATTCAGTATCTGATACTGTAGTGGTTTTGCACTATTCAGTATCTGATACTGAATAGTGGTTTTGCACTATAGCACGGTGTTTGTTTTCCGAAACCCGACAAAGTTATGGGAAGAGGACAGCTGTTGGAGTGAATCTGGGACTCAGAGAAGTGTACACCAGTGGGGAGTGAACCTGGGACTGGGTTTCGGCGGGTTTCGTAATGGAAAGCAATTACTTTTTTACGAAACCCGACGACACCCGGCAATATCCGACAAAGTTATGGGAGGTAGACAGCATCGTGTGTGTGTGCTTGTGTGTGTGTGTGTGTGTGTGTGTGTGTGTGTGTAGGGGGGGGGGGAGGAGGGGATGAACCTGAGATTCAGGGAAGTGTACACCAGTGGGGAGTGAACCTGGGACTCGGGGTTTTGTAAAAAAGCAATAACAAAATGTGTGTGGGGGGGGGGATTACTTTTTTACGATACCCGACAACATGCGGCAAAATTGTGGAAAGTAGGCAAAGCGTGGGGAGTGAACCTGAGACTATGGTTTTCGGCGGGCTTCAGCTAGTTTCATATAAAAGCAATTGCTTTTTTACGAAACCCGACGAAACCTGGCAATATCCGAGAAAGTTATGGGTAGTAGGCAACAGTGGGGAACTGAACCTGAGTTTCGTGGAAGTGTACACCAGTGGGGAGTGAACCTGAGACTCTGGTTTTCGGCGGGTTTCAGCGAGTTTCACATAAAAGCGATTACTTTTTTACGAAACCCGGCAATATCCGACAAAGTTGTGGGAAGTAGGCAACAGTGGGGAGTTAACTTGAGATTCATGGAAGTGAACACCTGTGGGGAGTGAACCTGAGACTCTGGTTTTCGGCGGGTTTCAGCTAGTTTCATATAAAAGCAATTACTTTTTTACGAAACCCGACGAAACCTGGCAATATCCGACAAACTTATTGAAGTAGGCAATAGTGGGGGGTGATCCTGGTATTCAGGGAAGTGTACACTTGTGGGGAGTGAACCTGGGACACTGGATTTTGGAAAAAAGCAATACCAAGGGGGAGGGGGAATTACTTTTTTACGAAACCCGCCAAAACCCGACAAAGTTATGGGAAGCAGGCACCAGTGGGGAGTGAATCTGGGATTTGGACACCGATGAGGATTGAACCTGGGACTGCGAGAGGCTGATACCAGTGGACAGTGAGCTGAGAATGTACTTTTATTTCGAAACCTACCGAAAGTGTCAAAAGTTATGGGAGGTGGGCACCATTGGGCAATGAACCGGGACTCAGGGAAGTGCACACCGGTTGGGAGTGAACCTGGGACTGTGAGAAGAGGATATCAATGGAAATGAACCTGGGACTAGGGAAGATTGGATACCAGTGGGAAATGAAGCCGGACTATGGGAGATGGTTACCAGACGAGAATGAAGCAATTAATTTTTTACAAAACCCACCAAAAAACCATAGACTTAGGTTTACTCCCCAATGGTGTACACTTCCTGAGTCTCCGGTTCACTCCCCCAACTGTTGCCTACTTTCTTTTCATAACTTTGTCGGATATTGTCGGGTTACGTAAAAAAGTAATTGCTTTTTTTACGAATCCCAACCCCAGGTTCACTCCCCAATGGTGTACACTTCAGTGAGTCCCAGGTTCACTCCCCACTGCTGCCTACTTCCCATAACTTTGTTGGGTTTTGGCGTGTTTTGGCAGGTTTCGTAAAAAAAAAAAGAAACACCCCGTGTATTCAGTAAATAAATGTCAATTCAGTATCTATTTCACTTATTATTATTATTATTATTATTATTATTATTATTATTATTATTATTATTATTATTATTATTATTATTATTATTATTATTATTATTATTATTATTATTATTATTATTATTATTATTATTGTCATTATTATTATTATTATTATTATTATTATTATTATTATTATTATTATTATTATTATTATTATTTTATTATTATCATCATCATCATTACTTTTATTATCACGTAAATTTTAATATAATACGGCAATCAATTCACGGAAGTACATCGCTCAATTAAAAATGGCAGAAAGTCTGCCCACATATTTATACTGAGTCGGGTTTGCCTTAGATGACAAAACAAACAAACAAACAAACAAACAACTAGAACAAGAACAACAACAACAATAAATGATACAAACAGAAAAAAGCAAGATTTTAACAAGTGATAAACAATAGAAGAGCACAATAATGAAAAACAACAACGAGATTATAACACATAAAAGATATTCGTAATAAATCGATAACTGATTAAATTACTCCAACTACTTGATTAAAAAAAAAAAAATCATAATCATAATAATGATGATGATGACGACTACAACAACAACAATAATAATAATAAGTAAGTAGAAATAATAATAATAATAATAATAATAATAATAATAATAATAATAATAATAATAATAATAATAATAATAATAACAATAATAATAATAATAATAATAATAATAATAATAATAGTAATAATAATAATAATAATAATAATAATAATAATAATAATAATAATAATAATAATAATAATAATATAATAATAATAATAATAATAATAAAAGAACAATAGTATAAAATCAACATTAAAGTATGTTACAAGCAAATAGAATTATAAAAACAAAAGTTTTAAAAATATATCAATAGACAGAAGGAATTTTTAACATAATGGGGAAAAAAAGGTTACCCCTACCGGGATTTGAACTCTCGAACCTTCAGCTCAGAGTCAAACAGCTTATATCCACCAAGCCATGGTGTCACTGAACTTTTAGTGACATTTAATCACGTCTATTTAGACTTTTAAAAATGTATTTGAATGCCACTCTTACTTTGATATTTTGAACTATGTTAATTGCACAAAAGCAGAAATTTGAAAAATTACGATCAAAATATTTTTACAACTTTGAATCGGGCTGTCAGTTACTGCACGTGTTCAATCTGGAAGTAGGTCAGCAGTTTATTTCGATTCAACCGAGATTGTCGCACTTTTCACTCTCTCTATAAAAAAAGAGTTCCTTATGGATACTGAATAGTGGCAAAGCACTATTCAGTATCCGATCCTGAATAACCACTTCGATAATAATATTATAATATTCCTTGTCGCCACCGCCATGATCACGGAGTGGCCCCGTTAACTTTACGGGCCGGAAACGACCGTCTGAGATACTGTCCTTTTGTTGGTTAAAGATGGGACTTATATAGAATCTCTCTTCTAGGTTCCATGCCTGGTCCAAGCTTCGGATACTGCATGAATTATCTCTCTCCATTCCTCCCTGTCTCTTGCTTTTTTCAAACAGCTCTTGGATTGTTAGGTTGGTGAAGACCTTCAGTTGGTCTATGAGTGTTTTTCTTTGTCTCCCCCGGGCGAGTTTACCGGGTATTATCCACAACTAGAATAGTTTCAAGCAAAAATTTTAATCGCCTCTAATTTCAAAAATACTTGAGATACGATCATTCTGACAACTTTGTAAGTTTTCCTATGTCTTAGAGTGTTGATTAAGTAAAAAAAAAGTGATTTTATGATTTTTTGAGAGAAACTGTCCTTTGGTTGATTAGGGCAGTGTGGTATTTGAATGTTTTCTTGTGTTGTTGAAATCAGTTCCTGGGTTGTTGTTTCTAAATATATCTTATATTATTTGAGATCTTGATTCAATGTTGTTGGAAGTGAAGTTAGTATACGCCTTCTGTATTTAGCTCCGTCGAAGAAGTCATCATGAAACGATGGTTTGCTGGAATATTTTCATCTCGTTGGAGCACGTGACCGAAAAATGTCGTCATTGTTTCTTTATTTTCCTACGGACTGGTTGTTCTCTGTATCTGTCACATTCGTCTTGATAACTGATCACCACTACCACCAAATGATCGTCCCTAGCACCACAACAACATAGAATATGGCGTTTCACCGTCTTATACACTCAAGCCTTTGGTAAGACAGGCAGTAGTAGTAGTAGTAGTAGTAGTAGTAGTAGTAGTAGTAGTAGTAGTAGTAGTAGTAGTAGTAGTAGTAGTAGTAGTAGTAGTAGTAGTAGTAGTAGTAGTAGTAGTAGTAGTAGTAGTAGTAGTAGTAGTAGTATGTAGTAATAGTAGTAGTAGTAGTAGTAGTAGTAGTAGTAGTAGTGGTAGTATAGCAGTAGTAGTAGTAGTAGTAGTAAGTAGTAGTAGTAGTAGTAGTAGTAGTTAGTAGTAGGAGTAGTAGTAGTAGTAGTATTAGTAGTAGGAGTAGTAGTAGTAGTAGTAGTAGTAGTATGTAGTAGTAGTAGTAGTAAGTAGTAGTAGTAGGAGTAGTAGTAGTAGTAGTAGTAGTAGTAGTAGTAGTAGTAGTAGTAGTATAATATAGTAGTAGTAGTAGTAGTAGTAGTAGTAGTAGTAGTAGTAGTATAGTAGTAGTAGTAGTAGTAGTAGTAGTAGTAGTAGTAGTAGTAGTAGTAGTAGTAGTAGTAGTAGTAGTAGTAGTAAGTAGTAGTAGTAGTAGTAGTAGTAGTAGTAGTAGTAGTAGTAGTATAGTAGTAGTAGTTAGTAGTAGTAGTAGTAGTAGTAGTAGTAGTAGTAGTAGTAGTAGTAGTAGTAGTAGTAGTAGTAGTAGTGGTAGTAATCGTAACCTGATAATATCTTATGTAGAACTTCATTTCAATGTGTCGTGTGTTTGAATTCGTCATCGTACACAGGCTATTTGTTGTTGTTTGTCAACAAACAACATGTGCATCTGTCTCATATCTCCTAACCATTGTACTAGCGACACATAATATACTCCATAGTCGTCAATGGCTCAGTTGTAAGGTTCATCGTCTTTTACAAATTCAGCCAATGTTGTCATGGTTAGTGTTGGAAAGGGTGACATTGACGGCAAAGATGTGGCCCCGGCATTAAAACATAAAATTGGCCGCTTTACATACAATTCCCACTCGACCGAGGTTCATACGAGTGCCTTGTCGAGTTTCAGTAGTAAAAACGAAGCTCTTTCTACTAGATCATTGCAATGAATTATGCCTTATCTTTGTTGTGTGTTTGTGTGTGTGCGTGTGTGCGTGCTTGCATATGGGTTTGGTGTTATATATGTATATGCATATATATATATATATATATATATATATATATATATATATATGTATATATACAAACACTTCCCGCAGATTGAACCAGTGACAACAAACAGATCTGTAGGATTAATAATAATTATACTTAAAATGTTAATAAATATCTCCTTTTATCAAAAAATTGAGCACTATTATTTCATATTCTTTGCTTTTATTATATATATATTTTATACATATATATATATATATAATATATATATATATATATATATATATATATATTGAAAAAAAATCTAATAACAGCAGTTTCGTGTCATCCTTTAAATATTATTCAAATTTACTAAGAAAGTAGTTTCCATCATAAATAAGAACACGTCTCCAGTTACATGTCACTTCATGGTTGTTAGGTCCGTCGAAATATAACATTGGTTGTAGCCATATGTCGGACATTATTATTATTATTGTTATTATTATTATTATTATTATTATTATTATTATTATTATTATTATTATTATTATTATTATTATTATTATTATTATTATTATTATTATTATTATTATATTATTATTTATTATTATTATTATTATTATTATTATTATTATTATTATTATTATTATTATTATTATTATTATTATTATTATTGTTGTTGTTGTTATTATTATTATTATTATTATTTTTAAATTATTATTTTATTATTATTATATTATTATTATTTATTATTATTATTATTGTTATTATTATTATTATTATTATTATTATTATTATTATTATTGTTATTATTATTATTATTATTATTATTATTATTATTTCTATTATCATTATTATTGTGTTATTATTATTATTATTATTATTATTATTATTATTATTATTATTATTATTATTATTATTATTATTATTATTATTATTATTATTATTATTATTATTATTATTATTATTATTAGTAGTAGTATAGTATTAGTATTATTATTATTATTATTATTATTATTATTATTATTATTATTATTATTATTATTATTATTATTATTATTATTATTATTATTATATTATTATTATTATTATTATATTATTATTATTACTTCATCATGAGGAAAAAAGCAAGTTTGGCATTATTTTCTGCATCAAGTTTGGCTTTTTTTCTCCAAATAATCAGGCAATCTTGTATGGGAACCAGACTTCCGTCTCGAACCAGAGGACACTCTACACAGCTTGAGTTCCACCTACATGAAGACAGAGAAAATGGCTTCAATTCTCTTCCTTGTTTTTCAAGTTATTGCAATTTTCACCCTGTGTCTCATCCAAACAGGTATGGGATATGATCTTCTCGTTGTACTTACTTATTGATGTACATAATTACTTATATACTTGCTTACTTACATAACGATTTGCTTAAACTTGTATAGTTAGTTATTTACTTACTAAATGATTTGCTTATATATCTATACACTTCCTTATCTTTTTACTTATATTATACTTACTTATTCACTTCCCTACTTAATTACTTGCATATAAAGTTACTTCCTTTCTTACATACTTGATTATATACTTCCTTTCTTGCATACTTGATTATATACTTCCTTTCTTACATACTTGCATAAATACTTCCTTTCTTACATACTTGCATAAATACTTCCTTTCTTACTTACCTGATTATATATTTCCTTTCTTACATACTTGCATAAATACTTCCTTTCTTACATACTTGATTATATACTTCCTTTCTTGCATACTTGATTATATACTTCCTTTCTTGCATACTTGATTATATACTTCCTTTCTTACATACTTGTTTATATACTTCCTTTCTTGCATACTTGATTATATACTTCCTTTCTCACATACTTGATTATATACTTCCTTTCTTACATACTTGATTATATACTTCCTTTCTTACATACTTGATTATATACTTCCTTTCTTACATACTTGCATAAATGCATCCTGCATAAATACTTCCTTTCTTACATACTTGATTATATACTTCCTTCCTTACATACTTGCATAAATACTTCCTTTCTTACATACTTGATTATATACTTCCTTCCTTACATACTTGCATAAATACTTCCTTTCTTACATACTTGATTATAAACTTCCTTCCTTACATACTTGCATAAATACATCCTGCATAAATACTTCCTTTCTTACATACTTGATTATATACTTCCTTCCTTACATACTTGCATAAATACTTCCTTTCTTACATACTTGCATAAATACTTCCTTTCTTACATACTTGCCTAAATACTTCTTTTCTTACATACCTGCATAAATACTTCCTTTCTTACATACTTGCATAAATACTTCCTTTCTTACATACTTGCATAAATACTTCCTTTCTTACATACTTGCATAAATACTTCCTTTCTTACATACTTGCATAAATACTTCCTTTCTTACATACTTGCATAAATACTTCCTTTCTTACATACTTGATGATATACTTGCTTACTTACATACCTACTTTCTTATATAAATACTTACATACCTACTTGCTTACATAAATACTTACATACCTACTTGCTTACATAAATACTTACATACCTACTTGCTTACATAAATACTTACATACCTACTTGCTTACATAAATACTTACATACCTACTTGCTTACATAAATACTTACATACCTACTTGCTTACATAAATACTTACATACCTACTTTCTTACATAAATACTTACATATCTACTTTCTTACATATTGAATCGTGTTTGATACAAATATGGTACGAAAAGTGCTCGACATGTAGTAATGGAGCGAATTATTATTTAAAATATTTACCACAATGTTTGGGGCAGTCTACATCGATGTTTCAGGCTTAATTTGCCATCTTCAGGACTGAGTTGTTTTGTTGACTGCCCCAAACATTGTGGTAAATATTTTAAATAATACTTTCTTACATAAATACTTACATATCTACTTGCTTACATAAATACTTACATACCTACTTGCTTATATAAATACTTACATACCTACTTGCTTACATAAATACTTACATATCTACTTGCTTACATAAATACTTACATATCTACTTGCTTACATAAATACTTACATACTCCCTTATATAATTAGTTACTTACCTACTCCCTTATATACTTACTTAATTACTTACATGCATGCGTATATACTTATTTACCTACTTGCTTACATACTTACTTACTTTCTACCTACTTACTTAGTTATTTACCCACTTGCTTTCATACTTACATACTTACTTTCCTACACACTTACTTACATGCCGATTTACTTACTTACCGACTTGCTTACTTGTTTATATACTTACTAACACTATCAAACAGAGACCTCGCCATCTGTCAATTATATTATGTTTCTGTGTATGATATACATATTGTACTCGTATGTTTGTTTGTGAATTTTTACGTGTGTATGTGTGTGTGTCAGATATATATATATATATATATATATATATATATATATATATATATATATATAAATAATATATATATATAAATATATATATATATAATGTAAATTTTCACTCACATTTTTATAGCCGAACGACTCGTTTCTGTGTTTTTTACACTTCTTCAGTCGGCGTTGCAATGATGATTCGACATTGTAATGTCCGTAGAAAACTCCAAACTAAAGTTGTTTCGTTGTGTAGTGGTGATTAGTTTGATGTGTATTGTGATGTGCTCTCATGTTTATATTATGATGTGTGCGTGTGTGTGTGTGTGTGTGTGTAGTGTGTTTATGCGTGTAGGTGTGTTGTGTGTTGTGTGTACATGTGTGTGTGATATTGTAGTGGAATGTGGTTGCGGCGGCGGGGGGGGGGGAGGGGCGGGAGGCGCGGGGGGAGGGAGGGAAGAGGGGGAGGAGGGGTATGATGGGGTCGGGAGGGGGGGGGAAGGAAAGGGGGGAGAGGGTTATTTGGCCTTTTGCGTTTTGAGCTTGAATTTGTTAGAGTGTCTGCACATTGTCATCAGTTCAGATCTTTTGTTTAAGGTGCTATTGTTTCTGTGGTTGTGTAGTAAAATCTCCAGTTTTCTGTCAGGCATAAATTGCATTTTCTAACACCGCATCTGTAGGGGCTGCTTTGCTTGACGACCTCCCAGGTTATTGTTGGTGTTTTTTT
>NC_088374.1:3661635-3699135 GCF_034508935.2 Berghia stephanieae
ATTTTCTTTCGTTCAATTTCGAAAATGCGCCTTCGGTGTATTCACCTAAACAGTCATAGTATTTAGACTGGGACTGATATGACCTTAATGTGTTGCAAGCGCCGTAAAACCCTTAAAAAATACAAAAACAAACCAAAAAGAAAACAAAAAAAAAACAAAAACAAAATACAAAAACAAAAAAAAAAAAAAACAACAAAAAAAACCAACAACAAACAGTATTCAGAATTCATTGATGATTTATAACTGTCCATTATATTGATTTCATCATCTTGAAAGTAAAGATGCAATAATAATGGTGATGATGATGATAATAATAATAATAATAATAATAATAATAATAATAATAATAATAATAATAATAATAATAATAATAATAATAATAATAATAATAATAATAATAATAATAATATTAATAATAAAATAGTAATAATAATAATAATAATAATAATAATAATAATAATAATAATAATGATGATGATGATGATGATGATGATGATGATGATGATGATGATGATGATGATGATGATGATGATGATGATGATAATAATAATAATAATAATAATAATAATAATAATAAAATAGTAATAATAATAATAATAATAATAATAATAATAATAATAATAATAATAATAATAATAATAATAATAATAATGATGATGATGATGATGATGATGATGATGATGATGATGATGATAATAATAATAATAATAATAATATCACTATGAATGCCACGATTTGCTGAAAAATGCCAATCTGACAGTTCCTAGCAAACACACCCCCCCCCCCCCCCCCCCCCGCTCAGGAATTTCTGTACTTGATGGGCACCCCCCCCCCCTTTTTTTTTTTTCTTTTTTTTTCCACGCAACCACATTCCAAAATGCACACACACACACACACTCACACACACACACACACACACACACACAAACAAACATACACGCAATGAGTACTCACTACTACATAACACTGATCACCGCTAAATCAACAACACAACGGAAGAAAGGACTCTATTGGACAGATAGAGTTGAGGGTGTGGCCATACGTTAAAAAGAAAACTTAGTGTAGGTCTGAAATCCTTCAAGTAATTAAGTGAATATATTATTTGCAATGCAACGATTTGCTTACAAAAGCCAAATTGACAACTTTTTACAGTGTAGAAATTGGTTGATTTTGAAAGTGTTAGTGTCGTCGGTGAATTTTTTATGATATCTATTTGACTTAACGAACTTTCAAACTGACTTTAAATTATAAAAGGAAATAAAGTTATCTGTTTATCTTGCTGTAAAAAAATACAATTCTAATTTTCAAATCTTTCAGTAGAGTAGTGCGCCGTATAATTTTTTTATTGACTCAAATGGCACAATGTTTTCCACAAGACTATATTTTTTTAAGGAAGGATATATATATATATATATATATATATATATATATATATATTATATATATATATATATATATATATATATATATATATATATATTATATCCAGAGGAGAAAAACGTTATAAATACTATCAAGTTTTGACTTTTATACATTCTGATCACATAATATGTGAAAAAGATCTAGCCAGCATGAAGAATAAAAAGTACCGATTTTTTGTTTAGAACCAAGCAGCTGGTTGCTGGGCGGATGTGACATCAGAATATTAAGTCCTATTATTGGTTCTCAGTATAGTAGTATATCAATCAGGTTATAAACTGTTAAGTATACGCCTAGTGTTGTGTGTCGGTGCGCTATATCCGGCTGGTGGATGTTGTGACCATTTTACATAAACGCGTAGCATCCACAGAAAGAATAGATAGTATGCGCTTGGCTAGTTAACTCATAACGTTGCCATCCGGAAATAAAACGGACCAACAGACAAACACAAAGACAGTGACTTCTTCAATCAAATGTGTGGGTCGGCGTTGCGAGTGTGTTTATGGTTTGACAAGTAATGTAGTGTTTTTATGCACCTCCACTGACGGTGTATCTTAACGAATCGTTTTTATACACCTCCGTCACGCATGCGCATCCATCCCAATTTCATCAGCGATATTGTGTTTCTGTATTGGCTACGCTTATTTGTACTACCACTGCAAATAACGCCAGAGCTTATTTGTACTCTTACTAAAAATAGAATTTGCGTAATTACTAAAAATATAACATTTTATACGGATAGAACTGCACAATGAATTATCTGGAAGTCAAAAAGTGACCACTTCATCTCATCACAATCACATTATAACTATTATTACAAGTTGATTTTGACGGACTTTGGTAATTCTTCACTCTTTTCAAGTCACAGAATACTCAGTTTACAAGGTAAGCATACGAAATGCACATTTTAATTCATTTCTTATTTTTATAACTAAACATGCTTTGGGGTTGTGTGTTTGTTGATTGTGCATCAGCTGACGACACATTTGTCGCTACCGCGAATTACTTAACTTAATTACTTTATTTTGTGAAAAATAACAATAACAGGGCTTTAAAAAATTAAAATACTAATTCCCCCCCCCCCAATAATTTAAATCATCCTTCCATGTCAGGCGATTAAAACCAGGTGTTTCAATGTTCGATCCCCAGTCAAAAGGTTGCTAATTTTATCACGATCAAGAGGTTTCGAGTACTCACGACATTCCAGGCTCAGGGTCCTTTAAAAAAATACTTTTCATTCAGTTATTGTTATTATCTTTATTATGGCCGACACATCGTCCATACTTTTTCAAAACTTTTTTTTTTTTTTGTGGGGGGGGGGGGGGGGGCTGTTTTTTTTATATCGGAAAATTGGGTTTTGTATGTTATGTTCATGGAGAGAGAGAGAGAGAGAGAGAGAGAGAGAGAGAGAGAGAGAGAGAGAGAGAGAGAGAGAGTAATATTTTATTTTATAATAATAAGATATCTGTAGTGGTAGTATTATTAGTAGTTTTGAAATGCCTATGATGATGACAATGTGAGATAATTATATTAGTGTGATTATTTTTATTATATTTTTAAAAATTACGTACGGCTATGTCGTAGTGGTATGACACTCGCTTTTGGACCGGAAGGTCCTGGGCTCGAGCCTCGCTCGGCGCATAGTTGAACTCTTGGAAAAGGCACTTTGCTCACTTTCTCTCACCGGACTCAGTTGTAAAATGTGTACTTGGCCATTAACTGCGTTGTCTCTGTCCGAAGTAATTGTAATATCGCCTAACAGACGTTATGTCCCGTTCAACATGCGAAGTGTTGCTGTTATAAACTTTAGCATTGGCATGTATGTGCCTATTTTGCTGTGGTGAATTTAATTTAATTTTTTGTTTTCATCGACAGCTAACATGAAAGAACACTGTTGACGTTACTGGTGTCCTGACAATCCATAAAGATGCTGGCTCAAGGGCTATTCTGGCAAGGTGTGTTGAGGCAAACCTTTGCCTGTGGCAAAACTCATCAATCAGCAAACCATCATCTGGGCCAGCAGACCAGAGTGTCTGCATGTACTTTTTGACAATGGTTAATAATGTTTTCAAATCTCCATTGCGCCTTTACATTTTTTATTAGTGATCAATAAAATAAATGCTCATTTTTCTAAATGAAAATGGCAAAGCATCATTTGAATTGAATTACTACTGAATGTATTAACTTAACGACAGACTATAGTTTGTTGCCAAGAGTTTTGTTCTATGGATGTAAAACCAATGAAATTTCAAGTGTGTTGGTGTGAATAATGATCATTTTTTAAAAATTGCTATGTCTTTGACAAATGCATTTTATGACAATAATGCCATTTCCAAAAATTGCTAATGAAATGTGTCTCTTTTTTATTTCAATTTTTCCATCCAGAGCAGGATCAACCCTCTTTGTGGAACTACAAAAAAAGTGGTGGCAAACAAGTAGTGTTGACTTTTTCTGTATTGAGGCGAAAGAGATTTTTTATTCCAAGGGTTTGGGAAAGCAAATTGCTTTTTATTCAGAGCTAGTGCACTATTTAACTGTTTTATTGTCTAAAATAGAATTGATTTTGCAGTTCAACTTGACTAGATATCTAATTTTATACGACTTGTCTCTCAAGTAGAATAAAAAAATGAAAAATGAGGATAGCGTGCCATATCATATTTTGAAAAATCATTTAATATATCTAGAAATCATCTGTATAACCTATTGTATACAGTAAATAATTAGGTTTTGTGATTATAATGATGAATTCATAAGGTATGACATCATATTTGACCACAAAATTATTTTATCTCTGGGCGTAAAAAAATCAATTTTACAGCATTTTTTTTTTATCTAAGGGGTATGGGTTAGTGAACCGATTATAATTTTTTTTAGACTTAGATCAATCTACAAAATTTTCGTTTTCTTGTCCTATTACGGTCATATTTTGAAAGTTTGATGGATCATTTCTTTTAGTTGTCTGCAAAATCAGCCTTTTAACTTTATGTCAAATTATAGAAAAAGCTTGCGCTTTCTCAAATGTCTGTTTTATGGCATTTGTCTGATTTTCTAGCAATCCTACCTCAATCATTTTCCTTTAAATTATCTTCAAATTTATTCAGAATCTTTTCTATGATGTGTTTTACATCATGATGTGCGGGTGGTTGGATGGGAGCATCACCTTGAATCATATACCTATGATGTTCGCATGGGTGTACGATCCGATAGTGATGTCGTTTCTTCTTCTCTTTACTAGCCTATCCTGCTTCTTTGGTTTGTGATTGTATTTTTGACAGGGGATATTTTTTTTCCTGTAAATCCTCTGCCTGTTTGTTCTTGGTTATTTATAATTTAGCTTATGATATCTTTAGGTTATGATTTTGATTGACATTTGTACTATTTTTGTTAGATTGCTTGTTTTTTTGTTTCAGCGGTCTCTCATATAACCTCAATTGTGTTGGAAGAGACCTAAAGCAACAAACAAACAAAAAAAAACATCATGATGTAAGTGTTTGGGGGTAAATTAAAATTTAGCAATTTTATAAATTTTAAAATTCATTTGTTCCTGTCGATCCGCGCTAAATTTTCAGTTGAAATCAAATAAAAATTCTAAAAAAATTATTCCAAGAGTTTTCATGATATAGCTATTTATGAAAGAAACATTGTGTTTAAATTTGAAAGAAATTTATATGCTAGTTTTTGGTGCATCTATGTTAGAAATTTTAGGGTTTTACGTCTAATTTTAGCTTATGTTGCCCCTTAAAAAAGTTTTTTTTTTTTTAATTGTTATTTTTGGTGTTTAGCATCAAATTATACATTACATTATTAGTTCATGAGATATAATTAAAGAATTTTAGAACTATAAAGCATATTTGACCACTAAAGTAATTTTTTGGTGAATAACAGCAGATATTAAATTATTTCGCAATTTTTTTTCTTAGAGGTATGGGTTAGCGAATCGTTTATAATTTTTTTCAGAATTTGATCAATTTATAAAATATTACTGTTTTCTTGTTCCATATTAGTTATACTTGATGAATGTTGGCCTTTGCATAATTAGCTTTATTATCAAATTAAAGACAAATTTTTCATTTTCTCAAAATTTCATTGTGCGTCATTCTCTGATTTTCTAACATTCACATCTGGATTGTTTCCCATCAGATTGTCTTCAAATTTGGTCAGAATTTTTCTTATGATGTGTTTTGCATCATGATGGTTGGGTTTTGGGCTAAACAAAAATTTAGCAGTTTTATGAATTTTTAAATCAATTTTTTTCCTGTCATGTCACACCAAATTTTCACTAAGAAATCGAAAAAAAATTCTGAAAAATTTATTTTCAAGACTATTGCTAAACCTATCCATCTTGTTGTAAGAAACATTTTGTGTAAATTTGGAAGAGATCTGTTCGTTGTTTTTTTTCTGCATCACTGTAAGAATTTTTGGGGTCTAATTTGAGCTTATATTGTCCCCCCTGGTGGTAGGGATTTGGTGGCTAATAGTATTAGCGCTGGTGTTAGGGACTCAGTAATAGCCATGTCGTAGGAACTCAGCGAGTAAAAGTGCTGGTTATAGGGATTCAACGAGTAAAAGCGCTGGTGGTAGGGACTCAGTGAGTAATAGCGCTGGTCGTAGGGACTCAGTGAGTAAAAGCTCTATGACTCAGTGAGTAGAAGCGCTGGTGGTAGGGACTCAGTGAGTAAAAGCTCTATGACTCGGTAATAGCACTGGTGGTAGGGACTCGAAGAGTAAAAGCACTGGTGGTAGGGACTCAGTGAGTAAAAGCTCTATAACTCGGTAATAGCACTGGTGGTAGGGACAGTGTCAGTGAGTAAAAGCGCTGGTGGTAGGGACTTGGTGAGTTATAGCACTGGTGGTAGGGACTCGGTGAGTAAAAGCTCTATGACTCAGTGAGTAAAAGCGCTGGTGGAAGGGACTCGGTGAGTAATTGCACTGGTGGTAGGGACTCGGTGAGTAAAAGCTCTATGACTCAATGAGTAAAAGCGCTGCTGGTAGGGACTGTTTGTGTGTTTATTTGTTTTTGAGGGTTTTACGGCGCTTGCAACACATTAAGGTCATATCAGCGCCAGTAAAAAGGAAGAAATGGGATAGTAAAAAGTTATAGAATTCAATTAAAGCACCCAAGAAAAGGTAAGACAAAGGGGAATTCGTTCAAATGGGAAACAGATGTAGATTCCAAGAGCACACCATCAAAGTACTTAGTTTAAGATCACCTAAAAGTCTCATCCAGACACAAGCACAGGTCCCGACTAAGAGGAATACACTCAAATGTTAACAAATCAAATATAATATGTAAATAAAACATAATACAGTACATAACAGAGAGATGATTTACAATGAAAAAAATATCATCTCCCAAAACTAACTATACATTCGACTGCTTCCCTCTCAGCCAGGGGATCCGGCCAGGACCAGGACAAAACCAAGTACAGTAGAACTCGGAAATAGCGAGTTCGACGGGTCCACTCCTGATTACTCGCTATTTCCGAGTTCTCGCTATTCCCGAGTTGCCAGGAAAGGTCACTCGGCCGTACAAAAATATGGAAAGACAATGTGTGTGTGTTTGTGCGTGTGTGCCGCGCGTGCATGCAAATGACTGTGTGTGGATAAAGTGGGGTGAGGGCGGGTTGAACACGGCCTTCGTTAACTACGTAATGATGGCCACAGGTTGAAGTTGATCCACCCCTTCCATTTCCATCAAGATTTCGTGTAGGTGTGTGTGCGAGTGTTTGTATGCACTAGGCATGTTTGATGAGGTAAGCAAGCGCATCACTCAATCACTGACCCACTGAAATGATGGTTCCACACTCCCCGCTCTCGCTGATCGTGTCGTTCGTTAAAGAATGCGACTCGCTGACCGATGCTGCGAAGTGAGGCATGTTGGCTGCCAGTGCTTACCTCGCGCGGCACCACATTGGGTGAATAATTGACCCCCCCCCCCCCCACACGCACACAAACACACACACCCAACCCCCACCCAAATTTGTTTCGTCTATTATGTACTCTAGACTAGGCTACTATGTAATATTACTCGTAACGAAAAATAAGAAAAGAAAAGAAGCTAGGCTAAAAATATTTAAATCGCCCTTGTCTGGTGTTTTGCTTTACTTCGTTCAAAGTCCTAAGCTAGGGCAGGAAATGCTCGTTATTTCCGAGTTGACCTCTTTTTCATACTCGCTACTTGCATGCTAATTTTATTGACTCAAATAAGAGAAAAAAACGGGGATTTAGATTTTACTCGCTATTTCTGAGTACGTTACTTTCATGTTCTACTGTAATCTCATTCCAAGACAAAGACAGAAAGCATGTTGGAAAACAGATATAAGGGGATAGAAGACACAGTATGAACCCCCCTGCCCACTATGGGAGGTCAGGAACCCCGCCCAGGTGGTAGGGACTGGGTGAGTAATAGCGCTGGTGGTAGGGACTCAGTGAGTAAAAGCGCTGGTAGGAATTCAGTGGTGTCACTGATTTTATGACATTAGAATATAAAGAAATTTACAACTACAATCAGACTAATGATTTTACAAAAGGTCCCCACAAAAGTATATCTTTAAATTATTAAACAAGTCTGTTGATTAAATTAAATTATAATTTTATTTTAAAAGATCAAGAAAATGTCAAAATAAAAATGAAAGTTTTGACAACCAAAATGTACCTATTCCGTAACATATAAAGACACACAAACAAATCTTGTCTTCTTGCTCCTCTGTAATCTTGACACAGCATTGCTCTGATATTTCGTGAAGATGTGTAGCATGAACACTACTTCACTCTATACCGATCACGACCCAACAAGTATTGAGAACAACCATGCTTCTCAAATTTGTTTTACATACAGGACTTTGCACTATCCTTTTGAATCTGGATAGAGACTTGACCGACTCAATTGTTAACGGGCACCTTTTTACTGTCACACTCTTTTATTGGGATGTGATATTACGACTTATAATGTCCCTTTTTATTTCGTCACTGACCGACCACCTTTGAAATTTTGATATTCTACAACACAGTGTTTGGTCTCCTGTGTTATATTTGTTTTATTCTGTACCGACCTGTATAACACAGTTTCTGCCTTCTCTGTGTTATATTTTTATTGGGACATATAGTAACAGATTTGCCTTCTCTGTACTATGAATTGGTCACCCGTTCACGGACTGACACAGTACAGTAGCCTGCACTATGCCTTGCTATCTTCCGGCCCCAAACGTACTTCACACAATCAACCCTGCATTATGTGAAGGATAGCTAGTGACGTTTGGCGACTGAGAGACGTTGTCATCACAAGATAGCATAGCAACAGGTTTGAAAAATACCAACTTGTGGTTGCCTAAAGCTAATATCCCATTGAGACTTAAGCTCGTTCTACAGTAACGTGACAGCCCCCACCCACGTTAAAAATTTACTTTTTTGGTGGTTTATTACATGAAAATAAATTTTACAAATGGTCAATGAGTAAAGGTATTAAGGGAATTCTGTATGAAATTTCCTGTGTAGAGTCACATTTGAAAAAATTCGCAGTCTAACTGTCTCTGTCGTGTCAAGGGCATCTTTATGGTCGCATGTCTCTGTTATCTGGAGTCCCTGTCTGGTCAGTCTGTGTGTCCATAACGTCTTTGGTCTCTCTGTCTGGTCAGTTTGTGTGTCCATAACGTCTGTGGTCTCTGTCTGGTCAGTCTGTGTGTCCATAACTTCTGTGGTCTCTGTCTGGGCAGAGTGTGTATTTATAATGTCTGTGGTCTCTGGTCAGTACGTGCATTTACAATGTCTGGTGTCTCTGAAAAGTCAGAAAGAGGGTTAGAATGGGGATTTGTCTGTATTAAGTCAGTCATGTCAACAATGTCAAAGTCTTTATCTTCAGAGACAAGAGTCAAAAATTGTTCCAACTGGAGATTCTTTGCAGAAACTGATGTTCTACCATAACTTGAAATAAGCTATTGATCCTGTTTGTCACTGAAGATACAATTCGATACAGTCCTTCCTGTGTATTTGTCACACGTCATACTGGTACAATGTCAGTTTCAGGTTGATCATGGATTTCCAGTCTTTCGCCCGCCATGAACCTCATCATCTATGCACATAATATTCACAAGTGGATACAAATATCGATTTACTTTGTATGTTGCATCCATAACAAACACATCATAAAAAAAATCGCCTCATTCTTCCCGTTACTTAAAACAAATACTCAAAACCAACATCCTCATTCACACTGAACTTTGTTACACCTCCTTCCTCCTCTATCTCTCTCAGTAATTCCTGTACCGTCTCACCGTCCGTCCTGTCAATATCAGTCTTGAACAATCTCCGCTGCAAATCTTCGACATCTTTAGGCAATACATTTTATCCTTGGCTTGATTGAATGTATTGCCTAAGTTGGGTTGTGGACACCTTTGTTTTAGCCATAGCCTTCACTGTCTCATTCACGAGGGGCAGGCGATTCTCCGGATAAAGTGGGGATGGCTAAATGTAAAAAGAAAAAATATTAAAAGTACAAAATTGTATGCAATAGCATTCAATTCAGACCTGCCAGCTAACAAAACAATAAAAAGCATTTTATTTTTTATTGACAATTTAAAGACAAAAATCTGCATATAACAGGGGTGAGAATGACTGGTCACAAAAAAGGAGGAAATTTTTCATCGTGAAGATCATGACCCATCCATGCGACCATAACCTATAAATTTGAATTTCACTAAAATTTACTGAGATGCGATCCAAAATTTGTCTCGCAGCAATTTCTAACACGACTCGGTGGAATTTCAAAAGTTGAAAGTGTAATTACAACATTTGGTGGTTGTAGCAGGGATGATGGTGGTTGTAGTAATAACAGTGGAAGGGATGATGATGTGGTGGTGGTTGTAGTAATAGCAGTGGTAGGGATGATGTGGTAGTGATTCTAGTAGTGCCGCGCTGAAGACCGGTCTGGACCGCGGTCCGACGGTCTTTTAGCTGTGAACCGAAGACCGGTCCCAGAGGGGAAGATCGGCGGCGGTCCTCACTTCTTATCACCTTTCAACTAGTGCGGGGCGGTCCTTGCAAGGACCACGGTCCTACGGTCTCGCGCCATAGCCTACTACTTCCCCAGCGATTCGTTGCTTCGGTTGCCTATCTTCCACCAATCACCACCCATCCCACTTAATTAATCGCACCCACCCCCCTTTGCCATACACTAAACGACACAGACGACCATACAGGCAGACGACCACCAACCTCCACTCCGCAAACCGCCCTTTCGTGTGTGAGATGGGGGGAACAGGAGGCGCACGCCTTGGACGATTCCATTATACGGGGTAAATTTCAAAATTTACTACACCATAATGATCGCAATGACAATGATCTATGGTGAAGGCATGACCCCTCTTCTCTAATGGGTTATTGTTTGAAATGTATGTGACTACAAAAGATGTGTGTGTTTGTGTGTGTGTGTGTGTGTGTGTGTCGAACCTAGCAAGTAGCAAATCCGATTTTTTGTTTTCTTTTGTCCATCTCTTGTCACCACTCCTTTCTATCGCAGTGTTGTCATTTAAAATAATACAATAATATTAAAATTTCGTTTGGTGTTTTTACTAATCAAATAATATGAGTTTCATTAGTTTCTTCCTTCCAAAAAACCCAGTTATAACGTCTGAATTTTAAAAAAGTCCAATAGAATATTTGGGGACCCCGATAGCTCAGTTGATAGAGCACTCTCTTTATACGCAAAGGGCCAGAGATCGATCCCGGGTGCAGTCGATTTTTTTCTGAATCCCTGTCTACTCAGCAATGAATGGGTAGCTGAGTTTGTTAGATCTGGCGAAAAGTCACCATCGACCCCTCTTATCACCTCATCCACCCCCTCTTATTATAACTTCACGTCTCTCTCTTACTCTTCAATGCTCGCTGCCCTCTAATGTGTGTGGTGGGGGGGGGGGGGGGGGGAGGGGGGGGTAGGAGTTGCGTGTGTGTATCAACGCCACGAACAACTCGATCAACGCCTTGGGCGATGCCATTATCTCCGTTAATGGGGATAAATTTCAAATTTTATTAAATTATCGAAGTAACAATGAAGTACGGTGAGCAAATAAAGAAGGCATCACCCCTCTTCTCTAATTAGGTTACAATTTGAAATGAGTGTGACTACTCCGTGTGTTTTACTCCTGTAGGCCACGGTTTTCATCGTGTAGCGGTCTTTAACGGTTCAAGAATGAACGGACCGGTCCTAGGACCGGTCCTTGCGGTCTTCATTTCCCAAGGACCGTAGGACCGTGGTCCTTAAGCTTGCCAAGGACCGCCCCGCACTAGATTCTAGTAGTAGTATGGATGATTGTGTGGTGGTGGTTGTAGTAGCTGTGGTAGGAATGATGATGTGGTGGTAGTTGTAGTAGTAGTGGTGGTAGGGATGATGTTGTGGTGGTTGTAATAGTAGTGGTGGTAGGGATGATGGTTTGGTGGTGGTTGTAGTAGTAGTGGTGGTAGGGATGATGTTGTGGTGGTTGTAATAGTAGTGGTGGTAGGGATGATGGTTTGGTGGTGGTTGTAGTAGTAGTGGTGGTAGGGATTATGTTGTGGTGGTTATAGTAGTTGTGGTGGTAGGAATGGTGGTGTTGTGGTGGTGGTTGTAGTAGTAGTGGTGGTAGGGATGATGATGTTGTGGTGGTTGTAGTAGTAGTGGTGGTAGGGATGATGGTGTTTGGTGGTGGTTGTAGTAGTAGTGGTGGTAGGGATGATGGTGTTGTGGTGGTTGTAGTAGTAGTGGTGGTAGGGATGATGATATGATGGTGGTTGTAGTAGTGGTAGTAGGGTTGATGATGTGGTGGTAGTTGTAGTAGTAGTGGTGGTAGGGATGATGGTTGTAATAGTAGTGGTGGTAAGGATGATGTGGTGGTGGTTGTAGTAGTAGTGGTGGTAGGGATGATGATATGATGGTGGTGGTAGTAGTGGTAGTAGTTGTAGGAGTAGTGGTGGTAGGGATGATGGTTGTAATAGTGGTGGTGGTGGTAGGGATGATGTGGTGCTATTTGTAGTAGTAGTGGTGGTGGGGATGATGATATGATGGTGGTTGTAGTAGTGGTAGTAGGGTTGATGATGTGGTGGTAGTTGTAGTAGTAGTGGTGGTAGGGATGATGTGGTGCTATTTGTAGTAGTAGCGGTGGTAGGGATGATGTTGTGGTGGTGATTGTAATAGTAGTGTTGGTAGAGATGTTGATGTAGTGGTTTTGGTGAGTGTTTTTTTATTCAGTGATGATAATAGCAATTGTCAAAAAGGAGGAACATTTCTCGGTCTATCGATCAAACACAAGCAAAGAAACCTAGTAGTTAGTCAGCTTATAAATACAACCCAAGAATCTCTCAAATTTAAAGCCATAGTCAAAAGGTAAAAAGGAAAAAGATTAAACTAAGCCAACCACCATTGCTTTGTTCTAATATATCATCTCTAAATACCAGATGATTTAATGTGGTTGCGAAAGAAAGAGAGAGAGAGAGAGAGAGAGAGAGAGAGAGAGAGAGAGAGAGAGGGGGGGGGAGGGGGAGGAGGAGAGACTTCTTTACCAGAATAACTTATGTATTGACCTTTTGAATTCTATATCTAAAAAAAAAAAGAAGAAGAAGAAAAGTGAAATAGAAAGAAAGGCAAAGGGAGAGAGAGAGAGAGAGAGAGAGAGAGAGAGAGAGAGAGAGAGAGAGAGAGAGAGAGAGAGAGAGAGAGAGAGAGAGAGAGAGAGAGAGAGAGATTTAAAAAGCAATAGGTACACACAACAAGGGGAAAAAATCCAGACCCATTTGTCCCTCCCCTTCCCCTTCAACCATCAACTAACTAATCAAAGAACACTACCTACTGGTCTTCTGTGTCTATTGTGACATCTGGTGCCATACTGTCTGGCCCAACGTCATAAAAACGGGACCGTCACTAAATTTCACGAGACTGAGCACAGGTGTCAAAATATGACATATGACATAATGGTGATTTTGTGGTTTTGAGGAAAATGTTTGACACGGCAAATTTGAAAAAGGAGGAAATGTGATGGGATGGGCGGAGATAAACTACCATTTAGGCGGAAATCCGCCTTTAGGCGGAAGATTCTCAGCCCTGATATAAACCCATAATGCATGAGTTGTGTTTGTCACTCTAAAATACTTGAATGAACTAAAATGCAACAGGCGCTCATCAAATTCAAGGGTTAGGGAGCGTTCACATATTACGTCATCAAAAATTTGCCCTTTTTAGACCCCCCCTCCCCCAAGTCATCACTTGTCATCATTGACCTGACCCCCCCCCCCCCCCCAACAGATGATGACGTCATCTAATTTAATAAAAACTAAAAGATAACTTTAATTTCACAATATTTATTATTCATTTTTCAAACCATAAACATTGATTATCAACGTTTGATAAAACACATTCAGACATTTTATTAATTTCAGAAACTGTTGATAATTTATGTTTTACGATACAATGGGGACATAAAATTTAAATTTGCAAAGATAAAATCTAACAAACATTATTTAAATTAGGCTACTTGGTGCAGGTGCTATTTAAAAAAATTCAGAAAGTGTAATTTAAAATAGTATAGGAGGCAAATTATTTTATAGCATATTAGTCTTTTAGTGGAATGAATTTCTGTTTCAATTTCCAAACATAAAATTAATTGATTCAAAAATGTTTCTGCCTTGGACCTCTGGCAATGTACTATAAATAGTATCATCAATTTCATCTTCATCTTCATCATTTTCTCCCATTTGCTGTTCTTCATGTATGCCGCATTTTCGTGAATGGTCTTTCATTGCTGTGATCGAGGAGTGATACAATGAACATTTAGGGCAAGTTCGCCTTTTGAGAAGTGATACCCCTTTCCCATTTTGTTTCTTGAGAGATGGGCAATACTCATCATAGCAATTTATCTTTAGCTGTTTTGAAAGGAACAAACTTTGAAATAGGCTTAATTTGCCTATGTTTTGATGACATCATCTTGGGTCTGACCCCCCCCCCCTCCCCCATGTCAACACATGTTAACATTTGGTAGACCCCCCCTCCCCCCCTAGTTGATGACGTAATATGTGAACGCTCCCTTAAATGAATGACTGCAGAATTCCCAACAAACGTCGCTTCATTGTCTTTGTAACATTTTCATGGCATACAAAAACGCAATAGAGTGGTCACCATTTATAATTAGTCCTCAGAAATCAAGCACTTATAACTGCATCGTACTCATAGTCAAAGTCAAATTTTATTTTGAAAAGTCTATGGACAACCATCAAATCTTAAAATTCCTTATCTGGAACAAAAAAAAAAAAAAACAAAGACAAAAAAAAAAAAAGACCCCAAAAAAATACCACCACCTAGATCTGCTTATATTGTCTTACAGGACTTAATAGCGCTTACAACACTATAAAAAGGATGATGATATGGTGACTGATTCAATAAATAGGGAACAGTAGATTTCACGAGCACCTCAAAGATGTACCAATTTTGACACTACCTCAAAGTCTCACCGAGACACAAGCAAAGGATCCTGCTAAAACATTTACATAATGCAATAATATTCAAAACCTATAACAGTACATAACAGAGAGATGATTTACAGTATAAAAAATCATCTCAAGAAGAAAGGTACTGTATTTGACTGTCTGCCTCCCAACTAAAGACCCCCGCAAGGACCAGGAAAAAAATGAGCAATCTTAATCCATAACAAAGACAGGGAGCAACATGGAAAGGGAAAACAAATATAAGGGATAGAAAAATGTGAACTCTCTGCCCAGAACCCTTCCAAGAAATTTTTTTTTTAATAAAAAAAAATACAAATTCTGGAACAGTCAATTTTGTCACAAGCTGGTCATCATCTCTCCATCTCAGTGCGCCACCTTGAATGTATCGTAATAAAATATGAGTTGGAATGGCTGTTGTTCTTTAAACATTTGGTCCTGGTGTCAACAGTGCATTTACCTAACTAATCTATTACTATATATTACACTCAATAGTGGGAGGGGGGAGGGACAATTAAGTACTGAAAATATAAAGTAACAAGAAAAGAAAAAATAATACATATTTATTAAAAAAAATTGAGTCTAATTGCGACTAAAAATAATTTGCGATTAATTGCTGTCAAGTGTAAAATTTTCGGCAGCGAAAAACTGCAGGGACAAAATGTCGATGGAAAATAAGTATAAAATGAATGAGTCTTACCAATTTATCGCATGGGTGATTTTCATGGTGGTGATTAGCCCCTGTAACCCTCAGAAGCCAGTATTAATTTCAGAGTCCTGCATGGTAAGAAAAACTTTTTATTACAAAATAATAAAATTATCCACTACATAGTATGATAAAATATTAATAGCGTTGTCACTTGCATACCTCAATTGTGAAGGATTTCAACATGCAGATTATAGAGCAATTGAAAATAAATCTTAATAAGACATTCAATAATAATACTAATCCAGCGCAATCAGATTTTTTGAACAAATCAAGTCTTTCACTTTTTAAAACTGTTCTGGTAATAGTTGAACTATTGTCTTGCTGCATTACATCGTGCAGCCCGCCCACTGAAGACTGTAAATGAGCTGCAGATAGGCACACATTGCCTCTTCCTCTGGATGTTTTAAAATTCAGAATCAGTTTGATTGCTTTATTAAAATTGTCTTGGCAATCAAGATAGAAAAGCTGATGGTGATAATTTACTTCCGAGTTATGCTGAAATATTATAACCTTGTGCATATAATATTTTCATTTTTTTTAAAATATGTAAAAGTAAAAAAACACCTCCTGCCCCCGTCCAAAAACAACCTCCTACCTCTGGTTAGGGCGAACTCCTTTGCTTGAAGTCAATTGCTTTTTGTCCTGCTTGCATTCATAGACACAAAAGTCATAAATTAGCCAACTTTCCTCAGGGTGATATGATGGAAGCTGAAAAACACGGAATAATATAAAAGATCATAACATAAATACCTAAATATTAAGTTTAAAAATTGCAATATTTTCTCCAACTGAGACAAAGGTGTTACAGTTCAGTACGTTAGAAGAATAAGAAAGTAAGTCGAGAGTTTTCTCGAAGAACTTAAATTTGTGACGCGGTACTCAAATCAGGGACTAGGTCAAAAGCTGAATGGAATGGCACAAATGGAAAGCCAAAGGCATGTTGTTTTCAATATTTAAAGTCAATAAAAATTCAAATTCTGTGCATTCTAATATGAGGCAAACAACTACAGACCACACTAAATTGAATTGTATTAAGTAAAAGGATCTTGTCACATTCAATCAAGCTGTCATTTGAGAAAAATTACTTCATTATAAATTGAAGTTCAGATCGCATGTTTGAAGCCGTATTAGGAAAATTCATGTATCTGTGTATAAGCCAAGTTTCATCAAAATCACAGTGGCAACGAGCGTCTAATATTTGCCACCAGATACACTCGTAAAATTTGAGTGTAGGCCTATTTAGCAAAATCATATATTAGGAATGGTTTATACTACATCATAAAGTAGCGCATGCCCGTCATCATCCTGCATCTTTTTTATATATATATAAATATTAAAAAAAGAATTGAGCTTTCATAAGCCGCAATATCTCCCAACATGCTCAAAGCACTTTACAAAGGATCCATGACTAGCAGCAACACGTAACAAGTAGAACGTTAGGCGATGTTTTTCTTCTGACAGACAACGCTCTTAGCGGATAGGAAATCATACACATGAGTACAGTGAGAGAATGTGAGTCCTTGATGAGGCTCGACCCCAGGACCTTCCAATCCGGAAGTGAGTGCCACACAGCCGCATATATCTTGGCTGTTCTTGAGAATTTGCCAAACACCTACAAACTAATTAGTAAAAAGAGGGGAGATGGGCAGAAATAGACAGACAGATACACACTCAGAGAGAGAGAGAGAATAATATCCGTTGCCTGTGGTGTCAGTCCGTTTAGGAGTGAGGTGGCGGAAGAAGTAGTCTAGCACTAGTACTTGGGTAGTAGTAGTAAGTAGTAAATAGGGGAGGTCTTCTGCACGTTCCTTGAGCTAAGGAAAGTATTCCTTCAACTAACCTTAAAATAAAAAATAAAACATTGTACATTTCCAACACTTGGACCTGCACTATGACCTATAACTAAAACTAACAGACAAAAAAAAAAACCCCCGCTAAGACTCCTCTCCAGTACCTTTCAATATTTCAAATTGAATTATAATGGCTGCGGAAAACTAAAACAATGGTCATATAAGGAAATTTACAAATCAATCAAGTTGTTCTACAGGTTTTAAAATGAAAATATGAAGTAACAAGATATCACTCTAACATAGTGACACCTAACTAACACTAGACATCACACCAGCAGCAATGCTGAGCGGAGTAATTTTACTTTTTTCACTAGCAACCAAGTTGCTACATTGGATTTTCTTTCTTTACTTTTTTTTTAGTGTTCTGCTAATGTGCAATCTACATTTAAAATAAAAAGTGGCATCTTTCATTTCTTCTAATTCTTAACAGACACGATTATTAAAACATGTCCACTTCACATCTCAACAACAGGGACAATTTTTTTCACTTCTTGAGGCAGTTTTTTCTTACTTCTTTTAAATTTCATTTTTTTTAAAGCTTCTTTATTGATTTGATTATAAGTTCTATTGTTCTTCTTTTATTATAATTTCATTGTCAATATCATTTTCATCAGCATACTTTTACAGTACTTTTACCATGTTATTCTTACGCTCTTACAGTTACAGTACAGCAGAGCGATACCTAACGCAGACCTTTAAAGTGCTACTAAATTTGAAAAATTAAAATAAAAAGTTTGACAAAAGATCCACAGTTCAAAAGCTAAAACAATTATAAAGTGAAACTACCTCGAGGCTCGAGGAACATCGGGGGTAAGGTCTCCCGCCCATACTGGGCACTGGGGGACTGGAAGTCTAGAGAGCTGCGCCGGTGGAACCCGTAATTTAGTTTCTTAAACGGTTCCGATCATTCAGGAGAGGAGTAGTACCTATCTAGTTGTAGTTATTAGTAGAAGAAGAAGAAGAAGAAGAAGAAGAAGAAGAAGGAGCATGTTCAGGTTCAAGTTCAACCCTCTTCTTAGTAGGCACTTGCAAGAATTTTTCAAAATAGTGGCTATGGGTATTAATTTAGCGTAGAAAAATAAAGGGGAGTGAAACATTAACTAGAGTGAAAAATTATCGCTCTGTCTCAACTGGTTAAAAAGTTATGACCGTTTATGTGGTGGAAAATCTCTATATAGCTTAATAGGAAAACGAAGTGGCTACCCGTACTTAAGGACGGGTAGACTGGCAGGCTAGACGTCATTAAGTACGGGGAGCATAGGAGTCTAGCCATACTTATTCTGGGGCCTTGACCCCTGGTCGTGTCAAAGGTCACATCCGGTAAGTCGACCGTGGTGGGCCGTGGCGCCAACCCATGATTGTTTTCTCCCGATTTACGAGCATCATCAATTTCAATACGTAGTATTTCAATAATGGCCATCGCTATTGGTGACAATTTTTCATCTTATCAACAATTGCCAAAATGCAGTTAAGCAATTGGAGACTGAGACTGACACCATTTTTATTCGTCAGGATTCTGTAAAGGTAAGAATTTGTCTTTTCTTCTTTTCTTTTAAAAAAAAATTCTCAGTCAAGGCTAGGACTAGGACAGTAAAAAGTATTCGAGCGGTGGCGATATTTATGATGAGATATAATATGAATGAATGAGAATGTAATTGTTTTGTAATATCAACACGCCTTACTGACTGGCGCGTGTGTCTTGTGTTCTGCATTCCAATGTGATCTTTATATGGATTAATCCTTAGATGATTTTATTTCTAGAGTACTTGTGTAACTGTAACTGTAACAACTGGGCTGGTGACTGGTGGGTAGTTTAGTGAGCAGCAGCAGTGGTAATGGAACTCAAATTGTGATCCACTCGCCCAGAAGTATAAATTGTTACTGCAAATTGCCGAGCACGTTGGTGGGGGGGGGGGGGGGGGGGGGGGGAGGCAGTAACTCTAAAATTGTGGGAGTTGGTAAACGTCCAGTTTTTGGCATTCCAGCATTAAGCTAATTAGTGGCTGTGACCCGATTTTTAGAACTTTGGAGTTGGATTGAAATGCCTCATGATGATGATATTGATAATGACAATGACATTGTGTCACATAGTCTGTAGATATACAGTATTGTCAAATAATGAAAAACAATAGGGTATTATTATCATTATTAATATTACTTTTTTTTCAATTTATTTATTATTATTATCATTATTATGATTAATATTATTGTTTATAATTATTAACTTAAGCAATGGCATTGGTATGTGCCATTTTCACTGCAGTGAATTTAATTAATTTTTTTTTTTCGACAGCCAACAGGAAAGAATTCAGTTGACCGTACTGGTGTCCTGACAATCAAGAAAGATAGCTGGCTCAAGATGTCTTGTGGCAATCTTATCAATCAGCAAACCATCATCTGTGCCAGCAGAGCAGAGTATCTGCAAGCACTTTTTGAAACTGGTTAGTATTGTTTTCAAATCTTCATAGCGTCCTTACATTTTTATTGGTGATCAATGAAGTACACTCGAGCACGGAAATTTCGAACAAGTTGGGACCACGCCTATTTGTTCGAGATTTTCGTGTTTTCCAAATTTGAGGATTTTAGGGAGGTAAATGAAAATGTGGGTGGTCTTGATAAAATTCTTATGATTATAATTCTCCGTTATTATGAACTCTGTCGAGAGTTGATAGTGAGACTATTCAATTTCCTTTTCTCGGCCAGTTCAACACAATTCGCGAAAAAAAAATTCAATGGACCACAAGGGAATGTCCAGTTTGTTTGAGATTTTCGTTTTGCCAATACTAATGTAATAATTGCCAATACTAATGTAATAATTGAACCAAGTTTGAGATTTGCATGCTCGGTGTAAATGCTCATTTTTCTTAATGAAATTGACAAAGGATTATTTGAATTGAGTTACTACTGCATTTATGAACTTAATAGAGTTTGTTGCCAAGAGTTTTGGCCTGTGGATGTAAAACCAATGAAATTTCAACTGTGTTGGTGAGAACGATGACCAGTTAAAAAAAATTGGTATGTGAATGATAAATTCATTTTATGACAATGATTTTAATTTTATAGCCATGTCTAAAATTGCTAATGAAAAGTCTCTTTTATTTCCATTTTTCAAACCAGAACAAGATCAACCCTCTTTGTGGAACTACAGAAACAACAGTCGCAAACAAGTGGTGTTGACTTTTTTCCTGGAGGTGAAAGAAAATTTTTCTCCTAGGAGTTTGCGAAAGAAAATTATTGCTTTTTATTCTGAGCTAGATCTATTATCACCATTCAGCTGTTTTCTGTCTAAAATAGATTTGATTTTGCAGTTCAAGTTGATTACATACTTATCTCACAAGCAGAAGCCTATTTTAAAAATTGAAAAATGAGGGTAGTGCGTCAAATCATATTTTGCGAAATCATATTTCGAGAATTTTTAATATATCAAGGAATCAACTGATAAGTAATCTGGTAAATAATTAGTTTTTCTGATTACAATGATGAATTCGTAAGGTATAAATAAACTCTGACCATAAAATGAAAGAGTACGTAAATATTTTAATTTTTCAGCATTTATTTTCTTAGGGAATGGGTTAGCGAATCATTTATACATTTTTTAGACAGATCAATCTACTCAATTTTCGTCATTTCTTGTCCTATGACGCTCATTATTTTGAAAATTTTATGGATCAGCTTATGTCGAATTAGTGCTTTCTCAAATTTCCGTTTTATTTCATTTTCTGATTTTCTAACAATCATACATGTCATTTTCCTTTAGATTGTTTTCAAATATATTCAGAATCTTTTTTGTGTGTTTTGCATCATGACGGAAGTATTTTGGGGGAAATTTAAATATGTAAGATTTTTTAATTTTAAAAATTGATTTTTTTCCTGCCGATAAGCGCCACAATTTCAGTCGAATTAAAAAACATATTCTAAAGAATTTCTTTTCAAGACCAGTGGTAAACTCTTCCATCATTATCTAGTTATTTATGTAATATACATTGTGTGTAAATTTGAAAGAAATTTATACGCTGGTTTTTGGTTCATCTATGTTAGCAATTTTAGTTTAGGGTTTTACATCTAATTTTAGCCTATAGGGTGCCTCTTTAAAATGTAAAAAAATATATTAAAGATGTTTTTTTTGTTTTTTTTTTTTTTTGGGGGGGGGGGGATTTTTTGTGTGTTTAACATCAATCACATTATTAGTTTATGAGATTAACTATAAATCATAATTGGCCACCAAATTATTTTTAAACAAATGAAAAATGGATGTCAACAACAACAAAAAATTCTAAGTGGTATGGGTTAGCGAATCAATTATATATTTTTTTTCAGAATTTGATCAATTTACAAAATTCGACTATTTACTTGTTCCATATATATTGATTATACTTTGGAATTTTGATGGACGTTGTCTGAAAAATTAGCTTGTTTATCAAATTAAAGAAAGATTTTGTTTTTTCTCAAAATTCCATTTTGCATCATTTTCTGATTTTCTAACATTCTTCATTCATATCTGGATTATTTTCCATCAGATTGTCTTCAAATTTGTCAGAATATTTCGTATGATGGGTTTTGCATCATGATGGCTTTGACTTTGGGCTAAACTAAAATTTAGTCGTTTGAATTTTTAAATTGGATTTTTTTCCTGTCGTTTCATGAGTGCCATATTTTCAATCGTAATCGAAAAACAATTCCTTAAATAAATTTTTCAAGACTTGCTAAACCTATCCATCATGATGTTGCTCTTGCTGTAGGAAACATTGTGTGTAAATTTGGAAGGTATCCGTTGGGTTTTGGTGCATCACTGTAGGAATTTATTTTTGGGGTGAGAGAATGAGTAAAGAGCCTTTTACAAGAAATCACTCGAACCCAGGACCTTCCGATATGAAAGCAAGTGTCATACCATAAGACCACATTGCTGCACATTTAATTTTTTTTATGGTGTGTGTTCGTCATCAAATTAGACCTCCTACCACCTAA
Organism: Berghia stephanieae; assembly: GCF_034508935.2. Lineage (NCBI taxonomy): Eukaryota > Metazoa > Mollusca > Gastropoda > Nudibranchia > Aeolidiidae > Berghia > Berghia stephanieae. The sequence continues at coordinate 3,684,040 of NC_088374.1, forward strand.
AAACAACAGGGAATACCAATATTGGCATTGCAATAAACAAAACGGATTTTTGACTATAGGTCCCCCTTTTAAGGTGAAATATTTCCTAGCTCAGATGGTTTGTTTAAGCGGACTAGTGCGTTCCACTGTGGAATTCTTTTTTTTCATAAAATTGTATTCACTGTCAGTGGTGACATATAATTTTACTGCCTAGTTTTGATTTCCATTACACACTATCCCTACCACTACGCCAGTGCTTTTACAGACTGAGTCCCTATCATCAGGGCTATTACGCACTGAGTCCCTACCACGAGCGCAATTAGCCATTGAGTCCCTACCACTAGTGCTATTAGCCACTGAGTCCCTACCACCAGTGATTTTGTAGACATTGAGTCCCTACCATCAGTGTTATTAGCCACTGAGTCCCTACCACCAGTGATTTTGTAGACATTGAGTCCCTCCAAAGTGTTATTAGCCACTGAGTCCCTACCACCAGTGATTTTGTAGACATTGAGTCCCTACCATCAGTGTTATTAGCCACTGAGTCCTTACCACCAGTGATTTTGTAGACATTGAGTCCCTCAGTGTTATTAGCCACTGAGTCCCTACCACCAGTGATTTTGTAGACATTGAGTCCCTACCATCAGTGCTATTAGCCACTGAGTCCCTACCACCAGTGATTTTGTAGACATTGAGTCCCTACCACCAGTGTTATTAGCCAGTAAGTCCCTACCACCAGCGCTATTAGCCACTGAGTCCCTACCACCAATGTTATTAACCATTGAGTCTATACCACCAGTGCTATTTGCCATTGAGTCCCTACCACCAGCACTATTGGTCACTGAGCCCCTACCACCAGTGTTAATTAGCCTTTGATCCCTACCATCAGCCATTGAGTCCCTACCACTAGTGCTATCAGTCATTGAGTCCCTACCACCAGTGCTTTTAGTTTTAGACATTGAGTCCCTACCAGCTAGACACTAACTATAGACATTGAGTCCCTAACTAGAGCTATCAGTATCAGCCATTGAGTTCCTGCCTGCGACCAGTGCTATTAGACATTGTGTCCCTACCACCAGTACAATTAGTTACTGAGTCCCTACCACCAGTGCTATCCAGCCATAGAGACCCTACCACCAGTGCTATTAGCCACCGAGTCCCCACCACCAGCGCAATTAGTCATTGAGTCCCTACCACCAGCGCAATTAGTCATTGAGTCCCTTCCACCAGTGCTATTTGCCATTGAGTCCCTACCACCAGTGCTATTAGCCACTGAGTCCCTACCACCAGTGCAATTAGCCACTGAGTCCCTACAACCAGCGCTATTAGTATTAGCCACTGAGTCCCTACCACCAGTGCTATTAGCCATTGAGCCCCTACCACCAGTGCTATTAGCCATTGAGCCCCTACCACCAGTGCTTTTAGCAACTGAGTCCCTACCACTAGTGCTATCCAGCCATAGAGACCCTACCACCTGTGCTATTAGCCACTGAGTCCCTACCACCAGTGCTATCCAGCCATAGAGACCCTACTACCAGTGTTATGAGCCAGTGAGTCCCTACCACCAGTGCTATTAGCCACTGAGTCCCTCCCACTACCACCAGCGCTATTACTATTATTTCTATTAGCCATTGTCATTGAGTCCCTACCACCAGTACTATGTGCCATTGAGTCCTTACCACCAGCGCTATTAGCCTTTGAGCCCCTACCACAGCGCTATTAGCCATTGAGTCCCTACCACCAGTGCTATCCAGCCACTGAGTCCCTACCACCAGTGCTATGTGCCACTGAGTCCTACCACCAGTGTTATGTGCCACTGGGTCCTTACCACCAGCGCTATTGGCCTTTGAGCCCCTACCACCAGCGCTACCCAGCCATCAGGGTGAGAATGACTGGTCACTAAAAAGGAGGAAATTTTTCATCGTGAAGATCATGACCCATCCATGCGACCATAACCTATAAATTTGAATTTCACTAAAAATTTTACTGAGATGCGATCCAAGATTTATCTCAGCAATTTCTGATACAACTCGGTGGAATTTCAAAAGTTGAAAGTGTAATTACAACATTTGGTGGTTGTAGTAGGGACGATGATGTGGTGGTGGTTGTAGTAATAGCGGTGGTAGGGATGATGTGGTAGTGATTGTAGTAGTAGTGGTCGTATGGATGATTGTGTGGTGGTGGTTGTGGTAGCTGTGGTAGGAATGGTGATGTGGTGGTAGGGATGATGTTGTGGTGGTTGTAGTAGTAGTGGTGGTATGGATGATGATGAGGTGATGGTTGTAGTAGTGGTAGTAGGGTTGATGATGTGGTGGTGGTTGTAGCAGTAGAGGTGGTAGTGATGATGGTGTGGTGGTGGTTGCAGTAGTAGTGATGGTAGGGATGATGGTGTGATGGAGGTGGTAATATTAGTGGTGGTAGGGATGATGGTGTGGTGGTGGTTGAAGTAGTGGTAGTAGGGTTGATGATGTGGTGGTGGTTGTAGTAGTAGATAATGTGATGGTAGTTGTGGTAGTGGTGCTAGGGATGATGGTGTGGTGGTGGTAGGGGTGATCTGGTAGTGGTGGTGGTAGGGATGATGAAGTGGTGGTGATTGTAGTAGTAGTGGTCTTAGAGATGATGTGATGGTGGTTGTAGTAGTAGTGGTGGTGGGATGATGATATTGTGGTGGTTGTAGTAGTGGTAGTAGGGTTGCTGATGTGGTGGTAGCTGTAGTAGTAGTGGTGGTAGGGATGATGTGGTGCTATTTGTAGTAGTAGTGGTGGTAGGGATGATGATGTGGTAGTGATTGTAATAGTAGTGGCGGTAGAGATGTTGATGTAGTGGTTTTGGCGAGTGTTTTTTTTTTATTCAGTGATGATAATAATAATAGCAATGTGTCAAAAAGGAGGAAAATTTCTCGGTCTATCGATCAAACACAAGCAACGTGTAAAAATAACAGGAACATAGTTTTGTATTAGTATTATGTAATATATTACATTTACTAGTATAAATCCATTCTTATCATTAGATATAAATTTACTTTTTGTAAACATTTAATGAATTTGTCCTTTCCACATGTTGTTATTCAAATAAAAGGCCAGAAAGTATTGTTTTGTTTCGATTTTTACTTTATAAAGCAGGCTACAGTATCTTTGTTACCGAAACCTAGTAGTTATTCAGCATATAAATACAACCCAAGAATCTCTCAAATTGCCAAAGGCATAAAGAAAAAAGATTAAACTAAGCCAATCACCATTGCTTTATTCTAATACTGTATATGATCTCTATATACCAGATGATTTAATGGATGGTTGCGAAAGAAAGAAAGAGAGAGAGAGAGAGAGAGGGGGGGGGGGGGGGGGGGAGAGAGGAGAGTATTCTCTGCCAATATAACATTTTGAATTCTATATCAAAAACAGGGGGGAAAAGGAAACGAGAAATAGAAAGGAAAAGGGGGGGGGGTGAAGAGAGAGAAAGAGAGAGAGAGAGAGAGAGAGAGAGAGAGAGAGAGAGAGAGGGGAGAGGAGAGTATTCTCTGCCAATATAACATTTTGAATTCTATATCAAAAACAGGGGGGAAAAGGAAACGAGAAATAGAAAGGAAAAGGGGGGGGGGGGGAAGAGAGAGAGAGAGAGAGAGAGAGAGAGAGAGAGAGAGAGAGAGAGAGAGAAAGAGAGAGAGAGAGAGAGAAAGAGAGAGAGAGAGATTAAAAAGGCAATAAGTACCTACAACAGAGAAACAAATCCAGACCCATTTGTCCCTCCCCTTCCCCTTCCACAATCAACTAACTAATCAAAGAACACTACTGGTCTTCTGTGTCAATTGTGACATCTGGTGTCATACTGTCTGGCCCAACGTCATAAAAACGGGACTGTCACCAAATTTCACAAGACTGAGCACAGGTGTCAAAATATGACATAAGACATAATGGTGATTTTGTGGGTTTGAGGAAAATGTTTGACACGGCAAATTTGAAAAAGGAGGAAATGTGATGGGATGGGCGGAGATAAACTACCATTTAGTTTTTAGGCGGAAGATTCTCAGCCCTGAGCCATAGAGCCCCTTCCACAGTGCCAGTGCTATCCAGCCATAGAGCCCCTACCACCAGTGCTATCCAGCCACTGAGTCCCTACCACCAGTGCTATCCAGCCACTGAGTCCCTACCACCAGTGCTATTACCCATTTGAGATAGAACTAAATTGACGTCACTCAGTTCTTTATTATCGTTTTTAGCCATTTTTTAAATGATTAGTTCTCATTGATTGTATCAAGACAAAACTATAAAAGGTTGAGGTTACACATCGATTAGTAGAGTGGTATTATCACGGAGATCAGTTTTCCCAAATAATTCCAGGTGATGGGGAAAAAACATCCGGTTAAAAAAGGTTTTGACGAAATATGCAGTGAAGACATGCGAAGGCAAAATATGCCACCGCACATAATAAATAATCTACCAATCCTTAAGTACGGCTAACTAAGCAATCTACACGACATATCATTAAGTACGGCTAGCCAGCCAGTCTGACTGTCATTAAGTACGGCTAGACTGGTAGGCTAGACGTACTTAAGTACGCCTAGACTGGCAGGCTAGCCGTCATTAAGTACGGCTAGCCTTTTCCATAGGAAAAAATGTGACAAAAGCACAGCATCCCAATCCCAATGGATAATCACGTATAATTCAGAAACAGCTTCAGATACAACTTTCAAATTTTTACATGTGGTAAATAAACATCTCTGTAATACATTGCAAACAGAAAATGAATTATTTTGAGAAAGAAAAGTATAGTTTAGAGCTGAGACAGCTGAAATCAAGGAAAAATAGATCACGACATGCAAATGAATGGCCGATTGGAATTTTGGAAAAGTCAATAATAAAATATTTATTCACATGAAGATAGACCAAATACACCACTGAATCGGCGTCATTTAGTTGTTCACTTTGAACTTTTCAAAATGAAAATAGACCTCATACAAGCAAAGATATGAACTGACAAATGTTTGAGGTGGTGTACTCTTCTTAGTTGATAGAGTGAGAATGACGAGAAATGAGTTGCCACTTAATTAAGGAAAAAAATTGTCGTATCTAGTTTACTTACCTTCTTTGTTGACTTTTTAATAAAAAGTACATTATTCTCATTTTCGAATGTTTTCAAATTGGAGAAAAGATGAGAATGTCTCGTTTACCGAGATGGCCATTTTTTTTGCTTCACACTAGTGTTGGCCCAACAGTGTTGGGTTATTTGATCGCTTTTACTCGATCGACGACCGAGCGCCAAGCCACGAGTCAGTGCTCGATCTCAATGCCGGAAGAGCGAGTTAGTAAAACGATCACTCGATCGTAAAACGATCAAGCGGGTTGTGAGCTTGAGACGATCTTGACACGTGAGACGAGCTTGAGACGATCAGGATTCGAGCGAGCGGAGGGGTAACGAGTGTTTCGAATCATTTCAAATTCAAACGATCACAGTTTGCCATCCGATACCAATCGCCAATGTTTGCACACGGTAGTCTGTGGTTCTTCCACAGCCCTCACTCCTTGTCAGATGTTAGTGTGTCTGGGTGGCAGTGGCAGGGAAATTCGTATAGGTGTATCACGCGTGTGTGACAAGACTTCATTAAACCTACTAAAGTTTGACTATCACACACACACACACACACATACACACACTAAGGCTATTTCTATGACACACACGCATCCCTCTATCAATGAACACTCCTACAGTAGTGCGGCTATGTGGTCTAGTCATGACGTAACTATAGGTAGTACTCTAGTCGACCATGGCTCTCGTGCATTATAATGGTCTAGTGGTATGACACCCGCTTTGGGATCGGAAAGTCCTGGGTTCGAGCCTCGCGCTCGGTGCATAGTTGAGTCTTTGGACAAGGCTCTTTACTCACATTCTCTCACCGTACTCAGGTGTAAAATGAGTACCTGGCCGTTAACAGCGTTGTCTTTGTCTGAAAAATTGTAATATCGCCTAACAGGCGGCATGTCCCGTCCTACATATTAAATGTTGCTGTTGACCGGGGACCCCTTTACAAAGCGCTTTGATCACATTTAGTGGATATTGTAAAGCTCAATTTTTTAAAGTAAAACATTAGCTTTGAATATGGAATGTTTCAATTTTAGATGCCTGTGTATTCTTTGTTAGTTCCCATCATCATCATCATCATCATCGTCATCATCATCATCATCATCATCATCATCATCATCATCAGGGGCAGCGGTACGGTCTTTGGTTGGCACCCGAAAGGTACCGAGTTCGATCACCCGCCGCTGAGTGGTCTTGAGCAAGTCACCTTGCCCTAACTAAATTTGCGGCGCTGCACTGCGGCTATCGATTGGGTTATTCCAGTCTTCCCTTAGAATAGACCCGAAAGACGAATCTCCCCTATGGGATGAATAAAGGGAATTATGTTTAATTTATTTATCATCACCATCATATCAGCGGGATCATCATCATCACCACCACCACCACCACCCTAATAATAATGGATAAAATAAATATCAACACATTTCAATGTAATAATCAATCTAAAATCAATCAGTGCTCCTAAAAGACCCTTTGATTTCTTTGTCTAATTCGTTCCATACTTTTGGAGTCCCGACAAAGAAAGATTTTCAGCTAACTATAGTTTATATATGGGAATATTAATCAGTCGTTTATATTGGAATCGGAGTTGTCTAGCAGGTGTATTAGTTCAAAGCGCATTTCCAAGGATTTACCATGCTCAATGAACTTCACAATATTTTATTTAATTTATTCCTCCGGCACGCCATATCGACCATACATCCATTTCGTACAGTAGGTACCGATCGCTGTTTGGAGTCTTTTTGTATTAAAGCTCTTTACAATACCCGTCATTGCTTATAAGATAAGAATACATTCACACCTGAGTCAAGTGCCTGACACACGGACTTAACGTCTGGATCACAATTTTCAACAATCACTGTCACTCATCCGGCCATTGACAAGGCTTGATTTTGTGACAAGAGACACCGTACCACTGAGCGACCGAACAAATAATCACCATCTGCGCCATCGTCATCATCATCATCATCATCATTATCATCATCCTCATCACAGCCGTAACAGCCAGCAAAACCACAATCATCATCTTCGGGTCCGGTCTATCCGTGTGGGGGGTGGGGGTGGAACCTGCTAAAGTATTTCATTTTTTAAACAGAAACACGATAATCATCATCATCATCATCATCATCATCATCGTCATCCATTGTCGTCGGCATCGTTATCATCGTGTCCGGGCAATCCGTGTGTGTCTGGGTGTGGAACCTGCTAAATATTATTATTATCTACCTACCTAATAAAAACACACCATTCTTGTTCATTTATTTTTCAAATAATGAAATGAAAGGCACGACCTTTCCCGCACACACAAGAGGCGATGACGACCAGTGACAAATTATGGGAGGTGGGGGCGGCCGACAACTTTTGGCGCGACATAAATATGAAATGTTAAGGTGACAGCGGGATGATGGTGGTGGGAGGGGGGGGGGGTCTCAACCCTTCACCATCAACAACTGTTTGATGGCGTGTGTGTGTGTGTGTGTGTGTGTGTGTGTGTGTGTATGTGTGTGTGATGCGACGAACGATCATAATCAAGGCTGCCAGACAGCCAGATTTCTTCTTGCCCAAGTAGTCAAATAGACCCCAAATAGCCCAACACCACAAGCATTCTGACTCCCTTGAAAAACTCATTTGTTTTGATTAACAAAACAATCGACTACAGTTGGATAAACTTATCTTTTCATTTTTTTTTAAATAAAAGATTTTTTTTTTAAATGAATAATAATAGAAAAGCGTTTCTTAGTAACCAATTTTGAACTTGGCCATCTGGCAGCCCCCATCATAACCAGCTGCAGTCAAGCCAGCCACAGACATAAGAGAGGGAGGGGTATGTGAAGTTTCCTGTGGCAAACGAGTTGCTCGTGTTTTTTTTTTTCAAACGAATCACTGCTCGATGACGTCACTGACTCGAAACCCGCCCGAAACCGACTCGATTTTAGAGGACTCGATCGAAAACCCGCTCGATTTGATCGTTTCAAACTCGACCCAGCACTACTTCACACTTCTCAAAGAAAGACCGCGAAAAGTGGAGGCTGGGGTCGGCTGGTCCTTGAAAGCTCACAAATGTAACTTTAAACGCATAAGAGTGCTGGGAGTAGGTAGCTACAAATAGTCTTCAAAAGTCGTGACGTCATCCCGCGCAGCAACGCATGGTAACGAACCGGCTGGCTCTAAACAATCGAGAAAAATGGCTGACACTAACTTTATTTCCATCACCGCCCTTATGAAATACTTCTCCAATGAGCATAAAAGTGTCTCCCGAGGTGAAAATCATCATCAGTCAGGTCATGTTTTGACTTTCACTTACTCAGATGGCATGATGTTCGGCAAAGTTCAAGCCAGCACGAAGAATAAAGAGTATTCTGTGAAGGTAAGTCGTTTCGTCTTCTCACTCTCAAATCTCACATCCCCGTAAAACTACTGTTGGACAATAATCAGTTTACTTTGAGTTTAGGCAGATTTAGTTTATCCAATGGAAATATTTTACTGTTAACGTTCGATTTTAGTTAGAGAGAGAGAGAGAGAGAGAGAGAGAGAGAGAGAGAGAGAGAGAGAGAGAGAGAGAGAGAGAGTCTTTGAGGTCTTGCTTCGCTAATTTTCGTTGCTATTGACTATAGTCTAGATACTACATACTATTTAGTATCGTATTGTAACCTTTATTATAATACTCATATATGAGCATCACAATCACCAATCACGCTAGACATTTTATCATACTTCATGTGGTAGGCATAGGGGCAGCGTGGATCAGCGGTACGAAAAGGTACCGAGTTCGTTCACCCGCCGCTGCGCTGTGTGGCCTTGAGCAAGTCACCTCGCCCTAGCTCAATTTGCGGCGCTGCACCGCGGTTATTCCAGTCTTCCCTGGGAATAGACCCTAGAGATAAATTTCCTCTATGGGATGAATAAAGGGAATCTTATTTATTTATTTAGACCAGTGTTAGTCACGGTAAACTAAACTTCCTATTGGGTTAAGGTGTAATGTAAATGTTGCAGCTTGAAACTCGAAGAAATCAATAACATTGTGAAATTGAATGTGAACTTCAATTTAACATACGAAAACAGATAAAATGGACGTTTCGGGTTTCCCCTTTATCAACAAAGCAAGATGAATGAAAGAACCACTTAATTTTTTTTTTTAATTGAGCTTTTATATAGCGTAATATCCACTAAATGAGCTCAAAGTGCTTTACAAGGGGTCCCTGGCCAACAGCATCATTTAACATGTAAGACGGGACATGATGCCTGTTAGGCGATATTACAATTTTTTCGGACAGAGACAACGCTGTTAACGGCCAGGTATTCATTTGACACCTGAGTACGGTGAGAGATTGTGAGTAAAGAGCCTTCTCCAAGGACTCAACTATGCGCCGAGCGAGACCCAAACCCAGGACCTTCTGATCTGAAAGCGAGTGTCATACCACACGACCACAACAGACGTTTTACTAGTTTGTTTGTTTTTTGCCTATTGAGCATGGTCGCAGCTCTAAATTTGAATCTTTTATTCTTTTACTTCCACAGATCTATCTTGATGATGCCTTGGGTTGATTCAGTCCAAAACTAATTTGTCATATTTTATTTAACAATGTTAATGACATTGAACATACATTGATACAGCAATGCCATAATTTGTCATGTTTATCATGTAAAATCATGTATGGGTGACCTACAAAACCATTATTTTGAATGGTGATTTGATGGTGATGAACAAAATATGTGTGTTGTACAAAATAAATGGCAAAGCTAACAAAATGCAGTCTCCTTAATAAGAGGAGACTGGAGATTGACAAGTGCTGCAACTAATTGAAAAATAATATCAGATGTTTCTCTTAACATGGTTGGAATATATGAGAGGATGTTAACATTTTAGTCTTTCATTAGCCCTCTGAACATGAAGCAATTTCTTTTGTTAATAAAATCTCATTTTCAGTAAATTTATTATGTAAAAAGGGAGGGATATTTACAGTTACTCCTTGAGGTAAAATATCTTGAATCAGGAAACCTTTATCTGCTAAAATTAAATCTCCAGGGCTTAAAATTAAAAGTTTTAGTAATCCACAATTTTGTACAATGACCTTATCCGAGACAGACCCTGGATAAAGTTTAGAAACAAAATTTATCACACCATTTGGACTCACACCAACAAGAGCTTTAACAGAATTCATGGACCTAAAAGACGAATAAGTTAACCGTTGGTTATCCATTTCTTTAGGAATAGCAATTTGGTCATCTGTACAATCAATGATCATTCTGCAATTTGGAAATCTTAAAAATGATGATGGAGCTGATAGTTTATTTTTATGTCTAGAAGGGCATGTAACCTTCATAACATTTTCAAAGAGAAGCTTATGGCTTATGTAAAACATGAATAAAAGTTTGTATAATATTTGTTATAGTACTTTCACAAACGCTAAACAATTGTGAAATTTCATAGGTGAGTGTAGTTCTGTCTAAGTTTCATAAGTGTAATGAAAATTTGGTCTTTTAATGCAACTGTCTCTTCCTGAACTTCCCACCCACTATAATAAATAAGGTTACCTCTAAAGCACTCAACATATTGAACAATAATATCAAATATTTTAAAACAATGTACACCTGTCTCCATTCGAAGAACTTTTTCTGTAAGGCTTGAAACAGTGTAAGTGCGTTGAATCTAACTAAGTTGGGGTTTTTTAAGCTAGCTATTTCCTTATTTTTGTCTGTAATTTCTTGTTCTTGAATTAAATTTGTTGTTCTATTTAAAATATCCTCACTTGTTCTACAATCTGTTTTTTTTTAAAGATGGAATCCTGCGATGATGGTGACGAGAGTTGAGATGATGATGAGGGAGAAGATAATGAGGATGATGATGAGGAGGAAAATAATGATGATGAGGAATCTGTTTTTTTTTAAAGGTGGGACTTGGTGATGATGATGAAGAGAGTTGAGCTGATGATGATGATGATGATGATGATGATGATGATGATGATGATGATGATGATGATGATGATGGTGGTGGTGGTGGTGGTGGTGGTGGACTTCTTGATGTTGGTGCCAATTGAGATGGGGTGGGAATTCCTTGTGTCACTTTTCTTTTCTTTCTTTCTGGCTCTGATGGAAACAATTTATTTTTATTTCTGTCAAACAATTCAGGGAGGTTGGCTTTGTCACCATCTCTGAAGTGACAAGAACACACTCTTGATGATGATATTGGATCTTTTGTCCTTTCTCCTGAAAAGAAAAGATTTTTTAAAAACCCAATAATTCTGTTGGGCATATTGGGTATATTATTTGATAAGTAGGCTACCTTGTTTTAGACTATCTTGTTTGACACCAGCTCAATGCATGATAAATCAAAGGTGTGCAAGAGTCTAGGTTACTGGTGGGTCTCTCGCCTGTCTTTTATGAAATCGCACATTCAGCAAAATGTCGCACTTCCTCATTACTTCTTTTGATGATTTTGACTAGGTATATAAAAATATGAATTCTTAAATTTACACAGTTAAAGTTGATCTTGGGGTTGAGTGTGGCAAGACTGGCGTTTTCTCTTTATTTCAGTCAGTACTGTACTGGACAGTGCGGTGATGGAAACTTTGGAGTGTCAACAATCGGGCACAGGTAAAGGAGAGAGGTCCCTGTCGCCATCTTGCTTTGTTCACACAGAGTTGCCACCTCGGCTGTCGGGGAGGGGAGGCATGGCAGAATCAGAGAAACTTTCCAAAAAAGAGGAAAGTATGTGTGTTTGTGTGTGTGTGTGAGAGAGAGAGAGAGAGAGAGAGAGAGAGAGAGAGAGAGAGAGAGAAATATCTGCGTGAGGGGGGGGGGGGGGGGGGGGAGAGGTTCCGATATTTTATTTATTTATTTTCATTTTGCCATAAAGGTATCGAGTTTAAAGTAAGATTTTAACAAATATTTTCTTCTCTTTCTTCTATTTTTCTCCTTTTAAAAAAATTATCACTTATCAGTAGAACTGAACTCTCATTCAGTTTATCTATCAGCCTTAACATCAAAACGTGTAGATTGAGATATCATTTTTGCTTCAACTTCAATAAAAACCTAGTTTGGAATGTATTTTTATTTATAATTTCGTGCAACTGTACACTTTAATCATAAAATATAGGTCTACGTAAGCTAGAACTAGACCTAGATCTGGACTACGAACTCTATCAAATGTTCGACGAGGAGTGCGTGCTTACCTGACTAAAGTGATACACTTTTTCTTCAATTTTTTGTCTGCCTCTCATTTGGAAATCTGTAAAACTTGCAGGAGTGACTCTCTGACTGGTGCAGACAATCTGGTACAAAACACTGGACCATATTTAAGATAAAAATTGTTTTTTTTTTTAGCGATTTTCCAATTATTCCTTTCCCGGACCAAGCACGGATTTTTTGTTTAGAGCCAGCCGATTCGTTGCTAGGCGGACGTGACGTCAGACTGTGGTAAAGGAGCGGTGGTTTGCAACTTTAAACACATAAGAGTTCTGGGAGTACAAATAGTGAAAAGCGGTAGTTTTCGCTATTTGTAGTGGTAGTACAAATAACCACTTCGTTCTGTATTTGGACATGGGGAAAGTTATATTGTAACAACTGTAGGATGTTTTTGTTAATAAATTTATATAAATATAATAATAATCTATAAATAATCGAAAGATAAAACCAGAAAATAGAAGTTGCATTGAAGGTAAAATAATGTTTTAGAAAGACCTTATTAAATGTGATGAGCAGTCAAGTGGCTCCGTAGCGCAGTGGACAAGCTGTCAGACTCTAACCTTGAAGTTCCACTCCCATTGTAGACATATTTTTTAAAGGTCTACTTTATTGAGAAAGACATCATTTTTGTTTGTTTATTTTCTTTCAAAAACTTTTTATTTTTATTATGTTTTTTCAAAAACTTCGATTTTAATTTACTAAAATCATTTATTTATTTGAGATCAGTATTTGTGTGCCATGCTTTTTTTTTTTAACCTTTGATTTTTCAAACTATTGTTATTATTCTTTAATTTATTATAATTGTATAAACGTACACCGGTAATCACTAAGCAGCGTGCGAAACTACAATCTAAAACTATTTAAACCTCATGAACGTATGCAGCAACATTTTCATTAATTTGCCATCACCGACGACGGAGGTGCATCAAAACGCCACCTATTGTAAAGCGCTTTGGGACTTCGACATTTAGCGCTATAGGCGAACACTTTATTATTATTATTATTATTAGTATTATTATTATTATTATTATTGTGATGTTTTGAATTTAATTATTACACAGAACCTGAAGATCAATCACAGACAGCCAGTTCTGGTGACAGGATGTTTATTAGGGAGCGTTCACATATTACGTCATCAAAAATTTGCGCTTTTTAGACCCCCCCCCCCCCTCCCCCAAGTCATCACTTGTCATCATTGACCTGACCCCCCCCCCCCCCCCAACAGATGATGACGTCATCTAATTTAATAAAAACTAAAAGATAACTTTAATTTCACAATATTTATTATTCGTTTTTCAAACCATAAACATTGATTATCAACGTTTGATAAAACACATTCAGACATTTTATTAATTTCAGAAACTGTTGATAATTTATGTTTTACGATACAACGGGGACATGAAATTTAAATTTGCAAAGATAAAATCTAACAAACATTATTTAAATTAGGCTACTTGGTGCAGGTGCTATTAAAAAAAAATTCAGAAAGTGTAATTTAAAATAGTATAGGAGGCAAATTATTTTATAGCATATTAGTCTTTTAGTGGAATGAATTTCTGTTTCAATTTCCAAACATAAAATTAATTGATTCAAAATGTTTCTGCCTTGGACCTCTGGCAATGTACTATAAATAGTATCATCAATTTCATCTTCATCGTCATCATTTTCTCCCATTTGCTGTTCTTCATGTATGCCGCATTTTCGTGAATGGTCTTTCATTGCTGTGATCGAGGAGTGATACAATGAACATTTAGGGCAAGTTCGCCTTTTGAGAAGTGATACCCCTTTCCCATTTTGTTTCTTGAGAGATGGGCAATACTCATCATAGCAATTTATCTTTAGCTGTTTTGAAAGGAACAAACTTTGAATAGGCTTAATTTGCCTATGTTTTGATGACATCATCTTGGGTCTGACCCCCCCCCCCCCCCCCCCCCCATGTCAACACATGTCAACATTTGGTAGACCCCCCCCCCCTCCCCCCCTAGCTGATGACGTAATATGTGAACGCTCCATTACTGGATTTTAAAGGGGCATCACTCTACAATCAACAATACATGTTATACCTTGTCATTCAAAGGACATAACTCAATAATAGCCAATACATACATACATATACACATACATAACACAGTTGTTTCCCTTGATATATTACGTTAATGTTACTTAATTATTATTATTATTATTATTATTATTATTATTATTATTATTATTATTATTATTATTATTATTATTATTATTAAAACTTTTAAATACTTGCAAACTACACATCGAAACAAATGAAAATACAAAGTAGTTACCATCAAACCTTATCGAAGCTATTCTGGAGATCTAGATAGTACGCGCTTGGCTAAGAAGCTCACAACATTGCCATTCGGAAGTATAACGGACCAACACACAAAACGGTGTGTATCCATGAACGTTTATAGTCGGATTATTACAGTTCAGTGAGCATTACTCATAAACACGGATGGCAAAACACAATAACAAAGTCCTGAGTGACGTCATCTGCATACTATCTATACAGCATAGTAAACAGAAAAAAGTAATAAACAAAAAAAAAAAAAAATGAATTTAACAGCTTCAAAAAAAAAAAGAACAAAATAACAAACACGAAAAATTTTTCGGGCTCAAAACCCTTCTTCAGAAAAAAAAAATCCGGATAGACGACAGGTATATTTTTGACATCCTCTCTGTAGAAAACTCTTGGAAAGATTTGGTATTTTGTTATTTTCTGAAGCGGTTCTTTTCATTTTTGTTTATTACTTTTTACATTCCACATCTTCTCACAGCTTTGTTATGGCCTGGCACTGACCAAAAAATGACGTCAAAATGCCAGTCTTTTGCCACAAAAGAAAA
>NC_088374.1:3704135-3744135 GCF_034508935.2 Berghia stephanieae
AAATATCAATAGAAAAGTAAAACAAAATTCCAATCAACAAATCAGTCGAGGGAAAGTACACATATGGATACATAACACGCGTTGCTATTTGTGTGGATGTTGTAAGAGTAAGATGTATGTCTTTCAAAATCGGTGCTGTAAGATTGAATCCCATGCGTGTCGCTTGTATTTTTTATTTTTTTTCTTCTTTTTTTTTTCTATTGGATTTCTTTCTACAAAATGTTATAAATGTTGCCCCAGGACGACTATGTGGTCTAGTGGTATGACACTCTCTTTCGGATCGGAAGTTCCTGAGCTCGAGCCTCGCTCGGTGCATAGTTAGTTGAGTCCTTGGAAAAGGCTCTTTACTCACATTCTCTCATCGTACTCAGGTGTAAAAAGAAGTGAGTACCGGGCCTTTAACAGCATTGTCTCTGGCGGAAAAAAAATTGTAATATCGCTTAACAGGCATCATGTCTTGTTCTACTGTCGGTTAGCTCAAGTTTAACACAAATATAAATGACCCTTTACCCCCACCCCCCCTCTCTCTCTCTCTCTCTTTTCTTTTCTTTTAAATATATTTTTATTCTCTCTTTTATTCGCTTCCTTTGAAATATTGTAAATTGTAAATATTCGTCCCGATATATATTTTCTATTGTTAAAAATGTGAGTCAATGAATTTTAAAAATCTCGGTCAGAGACAGGAAAGAAAAGGAAATGAATATCTCGCTCAACAAGTAATCAAATACAACAAAAAAAAAAAGTACAAAAATTAAATTTTTAAAGATTATATCTTGCTCATTTAAAAGTGATTACGGGATCAGAAAAAAATTTTTAAAAATATGAATAATAAATAATAATAATACAAATACAAATAATAATAACAACAGTAGTAGTAATAAACCAAATTTTTTGTATACTTCATGTCCATTTTTTCTGGTCTTCAGATGTCGATTTCAAAGTCTTTTTGAGTTAAAACCCCTGCTGCATTGAAGTACTGATACCCTCATAAATAAATGGCAACCTATTCCCTCCCCCCCCCCCCCCCCCCCCCCCCCCCCCAACACACACACACACATATACATTCACGCCAATATGCACAAAGCCAAGACATATTGCAAAGTCTTTTTGAGTTGAAGCCCCTGCTGCATTGAAGAACTGATACTCTCATAAATAAATGGCAACCTATTCCCTTCCCCCCCCCCCCCCCAACACACACACACACACACACACACACACACACACACACACACACACACACACTTACATTCATGCCAATATGCACAAAGCCAAGACATATTGCAAAGTCTTTTTGAGTTGAAGCCCCTGCTGCATTGAAGAACTGATACTCTCATAAATAAATGGCAACCTATTCCCCCCCCCCCCCCCAACACACACACACACACACACACACACACTTACATTCACGCCAATATGCACAAAAAGCCAAGACATATTGCAAAGTCAGTTCAATGCAATAAATCAATAATATCTTTTATATATATATGAGAAGCAAGATAGGTCTAGTTTGTGTTGTGTTGTGTGTGTGTGTGTGTGTGTGTGTGTGTGTGTGTGTGTGTGTGTGTGTGAATGAGTATGTGTCACCAAAGTAATTTGTAATTTTAAGCGCTAAGAGTCTGGTGTCTCGGAGTTATAGTGCTATATAAGTTTTCAACATCATTATTATTGTTATTATTGTTATTATTATTATTATTATTATTATTATTATTATTATTATTATTATTATTATTATTATTATTATTATTATTATTATTATTATTATTATTATATATATTTTCAGGTGTGGGCAAAACCAGTGTTGTGATACGATATGTGGGTGGTATGTTTAGTAAAGCCGTAAGCACCACCATTGGGGCCTCATTCTTCACATACAAGTTGTAAGTATTCATTAAAAAAAAAAAAAAGAGAGAAATTAGAAGATAATTCCCCCCTCAAAAAATCTGAGTATTTATCTAGCGCAATATCCAGAAGCCCCTACTCTTCCGATTTGCTTTTCGAGGAGTCCTTCCGCTTAATCGGTCTGTATGTCACTTTACTGTAGAACGAGCTTAAGTCTCAAGGGGATATTTATTAGCTTTAGGCGACCACGAGTTGTTATTTTTCAAACCTGTTGCTATGCTATCTTGTGTTGACAACGTCTCTCAGTCATCCTATGAATGTAACAACAAGAGATGAAATGAGTAGGAAAGTGCCAGAAGACAATGGAGAATAATTTTATTTTGGGGCGGTGATGGGGGTTTGATCCTAAAGTAATATCGAATGGCTACACCTCTATTTTGAATCTTTCAATCCATTCTTCAAATTCTTTTCCTGCCTTATAGGCTGTCTCGTAGCCTCCTGATAGGCTTGTCACTGGGTAGTGGATGACGATGTGGTCCATTGTCTCAGGGCCTCCTTGGCAATGACGGCATGCATCTGATTCTCTCAGATTCCATCTATGCATGTTAGCTGCGGTTCTGCCATGTCCTGTCAAAATGCGGTTGGTGGTGACCCAGCATTTTCGGCTATTGCAGAGAAAGCCAGGTTTTCTTTCTGTTGGGTCGGGTATGATGTCGCCTTCCCTGGGACTGTTTTGTTTCCACATCGACATCCATTCCTATGAATACTACTCACGATGGTTATATAAACCTATGGCAGGCCGAGATTGTCACTTGCTATTCTTCAAACAACCTCGGAATTCAACTCACTTTTCTGAATTAAAAATTCACCCCATATACCGGAGCATACTCAATGTCTCAATTGTTTCTATGTTATATGTTTGTGTTGAGAATATTGGCTATTAAGCTTAACTGCTGGCCTACTAACTTCGCTGTGGTTGTGTGTGTTGTACCCGCTACCTCCAGTAGTCGGTGACAGAGGGATCTAGTAATGAATGACCTGAGTTTGATACAAATTTTTTTGGGTTCGTGGATAGCTCATACGGTAGAGTCACGCTCTCACCGGCCAGGCAGAGTTGTCGTACCAATAAGGTCGCGGGTTCAAACCCCATCAACCGCTGAAAATTTTTTATTCTCTATTGTCTTCTGGCACTTTTCTATTCACTTCATCTCTTGTTGTCTTCAAACAATGCATGGTTGATTGTATGAAAAATGTTCTGGGCTGGGAAATAACAAAGCATAGTGCAGGTTACTGTACTGTGTAAGCCCATAAACGGGTGACCAACAAATCATTGCATAAAGAAGGCAAATTTGTGCAATGTCAGTCTGAGCAAAAAAAAAAAAAAGATCAATAAAATCATGATAAAGAGAAGGCAAATCTGTTACTGTGTAAATTTCCCATTAAAGTATAACACAAAGAAGGCCGAAACTGTGTTATACAGGCCGGTTCGAAACAAACTAAATATAGCACAGGCCGGTTTGAAACAAACTAAATATAGCACAGGCCGGTTCGAAACAAACTAAATATAACACAGGCCGGTTCGAAACAAACTAAATATAACACAGGCCGGTTCGAAACAAACTAAATATAGCACAGGCCGGTTCGAAACAAACTAAATATAACACAGGCCGGTTCGAAACAAACTAAATATAGCACAGGCCGGTTCGAAACAAACTAAATATAGCACAGGCCGGTTCAAAACAAACTAAATATAGTACAGGCCGGTTCGAAACAAACTAAATATAGCACAGGCCAGTTCGAAACAAACTGAATATAACACAGGCCGGTTCGAAACAAACTAAATATAGCACAGGCCGGTTCGAAACAAACTAAATATAGCACAGGGCGGTTCGAAACAAACTAAATATAACACAGGCCGGTTCGAAACAAACTAAATATAACACAGGCCGGTTCGAAACAAACTAAATATAGCACAGGCCGGTTCGAAACAAACTAAATATAGCACAGGCCGGTTCAAAACAAACTAAATATAACACAGGCCGGTTCGAAACAAACTAAATATAGCACAGGCCGGTTCAAAACAAACTAAATATAACACTGGCCGGTTTGAAAAACAAACTAAATATAACACAGGCCGGTTCGAAACAAACTAAATATAACACAGGCCGGTTCGAAACAAACTAAATATAGCACAGGCCGGTTCAAAACAAACTAAATATAACACAGGCCGGTTCGAAACACAAACTAAATATAACACAGGCCGGTTCGAAACACAAACTAAATATAACACAGGCCGGTTCGAAACAAACTAAATATAACACAGGCCGGTTCGAAACACAAACTAAATATAACACAGGCCGGTTCGAAACAAACTAAATATAACACAGGCCGGTTCGAAACACAAACTAAATATAACACAGGCCGGTTCGAAACACAAACTAAATATAACACAGGCCGGTTCGAAACAAACTAAATATAACACAGGCCGGTTCGAAACACAAACTAAATATAGCACAGGCCGGTTCGAAACACAAACTAAATATAACACAGGCCGGTTCGAAACAAACTAAATATAACACAGGCCGGTTTGAAACAAACTAAATATAACACAGGCCGGTTCGAAACAAACTAAATATAGCACAGGCCGGTTCGAAACAAACTAAATATAACACAGGCCGGTTCAAAACAAACTAAATATAGCACAGGCCGGTTCGAAACACAAACTAAATATAACACAGGCCGGTTCGAAAAACAAACTAAATATAACACAGGCCGGTTCGAAAAACAAACTAAATATAACACAGGCCGGTTCGAAAAACAAACTAAATATAACACAGGCCGGTTCGAAACAAACTAAATATAACACAGGCCGGTTTGAAACAAACTAAATATAACACAGGCCGGTTCGAAACACAAACTAAATATAACACAGGCCGGTTCGAAACACAAACTAAATATAACACGGGCCGGTTCGAAACACAAACTAAATATAACACAGGCCGGTTCGAAACACAAACTAAATATAACACAGGCCGGTTCGAAACAAACTAAATATAGCACAGGCCGGTTCGAAACAAACTAAATATAACACAGGCCGGTTCAAAACAAACTAAATATAGCACAGGCCGGTTCGAAACACAAACTAAATATAACACAGGCCGGTTCGAAACAAACTAAATATAACACAGGCCAGTTCGAAAAACAAACTAAATATAACACAGGCCAGTTCAAAACAAACTAAATATAACACAGGCCGGTTCGAAAAACAAACTAAATATAGCACAGGCCGGTTCGAAACAAACTAAATATAACACAGGCCGGTTCGAAAAACAAACTAAATATAGCACAGGCCGGTTCGAAACACAAACTAAATATAGCACAGGCCGGTTTGAAAAACAAACTAAATATAGCACAGGAGACCGAAATCTTTGTTATATAAAGGCCAGTTGGTTCGGTGACGAATTAAAAGGCGACGTATGTCGTCATATCACATCTCCATAAAAGAGCGTGATTATAAAAAGGTGCCCGTTAAAAATTGAGTCGGTCAAATCTCTATTCAGATTCAAAAAGATAGTGCTAAGTCTTGAACGTGAAACAAAGTTGAGAAGCACGGGTGTTCTCAATGTTTGTTGGGTCGTGGTCGGTTCAGAGTTGAGAAGCATCCACATTACACATCTTCACGAAAAAATCAGATCAACGCTATTACAAACCCGAGACTACAACAAGACAAGATTTGTTTGTGTGTATTGTATCGTCTTTACGTGTTGCTGAATAGGTACATTTTGATTGTCAAAATCTTTTCATTTTAATTTTATTTTTGACATTTTCTTTATTTTTTTTTTGATAAGTTTATAATTTTATTTAATCAGCAGACTTGTTTACTAATTTAAAGTTATACTTTTGTGGGGACCTTTAATATAATATTATCATTAGTCCGATTGTGGCTCAAAATATATTTGTATTTTAATGTCATAAAACCAGTGACAGTCTACATTCGGAATTCAAGACAAAGATTCTGCTTTTCAATGTAGGAAGATTAAAATAAACAAGAAATATTGATCAATGAAAATAAAAAAGTGTGAGTTATGGCTTATTTCGTTATCATCCACTATGGTCAATCAACACACTTGTGCGTGTGTCTGATTAGTCCCTTCATAGTGTGTGCTGTTGATAACATTATATTTTAGGGGGAAGTCCACTCTGGATATTCGCAACTCTGTTAAGTGCAACATTTCCCAAGAAATGGAACTAATTCTATATAAAAGTCACTGGTTAATTGCAAAAAGTTCGATTAATCGGAACATAATTTCGACCTTACAAAGTGGAAATTTGGAACTACAATTTTTTTTGAAATTTCAAGTGAATAAATATAAATATTGAGCTTTTATATAGCGCAATATCCACCAGACGTACTCAAAGCGCTTTACAAAGGGCCCTTGACCAGCAGCAACACTTAACATGTAGAACGAGACACAACGGCTGTTAGGCGATCTTACAATTTTTTTTATCTGACATTGACAACGTTGTTAACGACCAAGTACTAATTTTCCAAGGACTCAACTATGCGCCGAACCCAGGATCTTCCGATCCGAAAGGGAGTGCTAAACCACTAGACCACATAGCCGCACAAGAAGGCAGCTCTCGGTTAACCATCTTGTAATCTTGTATGAATACGCCTTTTTTTTGTCTTTCTTTTTATTATATACATTTTTTTTTTTCTGTGATGGGTCTGTTGTTATAGTTTTGGAAGATGCCATTTTTTTCCTTGTAAATCATCTCTCTGTTATGCATTGTATTATGTTTAGTTTACATATTATATTATATGATTTGTAAACATTTGAGTGTATTCCTCTTAGTTGGGACCTGTGCTTGTGTCTGGATGAGACTTTTAGGTGATCTCAGACTAAGTACTTTGATAGTGTGCTCTTGGAATCTACATCTGTTCCTTATTTGAACCAATTCCCCTTTTTATCACCTTTTCTTTTGTGCTTTAATTGTAATTCTAGAACGTTTTACTATGTTTAATTTTCTTTTTTGACTCGTCATCTTCTAGAACTCTAGAGCAATACAGAGTTAAGCTTCAAGTATGGGACACGGCTGGCCAGGAACGCTTCCGCTCAATGGTAAGTAGCCCGTCAGGGCCATTCGGCCCATGGAGCCGGAGTTTATCCCGGTTTCTATAGCGTGAGACGGACATTAGCAATTACTTTGGATAGGATGCTAGTCTGTCACAAAGTACTTTCGCCGACTTTGCTGATTGGGTCGATCGTCATAACATAATAGTGTGAGAACCATAAGAGGCTGCTGTCAAATCAGCTACCCATTCACTGCTGGGTGGACAGGGGGGGGGGGGGGGGGGGTCATAAATAAATCTCGACTACACCCGGGATCGATCTCAGTCCTGCTGTGTGTGAAGCGAGTGCTCTACCAACTGAGCTATTGGAACCCTCTGTTCAATGGTAAGCTGGCTGGATTATGTGTCAAATGCTACCAAAACAACCTCTGGGCACAGTCTCATATACTCCCATAGTTGGCAGGGAGGTACATGCTGTGTCTTCTATCCTGACCTTTTATTCAATGCGTTCGAAGCATTATTCATATTTACTAAGAAATGATTGGGGACTAAACGTCCATGTCACATGTTCATCATTTTTAGCTTATTAGTTATTAACTTAGAAGACGATGGAGGTGCATTGGACACACCTAGAAAGAATGACTCCACTATAAGTAAGAAAGTATTGGACTGGAACCCTCAGGGCAGAAGATCAAGGGGAAGGCCACTGGGAACATGGAGAAGAATTAAAGAAGCTGATATACAGAGAAGTGGTAAGACCTGGAATGAGATAAAAAAAAAAGTTAGCTCGGGATAGTGAAGGATGGAAACTGTTTGTCTGTGGCCTATACCCTGACCCAAGGTGAAAAAGGCAATGATGATGATGAGGAAGATGATGATGATGATGATAATGATAGACAAGGATGGAAACTGTTTGTCTGAGGCCTCTACCCTGACCCAAGGTGAAAAAGGCAATGATGATAATGAGGAAGATGATGATGATGATGATGATGATGATGATGATGATGATGATGATGATGATGAGGAAGATGATGATGATGATGATGATGATGATGAGTGATTCACTTCTGACATAAAATCACCTCAGTTCACACACCAATTTTATTCATGATAAACCCAATCTAAGTCCTCTATCTCAATTTAACTTTGAACCTTTATGTAGCGCTATATCCACTAAACGTGCTCAAAGCACTTTACAAGGGGTCCCTGGCCAACAGCAACACATAACATGTAGGACGAGACATGACCCCTGTTTGGCGATATTTCAATTTTTTGGGACAGACACAATGCTGTTAAAAGCCAGGTACTCATTTTACACCTGAGTACGGTGAGAATGTAAGTCATGAGTCTTTTCGAAGGACTCAACTATTCGACAAGCGAGGATCGAACCGAGCCAAATTATACTCTATATAGCCTAATCCAAATTTTAACCTCTATTTTTTTTTCATAACGAACTTCCTGCGACATTTAAGTACTTTTAGCACTGGCTCTTCAGTAGGATTCAATAGTCTGGGGTCTGATTCATGGAGCGGGACTATGGTAGTCTCAGACTATAGCAAAGTCTGAGACTTTGTAGTCTAAGACTTTGGGAAGTCCGAGACTACGGAAAGTAAGCTATTCATGGAGTCAGACTTCGTCCCTGACTATCAAGTCTCTGACTACGCTTGCGAAGTCTCAGACTACAGAGGTCAATCTATTTTTAACTGGGGATTCCTCGGAAACGTACCACAAAACGTCATAGAAATGTGCTACTTTTCCAGCTGCGCATGCGTCATACGAAGTGGCACAGAAATCATATCTACTTCTTCTTCGTGTTTGTTTTGATCGTTTTTTTGTTTGTATGTTTTGTTGTTGTTTTTTCCCCACAAATAAAAATAGTGTGAGACAAGTTTATGGGTGTAAAAATTTTTTGAGAATGTGTGTGTGTAATGTTTTTAGTAAATATAAATAACGATGGCACTTAAATGATTCTTATCCACGGTGTAGCATTGTTCTAAGTAGAGAGCGGTGGGCGCTGCCTGAAGCATGGGGTCCCGAAAATACTAACGAAAGAGTGATGATGGAGAGGAATCGGTGGAAACAATACAGACAATGGGCGTTTCGGGTACAAACCCTTCGTCGGCACAACAATAAACAAATAAACGTTGAAAACAAATAAGATGAAATGCAGTATAAATTGCATCGTCTGTACTCAACGATGGTTGGAGTGTGAACGAATCGTTAGCGCGGTGTGATAGAAATGATAAGGCCAGTGAGAGACGTGACATTTCTAGAAAATAATGGACGATAAAAGACATAAAAGAAATGTAATAGTAGTAGTAGTAGTAGTAGTAGTAGTAGTAGTAGTAGTAGTAGTAGTAGTAGTAGTAGTAGTAGTAGTAGTAGTAGTAGTCGTAATAATAATAATAATAATAATAATAATAATAATAATAATAATAATAATAATAATATAAATAATAATAATAATAATAATAATAATAATAATAATAATAATAATAATAATAATAATAATAATAACAATAATAATAATAATAAAATAATAATAATAATAATAATAATAATAATAATAATAATAATAATAATAATAGTAATAATAATAATAATAATAATAATAATAATAATAATAATGATGATGATGATGATGATGATGATGATGATGATGATGATGATGATGATGATAATAATAATAATAATAACAATAATAATAATAATAATAATAATAATAATAATAATGATAATAATCATAATAATAATAATGATAATGAGAAGAAGAAAAAATAGAAGAAAATCGATACCCATTGTTTTTGCAACCAAAATCTCTTTCATCAGGCCCCGATGTACTACAGAAAAGCCAATGCAGCAATGCTGGTTTATGACATCACTTCCTTGGAGAGCTTCTATGACATCAAGGATTGGGTCAAAGGTCAGTTGTGATGATAGGGGTCATGGTAGATACATCAAGGACTGGGTCAAAGGTCAGTTGTAATAATAGGGGTCATGGTAGATACATCAAGGATTGGGTCAAAGGTCAGTTGTAATGATAGGGGTCATGGTAGATACATCAAGGACTGGGTCAAAGGTCAGTTTTAATGATAGGGGGCATGGTAGATTCATCAAGGACTGGGTCAAAGGTCAGTTGTAATGATAGGGGTCATGGTCGATACATCAAGGACTGGGTCAAAGGTCCGTTGTAATGATAGGGGGCATGGTAGATACATCAGGACTGGGTCAAAGGTCAGTTGTAATGATAGGGGGCATGGTAGATACATGGGATGGTAGTTTAACGACTGAAATCAGCCAATTTATAAAATTTAATTTTTTAAAAAGAGGGAAAAGAAAAAAGAAAAACAACAAGAACCCCGAACTCGGATGAATTGTTACAGTGAGTGACGTAATCAGTCGGATGGTGAAAAGGTTTGAACTGAGATATTGCCAAGTTTAGTTAGAAGGTCAATTTTTATCAAAAATGAGTTCTTGTCATAAATGATTAAATCAACCCTTTTTGTACATCTTCGGGAAATATCAAAGCTTAATTTCCCTTCTAAATATTTTTTATAGCTAGTCACGTTGAAAAAGTATGAAATTTTAGAAAAGTTGCTGGATACCTTTCCCATACATCTGACCATAACTTAATGAAAAATTGAAATGCTCCGGGGAGCTTATTCTGTCAGAATATGCAAAAAAGAATTTTTTTTTAAAAATGCCAATCCAACATTTTCTCCTTCCGGCTGATTATGACACAGTGACTTAACGAATACATTACGATGCAATAAAACATTAACCAGGAAAATGTTCCACAGAGCTGCACATAACACAGGGGTCTTTTATATTTTCTATGGATAATTCTTACACACTATGGCTAAGCAATGCTCTTTTTGAGATTTTTATTGTATGAACACATCTCTGTATATTTATTTTCACACAGTCTTCATGCTGGGTGGGGTTCCTGACCTCCCATAGTGGGCAGGGGGGTACATACTGTGTCTTCTATCCCCTTATATCTGTTTTCCAACATGCTTTCTGTCTTTGTCTTGGAATGAGATTACTTGGTTTTGTCCTGGTCCTGGCCTGATCCCCTGGCTGAGAGGGAAACAGTCGAATGTATAGTTAGTTTTGGGAGATGATATTTTTTTCATTGTAAATCATCTCTCTGTTATGCACTGTATTATGCTTTCTTTATTTTATATATGATTTGTAAAACATTTGAGTGTGTTCCTCTTAGCGGGGACCTGTGCTTGTGTCTGGATGAGAATTTTAGTGATCTCAAACTAAGTACTCTGATAGAGTGCTTTTGGAATCTACATCTGTTTCTTATTTGAACCAATTCCCCTTTGTCTTCCCTTTTCTTGGATGCTTTATTGTAATTCTAGAACTTTTTACTATCCCATTTTCTTCCTTTTTACTGGCGCTGATATGACCTTAATGTGTTGCAAGTGCCGTAAAACCCTTAAAAACAAAACAAAACAAGACAGTCTTCATGACAAAAAAGTTTTTTTTTCCGCTTTTCAAACCGGTTTTGTTGCCAATTGTGACAGCCATACATTTTCGAACCAAGTCCTCTTTGTCTTACTTTTTCTAGGGTGCTTTAATTGTAATATATTCTAGAACTTTCATACTAAGCCATTGTCTTCCTTTTTCATGGTGCTGCTATGAGCTAAATGTGTTTGCAAGTGCCGTAAAAACACTTAAAAACAAAGAAACAGACAAGCCTAAATGGCTTACTTTAATTTCATATAAAAACTAAAACGCGAAACCACCGGAAATACTTTCAAGAATGTCATACGGAAATGAAACCAACACATTTATCACTCCTGACTGCTTCACATAATTCTTTAAAAAATATAAATAAAAATAAAATTCCCTTTATTCATCCCCATAGGGGAAATTTGTCTCTAGGGTCTATTCAAAGAGAAGAGTGGAATATTCCAGGCATCAGCCGCAGTGCCGCGCTGCAAACTGAGCTTGGACGAGGTGACTTGCTCAAGGCCACACAATGTATATGGGTATCCGAACCCGGTACCTTTCGGGTACGAAGCGGAGACTGTACCACAAATCCACGGTGTCCCTATTTCGACCTGTGTTTTTACTGTAGCATTTATGATGTTCACTGTCTGTTTCTGTTTATTATAATATTGGTATATAATATAATTATGGTAATAGGATTCGATAGTCGTAATGTGTAACGTCACTTCCTTCATAATGACGTATGGTAACTTAGCAACACTGGCTCTAAACTATCGGAACAATGGCAGACGCCCGTATGAAATATTTCCCCAGCGAGCATAAAAGCGTATCCAGAGGGAAAAAAAACATAAACTTGATCATGTTTTGACTTTTACACATTCTGGTCACAAGACAAATGAAAAATTCTATAGCCAGCTTGAAGAATAAAAAGTAAGGATTTTCTTTGTTTAGAACCAAGATGACCGCCGTTGCCGGGCGGCGTGACATCAGACTACTGAATCCAGTTGTTTTGTTCCTAGATTTACAGTAACTACATTGTTTCATTTTTATTTTTTTTTGTCTCTTTCTCTTTCAGAGTTGAAGAAAAATGTAAATACGCCGATAGGTAAGTAGCAAGCTGGATACTCGTGCTGCCATCTGCATTTTTTGCCAAATTGGGACCCAAAATTTGCCAAGAAATTTACCAAAAAGACCCAAATTTGCCAAAAAATTTGCCGCACTTTGGGTTCTTATTTGAAGATTTTTTGACAAAACGATCCATGTCTGAAGTTGGAAGTATAAGTGACTCGATTTATTTGACTTGAGAAATGAAATGACTGTGAATAGCGTTGTTACAAAGATTTTAAAGGATCATTATCCGTAGAGAGTAGCTTCCCTTGGTTTGGGCCCAGGCAAAGCTGCAACATTTCTCAAGTTTCGCACTTTTTTTTTCGTTATTTTGTTTTCACTTCTTTTTTTTTTTCCCAAAAATTTGCCAAGCGATTTGCCAATTTTTCCTAAAATTTGCCACGATTTGCCAATTTTGGGAGATTTGCCAAAATTTGCGGATCGCCCTGATATTGGCAGCGCAAAAAATGCAGATGACAGCTCGTGACCACCAAAATGTTATCCTGTTCTGGTGTATTGCGGCTTTGTTGGTCTAGTGGTATGACACTCGCTTTCTGATCGTCCTGGGTTCGAGCCTAGCCTCGCTTGGCGCATGGTTAAAAAGTCCTTGGAAAAGGCTCTTTACTCACATTCTCTCACTGTACTCAGGTTTAAAATGAGTACCTGGTTGTTAACGGCGTTGTCTCTGTCCGAGAAATAAATTGTAATATTGCCTAACAGACGGCATGTGTCGTCTTACAGGTTAAGTGTTGCTGTTGGCCAGAGACCCCTTGTAAAGCGCTTTGAGCATGTTTAATGAAGATTGCGCGATGTAAAAACTTTTTTAAAAATATATTTTTACACATCATCAGACAATTAGTTAAATTTTTTATCACGGCACCAAAAATCATGCTGAAACTGAACATTTAGCAAAAAGCCTCGGTTTCTGTGATCTAGCCTGAACGACGGTACTGCTTGCTGATTACAAGAGATAAAGCTGTCACTGAGTAATTAATTACCGCTGCAGGCGATTGAGTAAGGGGAGATCACTGAGCAGCAAAATTATGCATAAAACATGCGTTTTAAAATTATTCTGTGACTTAAATGTTCAAATTATGAGTCTGTTTTTCTTCAGTTTACTTAAAGATCCATCTTTCTTATTTTAAACTGCTTTTAAATGAAGAAATTTCATCCAGAAATAAATTATTACGGTATGAAATAAAAAGGCACCTAAAATTTAGAATTTTACCAAAAGTACATTGGATAAAATATTAATTGTATTAAAATGTCACCGTAGAGATTTGATTGTTTTTACATTATATGATAGTTAACATGTTCTATTTTATCATAGTGAAACCAGAATTGCCATTTATTGAGTTATGGTCATTTGAAGTGAAATCAGCTAAAATCCTTGAAAGTGAAAGAATGTTTTGTTACTGAGTTACTGACAAAGTTAATAATTTGAATTATGTCTTTATACTGTTATGTGTAATCCGTAGCAGTCTATTAAAACCATAAATATCATAAAGCCAATGTTTATCACGGGTTCTTTATCATTTAAAGGACACCAACAATTGCTTCTTAATCTTTATTAATACTGTGGTATATATCTCAAGTAATAGCTGATCAAACAATACCAAATCCTGCTCTTTGGACAAGAATAATTAAAAAAATAAATAAATAAAAAAAATTGAGCTTTTATATAGCGCAATATCCACTAAACGTGCTCAAAGCGCTTTACAAGGGGTCCCTGGCCAACAGCAACACATAACATGTAGGACGAGACATGACGCCTGTCAGGCGATATTACAATTTTTTGGGACAGAGACAACGCTGTTAACGTCCAGGTACTCATTTTACACCTGAGTACGGTGAGAGAATGTGAGTAAAGAGCCTTCTCCAAGGACTCAACTATGCGTCGAGCGAGGTTCGAACCCAGGACCGTCCGATCCGAAAGCGAGTGTCATACCACTAGACCACATAGCCGCACAAAAAACATCCTCGATACATCTTGGTACTTATAATTGTAAGGTTGTAATACTCTGTCTTTATCCAAGTTAACAATAGTCGAATTCCACATCAATATTTCCACTCTTTGTCCTGTTGACATTTTTCTATACTAAATGCATTACCGGTGATGTGGAAATTATTTCTGGCCCAAACCCTAAAACCCCGCACCACGGATAGACTGGTGTCCAATCCAGAGGGTAACTAGTGATTTTTATCGTAATACTACAGAAGCAAGGATAAACTCCGACTCATGGACTTAGTGGCTCTTAGTGACTACTATTTGTCTAAGTAAATCGAAAAGAAACTCGAATCTTTCGGTGGAAAGAATGTCGAATGTAAAACGCCTTCAAAGTCAAGCATTGCATCATAATGACCGACACTAACACGAGGGATGATTTTTTTAAAAGAAGCAAAAGATTATATTTAACAGTAATCTTTATTATGTTCGGTGGATTATGCGATAGACTATAGAATCGGTTCATCAGTAACATTGTTTATTTATAATCAAATAAACATTGAATTTTCACTACAGTCGAAACTGCAAAATCGGACGACATCGCTGGTAGAAAGCGTTATTTAGTCAGTCATGCCACTATACTTTGCACTGTGTTAAGAAAGAGTATTAAAAAGCAACAAATTATTTTGGATTCAATGATCATTTACTATTGATATGAAGTAACACTACACTCCGCTATACTAGTCTACTTGCACTGTTAGGTTGGTGAAAAATGGATATTATTCAACTACAAGCATGTAACTTGGCTTTGGTGACTTAAATGAGCAAGATATTTATAGCACTATAATTTGCATTATCTTCTCTTTCTTTTAAGCCCAAAAAATGTTTGGTCTACGGTGGCATTATTTAATTACTTCACTTAACAAAACCTAACTTTTTATGGTCTTCTTACAATTGTTATGTCTAAACTTATCCATGGTTTAACGATCAACGGCGCAAAGGATTGTTATGAGTTTGGTATCATAATAAAGTTTGATTTTATCTTGTTTTGTTCCCACCTGAAACAATTCATTAACACAACATAATCTTAAAGTGTGCTTGATTAAAGCCACCGATTAAATTGGCACATCGTTGAAAAAAAAATGGCCATGCAGAAGTGCTCGTACAGGTAGAACAATGAGGTCAGTCAGGGGTCAGATAGTCGTCGAGATTGGAGATTTAATGACTTTTGGATTTTCAGCTAAATGTTCGTTCGTTCGGTGCCGTGTTATGTTGAATTATTTTATTTAATGATCGTCGTATGGTAATCTCCGCAAAAGGGTTTGAATTTTGCATCACAATACAATATTTTTCTTCTTTCAATATAATATATATATATATATATATATATATATATATATATATATATATATATATATATATATATATATATATATACTAGTAAAAAGCCTGCAATTTCGCTGGGAAAGAACTATTTTCATTCGATATTGTACCCACCATCATTTAATAAGGGCAGATTGGTAAACAACGTTGTCTGTGTAGCTTGGTACATCCTCTGTTGATTTTTCTGTGTGGCCCAACATGAAGTGTAAGCAACTATAGCCTCTGACCCGTGACACAGCAACATACAGTTGTCCGTGTGTGAAAACAGGTTGTGGTAAGAAAATCAACTGCGAAAATAAACCTGAAGTAGCAGACGTGAGCAGAGTTGAAAGGCGATCCTGGGATCGAGAACTTACCTTACAGTACAGTACTCTGGTGATCATGTTTTGGTTGTTGATTGGTAAAATTGAGAGTTTGCCCGTAATTCAAAACTAAGTAATATACACTGATCTATACTTACATGAAAGAAAATGAAGTTTTGACCACTTTAATCCTGAGGTCAAATGAAAATCTGAAGCAGATGCAAAAAGTATCAAGTATTCCATCATAATATGTCTACTTTTGGTTTGTTTGGGCTAGAAACTAGACAATTGACAGTTTGCCTATAACGTTTAACTAACTATTTCCCAGGGCAATAATTATCTCATCGATGGCATAAAAATATATTTAAAACGACAGTAATATTAGCAGTGATGTTGTTAATCGATGAAACTTATTTAAAATTTCTGTAAATCCGAATACCTTAATGTGATGAAGTGAATAATATCATTATGAATGCCACGATTTGCTGAGAAAAAGCCAATCGGACAGCTCCTCACTCAGGAATTTCTGTATCGATGTTTATACTGGACAGATAGAGTTGAGGGTGTGGCCATAAGTTAAACCTGGGTAATATCCACCCAAAACCATCACATTGAAAGCATCAAAGGGGCAATAATAATACTTGATGTCATAAGTCAATGAAAACTGTTGAAAACTTAGTGTAGATCTGAAATCCTTAAAGTAATTAAGTGAATACATTATTTTGAATGCAACGATTTGCGTAAAATTGCCAAACTGACAACTTTTTACAGTGTCGAAATTGGTTGTTTCTGAGAGTGTTAGTGTCGTCGGTACGTATTTCATGATATCTGTTTGACTCAACGAACTTTCAAACTGACTTTAAATTATAAAAGGAAATCAAGTTATCTGTTTATCTATCTGTAAAAAATACATTTTTAATTTTCAAATCTTTCAGTAGGGTTGAGTGCTGTATAATTTTTTTAATTGACCCAAATGGCACAATGTTCTCCACAAGGCTATATTTTTTAAAGAAAGGTTATATATATATATATATATATATATATATATATATATATATATATATATATATATATATATATATATATATATATATATATATATATATATATATTATATATATATATATATATATATGCTCAAGAATTAAAAAAAAAAATTCTGTATTTAAATAGATAGTCTTTATTTCTGTCTTGTCTTATTTATTTGACAAATTTATTACTCTTTTTATTTATTTATTTTTTTTTTTCCTTCGTATAGTGCTGTGCCTTCTAGGAAACAAGAGTGACCTTGAGAGTGGAAGAAAGGTCAGCAAAGAAGATGCCGCCGAGTTTGCAGCCTCAATCGATGCCCTGTTTTATGAAACGTCCGCCTTGAAAAACATGGGTAGGTTGGAATGGACCAGGCTGGAGTTGCCGACTCCAAAGGTTGTTGTGTTTTTTTTTTATCTTCTTTATCTTTTTTTTTTATCTTCTTTATCTTTTTTTTTTATCTTCTTTATCTTTTTTTTTTTTTAATCTTTTTTATCTTTTTTTTTAAATCTTCTTTATTTTTCATTTTATCTTCTTTATCTTTTTTTTTTATCTTCTTTATCTTTTTTTTTTTCTCTTTTATTTAAAAATTGAGCTTTTCTATAGCGCAATATACAACTAAATGTGCTCAAAGCGCTTTATTTATTTTCCACGTTAATTTGTGTATTGTTGCGAAGCCTCTCCATTTTCACTCGTTCGTTAGTATTTTCACGACCACCAGCTTGATGCAGCCCCTATCTGGGTGGGGTTCCTGACCTCCCATAGTGGGCAGGGAGGTACTTGCTGTGTCTTCTATCCTTCTATATCTGGGTGGGGTTCCTGACCTCCCATAGTGGGCAGGGAGGTACTTGCTGTGTCTTCTATCCCCCTATATCTGGGTGGGGTTCCTGACCTCCCAAAGTGGGCAGGGAGGTACTTACCGTGTCTTCTATCCTTCTATATCTGGGTGGGGTTCCTGACCTCCCATAGTGGGCAGGGGGGTACATACTGTGTCTTCTATCCCCTGTATCCTGGGTGGGGTTCCTGACCTCCCATAGTGGGCAGGGGGGTACATACTGTGTCTTCTATCCCCCTGTATCCTGGGTGGGGTTCCTGACCTCCCATAGTGGGCAGGGGGGTACATACTGTGTCTTCTATCCTGACCTCCCATAGTGGGCAGGGAGGTACTTGCTGTGTCTTCTATCCCCCTATATCTGGGTGGGGTTCCTGACCTCCCAAAGTGGGCAGGGAGGTACTTACCGTGTCTTCTATCCTTCTATATCTGGGTGGGGTTCCTGACCTCCCATAGTGGGCAGGGGGGTACATACTGTGTCTTCTATCCCCCTGTATCCTGGGTGGGGTTCCTGACCTCCCATAGTGGGCAGGGGGGTACATTCTGTCTTCTATCCCCCTGTATCCTGGGTGGGGTTCCTGACCTCCCATAGTGGGCAGGGGGGTACATACTGTGTCTTCTATCCTGACCTCCCATAGTGGGCAGGGAGGTACTTGCTGTGTCTTCTATCCCCCTATATCTGGGTGGGGTTCCTGACCTCCCAAAGTGGGCAGGGAGGTACTTACCGTGTCTTCTATCCTTCTATATCTGGGTGGGGTTCCTGACCTCCCATAGTGGGCAGGGGGGTACATACTGTTTCTTCTATCCCCCTGTATCCTGGGTGGGGTTCCTGACCTCCCATAGTGGGCAGGGGGGTACATACTGTGTCTTCTATCCCCCTGTATCCTGGGTGGGGTTCCTGACCTCCCATAGTGGGCAGGGGGGTACATACTGTGTCTTCTATCCTGACCTCCCATAGCGGGCAGGGAGGTACGTACTGTGTCTTCTATCCTTCTATATCTGAGTGGGGTTCCTGACCTCCCATAGTGGGCATGGGGGTACATACTGTGTCTTCTATCCCCCTATATCTGGGTGGGGTTCCTGACCTCCCATAGCGGGCAGGGGGGTACATACTGTGTCTTCTATTCCCCTGTATCCTGGGTGGGGTTCCTGACTTCCCATAGTGGGCAGGGGGTACATACTGTGTCTTCTATCCCCCTATATCTGGGTGGGGTTCCTGACCTCCCATAGTGGGCAGGGGGGTACATACTGTGTCTTCTATCCCCCTGTATCCTTGGTGGGGTTCCTGACCTCCCATAGTGGGCAGGGGGGTACATACTGTGTCTTTTATCCCCTTATATCTCTTTTCCAACTTGCTTTTTGTCTTTGTCTTGGAATGAGATTACTTGGTTTTGTCCTGGCCCTGGCCGGAGTCCTAGCTGTGAGGGAAACAGTCAAATGCATAGTTATTGTTTTGGGAGATGATATTTATTTCCTTGTAAATCATCTCTCTGTTATCTATTATTATATGTGTTATTTTTAATTCATAATGTAAGCATTTGCTGGATTTTGTGCTTGTGTTTGGATGAGACTTATAGGTGATCTCAAACTAAGTACATTGGTGGTATGCTCTTGGAATCTACATCTGATCCCTATTTGTTCCCAGTTTCCGTATGTCTTACTTTTTCTTGGGTGCTTTATTTGTAATTCTAGAACTTTTTACTATCCCATTTTATTCCTCTTTACTGGCGCTGATATAACCTAAATGTGTTGCAAGCGCCATAAAACCCTTAAAAACAAGAACAAAACAAGCACTGTAGTTCAAATTCAGAAAAGTGAGTGGGAGCAGGCACTTATGTTGATAACAACAAGAGATAAAGTGAATAGGAAAGTGCCAGAAGACAGTCGAGAATAACAATTTTGCAATGTTGATGAGGGATCGTTGATAGCTCGTGTGGTAGAGTCACGCTCTCCCCAGTCAGTCAGGCGGAGTTGTCGCACCAGAAAGGTCGCGGGTTCAAACACCCATCACCGCCGCAAAATTGTAATTCTCTATTGTCTTCTAGTACTTTCCTACTCACTTCATTTACTGTAGTTCAAAGTAATATAACATTTGGAATCAGTTGCTGGGGTGGAGCTGTCACGACTGGGGATAGAGAAAGAATAGATATAAAATGACAAGAAGCGGCTATGCGGTTTTGTGATATGACACTCACTTTCGGATTGGAAGGTCCTGGGTTCGAGCCTCGCATTCTTTCACCGTACGTGGGTGTAAAGTGAGTACTTGACCGTTGACAGCTTTGTCTCTGTCCGAAAAAAAATAGAATACCACCTTATCTCATCTTATCTTGTCATATGTTACAGTGAATGACGTAATCAGTCAGATGGTGAAAAGGTTTGAACTGAGATATTGCCAAATAAAGTTAAAAGGTCAATTTCTATCAAAAATGAGTTCTTGTCATTAATGATTAAATCAACCCTTTTGTACGTCTTCGAGAAATATCAAAGCTTAATTTCAGTTCTAAATACAGCTAGTCATTTTGAAAAAGTTTGAAATTTGAGAAAAGTTGCTGGATACCTTTCCCATACATCTGACCATAACTTCATGAAAAATCACCCCATTTACTTCAAATGAAGATTGAATTGCTCTTGGGAGCATAATATTCTTTCAGAAAATGAAAAAAAAAAAAAGAAATAAATGCAAATCCAAAATTTTCACCTTCCGACCGATTATGTCTCTGGCACATTTATTTATTCATTTTTGTTTATTACTTTTTAAAGTTCTGGGTGGGGTTCCGACCTCCCATAGTGGGCAGGGAGGTCCTTGTTCTGTCTTCTATCCCCCTATGTCTGTTTTCAACTTGCTTTCTGTCTTTGTCTTGGAATGAGATTACTTGGTTTTGTCCTGGCCCTGGCCGGATACCCTGGCTGAGAGTGAAACAGTCAAATGTATAGTTATAGTTTCGGGAGATGATATTTTTTTCTCTGTAGATCATCTCTCTGTTCGGTACTGTTATTTTAACATATGATTTGTAAACATTTGAGTGTATTCCTCTTAGTTGGATCTTGTGATGTTGTCTGGATGAGACTTTTAGGTGATCTCATACTAAGTACACTGATAGTGTCGCTCTTGGAATTGACATCTGTTCCCTATCTGAACCCTTCCCCCTATGTCTTACTTTTGCCTCAAGTCCCCTTTAACTGAACATCTTGAATGTTTTTACTATCCAATTTTCTTCCTTTTTACCGGCGCTGATATGACCTAAATGGGTTGCAAGTGCCGTAAAACCCCTAAAAACAAACAAAGAACTTTTTTAAAGTTCACAGCTTATAGTTGCTTTGTGTCAGTTTTACTGGTTTTGTGTGTTTTTTATTCAGGCATAGAAGACGCCTTTCTACAAGTGTCCAAACAGCTCATCCACCTCTACGAGACGATACCCAATAGTGGCATGGGGAGCCTGCTAGTACAGCAACCGCCAGATATGTTTACCCCTGACAGACCTCTAGTTTTGCCAGATAGGACTGGCCCCGGTGCTGGTAACAACGACAGTCATCAAAGTCACAACAAAGAGGGGGGGAACTGTTCCTGCTGATCACTAGGACAAATTTTAACCCTGTGAATTGGATGTGTGTGTGTGCGTGTGTGTGTGTGTGTTGGGGGGAGGGGGGGGGGGGGGATAGATGGTTACTTTGTGTGATTTCTTCCCATTTATGTGGGTTTGAATGTGTGTGTGTGTGAGTTTGTGTGTGTGTTGTGAGCGTTTGGATGTGTATGTGTGTGTGTTGGGGGGTGGGGGGGGGGGGGGTTAGATTGTTACTTTGTGTGATTTCTTCCCATTTGTGTGGGTTTGAATGTGTTTGGGTGTGTGTTGTGAGCGTTTGGATGTGCGTGAGTGTTTAGATGTGGGGGCGTGTGTGTGTGTCTTTGATGATGACTTTATGTGAGTTCTTACTGTTTGTTTTCTTGAGAGAGAGAGAGAGAGACAGAGATTTTCCGAGTTCTTTCTTTTAAAAAAAATAATTTCTCTTTCATTAGCGATTGTAGAAAGAGTGGAGAGAGAGAGTTGTAGAGTTGGGGGGGGGGGGGGGGGGGGGGGGGGGGGAATGTAAGCTCTGTCACAAACCCCAAAACTCTTTCGGAAAATATACAGTTTTCTAATGGATTCTCAGTCTGCTGTCAGTATCTGTGGACTGTAAACTGTAAGAAACAAACAAACAAAAAATGAATAGAACACCTTCATAAAAGAACAAAATACCAAACATCAAACGCTTCGGGCTTAGAAGCCTTCGTCAAACATTAAAAAAAAACAAAAAACAAAACACATTACGAAAAAAAATAACAAAAACAGATAAATGACAAGAGAAATGTTTTTTTTTTTTCTCTGCCGTTTATCTGGGTTTTTAACTAATGTAATGTTTTCACTGGGTTTTTGTTTTTTGTTTGTTTTTTTTTTTTTTTGTTGGCTGAAGAAGGTTTTTGAGCTCGAAATTTTCTGTATTTTGGTATTTTAAATTTATTTTTTTTTAAAACTAGTATTCATTTTTAATCTTTTACTTAAAAACAAAAAAAAACAAACAACCAATTCCCCTTTGTCTTTCCGTGCCCCTTTCAATTGTAAATGTATACATTGTCTTTCCGTGCCCCTTTCAATTGTAAATGTATACATTGTCTTTCCGTGCCCCTTTCAATTGTAAATGTATACATTGTCTTTCCGTGCCCCTTTCAATTGTAAATGTATACATTTTTTGACTATCCAATTTTCTCACTTTTTACCGTCCCTGACATAAATAAATGGATGTATAAAAAAATAAAATTCCCTTTATTCATCCCAAAGGGGAAATTTGTCGCTAGGGTCTATTCCACGGGAAGACTGGAATAACCCAGGCGTCAGCCGCGGTGCAGCACCACAAATTGAGCTAGGGAGAGGTGACTTGTTCATCAAGGCCACACAGCGCAGTGGGTAATCGAACTCGGTACCTTTCGGGTATGAAGCAAGGACTGTATCATTCCGGTGAGCCACACTGCCCCTGTGTAAGTCCCAAGTGGTGTAAAACACTTAAGAAAACCCATTCTTTCTTCTGGGTGGGGTTCCTGACCTCCCATAGTGGGCAGGGAGGTACTTACTGCGTCTTCTATCCCCCTATGTCTGTTTTCCAACTTGCTTTCTGTCTTTGTCTTGGAATGAGAGTACTTAGTTTTTTTCCTGGCCCTGGTCGGAGTCCTGGCTGGGAGGGAAACAGTCAAATGCATAGTTATTGTTTTGGGAGATGATATTTTTTTCCTTGTAAATCATCTCTCTGTTATGTATTATTATATTTGTTATTTTGAATTTATAATGTAAGCATTTGAGTGTGTTCCTCTTTGTTGGATTTTGTTCTTGTGTCCGGATGAGACTTATAGGTGATCTCAAACTAAGTACATTGGTGATATGCTCTTGGAATCTACATCTGATCCCTATTTATTCCCAGTTCCCCTATGTGTTACTTTCTCTTGGATGCTTCAATTGTAATTCTAGAACTTTTACTATCCCATTTTCTTCCTTTTTACTGGCGCTGATATAACCTAAATGTGTTGCAAGCGCCGGAAAACACTTAAAAACAAAAACAAAACTATTGATCCATTTCTATGTTTGTGAGTGGTACACGATGTGTTGATGTAAAGCGCCAGTGAGCAATTCTAAATTGGAACTAGGCGCTATATAAATTCATTATGTTAAATTATTATTATTATAATATAATTATAAATAATTGAGCTTTTATATAGCGCAATATCCACTTAACGTGCTCAAAGCGCTTTACAAGGGGTCCCTGGTCAACAGCAACATTTAACATGTAGGACGAGACATGACGCCTGTTAGGCGATATTACAATTTTTCGGACAAAGACAACGCTGTTAACGGCCAGGTACTCATTTTACACCTGAGTACGGTGAGAGAATGTGAGTAAAGAGCCTTTTTTCAAAGACTCAACTATGCGCCGAGCGCGAGGCTCGAACCCAGGACCTTCCGATCCGAAAGCGAGTGTCATACCACTAGACCACATAGCCACA
Organism: Berghia stephanieae; assembly: GCF_034508935.2. NCBI lineage: Eukaryota > Metazoa > Mollusca > Gastropoda > Nudibranchia > Aeolidiidae > Berghia > Berghia stephanieae. Next base: position 3,728,139 of record NC_088374.1, read on the forward strand.
CATATATTATTATATTTAGTGACCCTCATTTTGGGAAAAAAAGTCTGAAACCCGGGACTTCAAGGAAGAGTTTTGTTGATTGATATTGCAATTTTGAGCTTTTCTTTATATATATATATATAGATATATATATATATATATATATATATATATATATATATATATATATATATATATATATATATATACAGTGAAATATCCACTAAATGTGCTCAAAACGCTTTACAAGGGATCCCTGGCCAACAGCAACATTTAACATTTAGGGCGGGACATGACGACTTTATTTTAGGCGATATTACAATCTTTTCAGACAGAGACAAGACTGTTAACGTCCAGGTACTCATTTTACACCTGAATACGATGAGAGAATGTGAGTAAAGAGTCCTTTCCAAGGACTCAGTGGAGATTCAAACCCAAGGACCTTCCGATCCGAAAGCGAGTGGTCATACCACTAGACCGCCAAGCCACACACATTTTTTAATTGATATTTTTGTCCACAGGTTGACTGGTTAAAAAACGAAAACTTTTTCCCCGTTTTGCAACTGTTTTATTGTTTTATTCATAACAAAGAGTGGAATGCTCTTCCCGAATCATGTGTGAACATAACTGATTTAGAGACCTTCCAATAAAGATTATCAAAGTCCTTTGGCCTAAACATTAACAATGGCTGATGTCACATTCAACAACTCTCTCCGCCCTCGATTACAAATACCCTCTGGGTGGGACACCTGATCTCCCATAGCTGATAGGGAGGTACTTGCTGTGTGTTCTATCGCCCTATATATATATATATATATATATATATATATATATATATATATATATATATATATATATATATATATATATATATATATATATATATATGTGTGTATATAATAATAAAGGGAATTTTATTTATTTATTTTATTTATTTAGTAGCATGACAACCCTTCAAAAGTTTCCCCCTTTGTCACTTTTTTTGAAAATTACCATTGGCACCGATTTAAAATAACAGCAATTTTCTTCCCGACATTTCTTTATATTTTAAAATATTATCTATGCATTTCTATTTTCGGCATTGAAAGCATTAAACCTTTATAAGTCTGCCATTAACTCACTCAACCATAACACAGACTATATCCGTAGTTTACCAGGGGTTACTTTTACCCCATGCCTATTTCTAACATTTTTTATCAGACAAATTATAGGCGAAGTATCAAAGATAATGTTTTTAGTTAAAACTATCTATGTACATGCTCATTTTTTAATACATTTTTCCAATTATGAAAAGTAGCAAAAATCTCTAGGAATGAGTGAGTTCATGTCATGATTCTTCCTTTGTTGAGGACACCTTTTTCTTTTTACATTTTAGTTTTAGGAAGTTTGAAACATTTTTGAATAGGTTTTGTAAAGCGTATTGAACAAAAAGGAATAGAGCAATTAAACAAAAAACAAAAAAAAACAGAATGCCAAAGACGGAATGTTTCGGGCTCATAACGCTTCTTCAGCCAACTGGGTAAAACAATGAAAAAATATATACAGATATTATTACTTTAAAAAGCCACATTGATGGCAGAGAAATATTTGGCACATACTTTATGTGATAATTTTTATTTTTGAAATTGTGCTTTTATATAGTGCAATATCCATTAAGTGTGCTCAACGCGCTTTACTACAAGGGGTCCCTATCCAAGAGCAACATTTAACATTTAGGACGGGACATGACGCCTGTTACGCGATATTACAATTTTTTTTCGGACAGAGACAACACTGTTAACGGCCAGGTACTCATTTTACACCTTAGTACAGTGAGAGAATATGAGTAAAGAGCTTTCTTCAAGGACTCAACTATGCGGCGAGCGAGGCTCCAACCCAGGACCTTCCGATCCGAAAGCGCGTCACATGGCCGCACGATAAGATGTAGGACATGCCAGATATTTTCTTCACGTTCAATCTGTTTTTTTTGTTGTTTTTTTCGGGCGCTTAAATGACATAAATAGTGTCGAAAGCGCCGTTAAACACCTAAAAAACAAGACAATCTGGTTTTTAGATGAATGTATCTTTTATGTTTTCAATGTTTCTTGTCCCATAGAGGGCAGGGAGGTACATACTGTGTCTTCTATCCCCTTATATCTGTTTTCCAACATGCTTTCTGTCTTTGTCTTGGAATGAGATTACTTGGTTTTGTCCTGGCGCTGGCCAGATACCCCAGCTGAGATGGAAACAGTCAAATATATAGTTAGAATTTTGGGAGATGATAGTTTTTTCCTTGTAAATCATCTCTCTGTTATGCACTGTATTATTTTTGTTCACATGTTATATGTATGATTTGTAAATATTTGAGTGTATTCCTCTAGGCGGAGACCTGTGCTCGTGTCTGGATGAGACTTTAGGTGATCTCAAACTAAGTACTTTGACAGTGTGCTTTTGGAATCTATATCTGTTTCCTATTTGTTCCCAGTTCCCCTTTGTCTTACTTTCTCTAGGGTGCTTTAATTGTAATTCCAGAACTTTTTACCATCCCATTTTCTTCCTTTTTACTGGCGCTGATATAACCTGAATGTGTTGCAAGCGCCGTAAAACCCTTAAAAACAAACAAACAAAACAATGTTTCTTGGTGTTGGCTCTCTGGATGGGGTTCCTGATCTCCCATAGTGGGCAGGGAGCCTACTTACTCATTCCCCCTATACCTGTTTTCCAACTTGCTTTCTGCCTTTGTCTTGGAATGAGATTAGGCCTAATTGGATTTGTCCTGAGCCCTGGCCTGATGCCCTTGCTGGGAAAGAAACAGTCTTGGACTTGCCATTTTATTTTCTCCATTTTTGATCTGTTCTTTTAGATAATGTATCTTTTATGTTTTGAATTTTTCTTGTCGTTGGTTGAAAAAGGGTTTTGAGCAACAACAAAAATGGCTCCATGTTTGGTATTTTAAAAAAATATATTTTTTTAGCTGTTATATTCATAGTAATGGAGTCGTAATAGGATTCAGAAGTCTGATGTCACATCTGCCCAGCAACCAGCAGCTTGGTTCTAAACAAAGAAAATCGGTGCTTTTTATTCTTCATGCTGGCGAGAACTTTTTCATGTCTTGTGATCAGAATGTATAAAAGTAAAAAAATGAGCAGATTTTCATTGTTTTTCTCGTCTAGATACACTTTTATGATAGTCTGAGAAGTATTTCATAAGGGTTTTCGCCATTGTTCCGATAGTTTAGAACCAGGTACTAAGTTACTATGGGTCATTACGAGGGAAGTGACGTCACGACTGTTGGAGCCAATTGGTGTAAAACAAACAAGGTGTCTTCCCTTTGTTTTACATTGTCCTGCCTTACGTATTTCATCCGGTAAGAGTTGCCATATATATATATATAAATATATATATATATATATATATATATATGTGTGTGTGTGTGTGTGTGTGTGTGTGTGTGTGTCAGTGCATGACATAATCAGTCGGATGGTGAAAAGGTTTGATCTGAGATATTGCCAAGTTTAGTTAGAGGGTCAATTTTGATCCAAAATGAATTCTTGTCATACATGATTAAATCAACCATTTTTGTACCTCTTCGGGAATTATCAAAGCTTAATTTCCTTCTAAATATTTTTTACAGCTTGTCAAGTTGAAAAAGTATGAAATTTGAAAACAGTTTTTGGATACCTTTCCCATAAATTTGACCATAACGTCATGAAAAATCCCCTGATTTACTTCAAATAAAGATTATAATGCTCTGGGGAGCTTGTTCTTTCAGAAAATGCAAAAAAAAAAAAAAAACCCAAAGGAAATCCAAAATTTTCACCTTCCAACTGATTATGTCATGTACTGAAATATTTCTGACGATATTTCATAAATAATGAATGCTGACTACCACTAATGTCTTTATATGTTGTTTTCGCTGAGCATCTGGTGATTGCGAGCACTAATACTAATAGTAATACATATATATTCTGCTGGGTGGGGGTCCTGACCCCCCATAGTGGGCAGGGAGGTACTTGCTGTGTCTTCTATCCTGACCCCCCATAGTGGGCAGGGAGGTACTTGCTGTGTCTTCTATCCTGACCCCCCATAGTGGGCAGAGAGGTACTTGCTGTGTCTTCTATCCCTTGGTGTCTGACTTTCTGTCTTTATCTTAGAATGAAATATTTCTTAGTTTTGTCGTGATCCTCACCGAGGTCCTTGGCTGGGAGGGAAATGGTCAAATGCATAGTTATAGTTTTAGGAGATGAAAATTTTCCGTCTCTCTTATGTACTGTTATTTTAAAAAATTCTTAACATATGATTTATAACCATTTGACTGTATTCCCCTTGTTGGGGACTTGTGTTGGTGTCTGGTTGAGACTGTTAGGCGATCTCAAACTAAGTACACCGAGAGTATGCTCTTGGAATCTATATCTGTTTCCTATTTTAACTCATTCCCCTTTGTCTTACTTTTCTATGGTCCATTTAATTGTAGTTCTAGATCTTTTTTACTATCCCATTTTCTTCCTTTTTACTGGCTTGGTCACGTACACAGGATGGACGATGGACGCATACCCAAAGACATCATGTACGGTGAACTAGCTTCTGGACGGCGACCGACTGGCCGTCCAGCTCTGCGCTTCTATGATGTCTGCAAACGAGACATGAAATTGACAGGCATCGACTCAAATACCTGGGAGTCGCTTACTGACGACCGCAGCGGCTGGAGATATGCGGTGATGGAGAGAGTGAAGAGAGGTGAGGAGAGGAGAAAGATGAAGTTTGAGGAGAGGAGAACAAGGAGGAAAGAGAGGCAGCAGATCCAAACACCAAACGCACAGTCAAACTACGTGTGCAACAACTGCGGTAGAGACTGCCTTGCAAGGATTGGTCTGTTGAGTCACACCCGTCGTTGCTCTCAACAGGACTGATGAGACTAAAGCCATACAGGGCGCAAACCATCGTCTCTTGAGACGGAAGGATGCCTACTCTGCTGGTGCTAATATGACCTTAATGTGTTGCAATCAGACGCCGCCGATGGAGATGGATTGGGCACACCCTGAGGAAGCCAACCAATAACACCGCTAGGCAGGCGCTTAGATGGAACCCCCAGGGAACACGGAAGAGAGGGCGGCCTAGAAACACCTGGCGGCGAGACCTGGAGGCGGACATGAAGAGGATGGGACACACCTGGGGAGAGTTGGAGAAGATGGCCCAGGACAGAGGAAGATGGAGGACTGTTGTCGACGGCCTATGCTCCACTAGGAGTGACAGGCATAAGTTAAGTTAAGTAAGTAAGTGTTGCAAGCGCCGTAAAAAAAAAAAACAACTTAAAAACAAACAAACAAACAAACAAATTAGCCCGATAGTTTGCTCTTGGAATCTACATCTATTCCCTATTCCGTACCCTTTCTCCTTCGTCATACATTTCCCCTTATGTCTCTTGGAATCTACATCTATTCCCTATTCCGTACCCTTTCTCCTTCGTCATACATTTCCCCTTATGTCTCTTTCTTGTACATCTACAAGGTTTTTAATATCCAATTTTCTTCCTTTTTTCTGGCGTTGATATGACATAGATGTGTTTCAAGGGCAGTAAAAACCCTTAAAAACAAACACACAAACAAACACACAAACAAACGAACGACAACAGAAACATATGATAAATCATGACTTTTTGGTTGGTTGGTTTCTTGATATGACAAATAAAAGATCTTTTTTATGGTTTTTATGTATTGAGTTTTTTATTATAAATATATTATTAATTATTTATTATTATTATTATTATTATTATTATTATTATTATTATTATTATTTATTTTATTTTATTATTATTATTATTATTATTATTATTATTTATTATTATTATTATTATTATTATTATTATTTATTATTATATTATTATTATTATTATTATATATTATTATTATTATTATTATTATTATTATTATTATTATTATTATTATTATTATTTATTATTATTATTATTATTATATATTTATTATTATTATTATTTATTATTATTATTATTATTATTATTATTATTATTATTATTATTATTATTATTATTATTATTATTATTATTATTTATTATTATTATTATTTTTTATTATTATTATATTATTATTATTATTTATTATTATTATTATTTTTATGTATTATTATTATTATTATATATTATATTATTAGTATCATTTATTATTGTTATTATTATTTATTATTATTATTATTATTATTATTATTATTATTATTATTATTATTATTATTATTATTATTATTATTATTATTATTTATTATTATTTAATTATTATTATTATTATTAGTATTCATTATTATTATTATTATTAGTATCATTAGTATTATTATTATTATTTATTATTATTATTATTATTATTATTATTATTATTATATTATTATTATTATTAGTATCATTATTACTACCACTACCACCAATATAATATTAAAAAAACATGTCATGCCTTTTGTTCATGTAAATTAATGGCAACTGTGTATATCTTGTATCTGACACTGACTGTGTGTGTGTGTGTGTGTGTGTGTGTGTGTCTGTGTGAGTGTGACAATAATTCTATTACAAACATTTAAATTATCATTTGAATAAACGTCTGAATTAACACTGATATTGTTTTTCTTGTAAATCATCTCTCTGTTATGCACTGAATTATGTTTTCTTTATATGATATAATAAATGGCAATGTTATGAGCTTCTTAGAAAAGCGCATACTATCTATAGTCTGGTTAATACAGTTTAGTGAGAATCACTCACACACGTGGACGGATGGCAATAACAAACAATAACAAAGACATGAGTGACGTCAAGTTCATTCTATCTATACAAATTGTTCGACACTGTTATGTTCAAAACTCTCAATAGCCTGATGGCTCTGGATAGCCAACGTGGTGAAATAAAGAATGAACTCTGAAGGCTCTTGGAAGCACTTGTGAACAATGATTTTATTTACTTCCTGTTTATATACATGTTGACAAAAGGGGTAATTGACTAAATAGCGCGATAAAAAAGATTCAAGGGAAATAATTCTTACTTTACTAATTTACACAAAAATATATACATGGTTACATCCCTTTGTTCATAATTGGCATTCATACATCTTTCATACAGGTTACAATAAATTTCTCATTCAACCCTTAGAATCTCAATCATTACAGATACAATGTGTTTAAGTGATATCGCACCGGATAGATCCGATAGCAAAGTCTGTGTTATAAACATACACAGCAACACGTGGCAGTTTTGTTGACATATCAGCTTGTAGATGAATCTATCATGTAGCCAGCTATGAGAGGACCATATATAAATAAATAAATAAATAGATAAATAAATTCCCTTTATTCATCTCCAAGGGGAAATTTGTCTCTAGGGTCTAATCCAAGGAAAGACTGTAATAACACAGGCGTCAGCCGCAGTGCAGCGCCGCAAATTGAGCTAGGGCAAGGTAGCTTGTTCAAGGCCACGCAACGAGGCGGGGAATCGAACTCGGTACCTTTTGGGTACGAAGCAAAGACCGTACTGCTGAGCCACACATCCCCATATCATCTATCAATGAAATTGAGCTTTTTTTTAAATAGCGCAATATCTACTAAACGTGCTCAAAACGCTTTACAAGGGGTGCCTTGTCAACAGCAACATTTAACAAGTAGGACGGGACATGACGCCTGTTAGGCGATATTATAATTTTTCGGACAAAGACAACACTGTTAACGGCATTTTACACTTGAGTACAATGAGAGAATGAGTAAAGAGCCTTTTCCAAGGACTCAACTATGCGCTGAGCGCGAGTCTCGAACCCATGACCTTCCGATCCGAAAGCGAGTGTCCTACCACTAGACCACATAGCCTCACAAACAATCGAGCTTACGCCAAAGTTTGTTGTGCACAACCAAATATCGATCGATCGTCATATAGACTCAGCAGCAATACCTCTGTCGTCATTTTACTTTAGGGCCAGAAGTCCCGTGGAGACGGACTTTATCCCGCTTTTTATAGTGTGAAACGAATTATAACAGTTGCTTGCAACCCCTTGGGTAGTACATCAGTCTGCAACAAAGCATTCTCAACTAGATCAAACACACCTAGTTATCCTTTTATTGCTGGGGTCGGAAAAGGGTAAGGTGACAAGGAATCGCTCACTTGTATACCTTATGTAGAAGCATGCCTTGAGATGCAAACTATCTGATGCTAAACATCCAGGTGACGTCATTAAAAAGTGTGTCGGGAAAAGGGGAGACAACTGTTTATGAATTCGAGGCAGGGTTGCCCATTCATGAGGCAATAACGTACTGAACTTTGACACAAACACATAGACTGGCACTTGTCTGAGTCCTGAACTCCAGTAAAAAATATATGACGTACTTACCTTTTATTTTACATGGCGAAGGTCCTTGGAAAATATACTGAAGGTTTATAATATACTGAATTCCGTACATACGGAAAAATTAACAGGTAGATTTTTGACCAATCAAAAGATGGAATTTGTGACAAACCTTCACACCTACTCGGACAAACACATTCAGTTGTTTCATAAACAAAAACGTGAATGAAATCGACCTGAATTTAGTCATTCTTATTGTTTTTATACCGCCAGATGAGTGACTAGTTATTACACGATTTTCTGGATCCTATGGTAAATGTTTAGGTTGACAACTAGTTTTCTGTGTTCGTTCTATAGATATTATGCGTTTTGCTGTTAAAGGGAGATAATCAAATTGTATATATTAATAGTTTTGATGAAATGTCCGTACACAAAATGACGACTTGTGCGATATTTAATTGTTGATAGTGTTGCTAGACTGTCATAAAACATGATCTAAAGATGAAATTAATTAACACAGGATCCTCATCATTTTTTAAAATTAAATGTTTAATATACTTCTGCGTATACATGGGGATGAAATAAAATGAAAAGAGCAAACAAGTACATTATCTAATAGCCGTAGTCATTGGTTATAGAAATGGGATTGGTCACATAAAATATGATAAAACACATACTGGATTTTTGACATTTGTAACGTGGATGACAAAGGCGATGACAGTGTTTGTGTTTGTTGTAGATGTATGGGTGTAGGTGGTAATTTGTGGTTGTTGTATTAAGAGTTGTGGTGGTGATAGTTTTTATGGTGGTGGTGGTGGTTTCTTGTTGATGTAATGATAGTTATGATGGTGATAGTTTTAATTATGGACGGTTGTGGTGATGTGTGGTTATTGTATTAAGAGTTGTGGTGGTGATAGTTTTTATGGTGATGGTGGTTTGTGGTTTCTTGTTGATGTAATGATAGTTATGATGGTGATAGTTTTAATGATGGATGTGGTGATGTGTGGTTATTGTAATGAGAGTTGTAACTATTTTGTTCGTGCTGGTGGCAATACATATTATTATTTTGATCTATTTAAGAATTCTGATTAATACAGCATAAACTATGAAAAAAAAAAAGACTTGGTATAAAAAAAAATCATTTTACGATATCAAGTATATGAATAAATATTTACAGTAATAAAAGGACGATGATTACACATACAATTCTAATAACATTTAATATAAACGAATTGATATAAACTACTTAAATTAACATCCGTCAAAATCTATTGTCGACAACTTATCAGAACATCAGCTATGGCCTCCTTGTTTTTATTCTGATTTTAAAAATACCGATTGTTTGATCGTAGAATAGAATTAGCAATGCGTGGGTGACACAAGATTGGTGTAAAGCGACAGTCGACACAGATAATGTATACTTTTCTTATCAATCACCTTTACTTATACGTACTGGCTTTGAGATTTATTTCCAAATGTGTAGAACATTGGAAGATGGTTTTTGATACATCTGAATGTAAAGTCTTACACAGGAAGATCTAACCCAGTGCATCTATACCGTGTAACCAATGATAAATCAAACACATTACCTACTACTAATTCTGACAGAGATTCGGTCCTTGATTTTCATCAACGATTTGGTATTTCTCTCCATATCAAACACTTTGTCTAATAGAATATCTGACAGAGATTTTTTCTTGTCGTCCATCAACGATTTGGTATTTCTCTACATATCAAACACTTTGTCTAATAGAATATCTGACAGAGATTTTTTCTTGTCGTCAATCAACGATTTGGTATTTCTCTACATATCAAACACTTTGTCTAATAGAATATCTGACAGAGATTTTTTCTTGTCGTCCATCAACGATTTGATATTACGGTTATATATATATATATATATATATATATATATATATATATATATATATATATATATATATATATATAAATTATAAAACAAAAACCATGAAATAATAGTGCTCAACTTTAGTATAAAAGGAGCTATTTATAAACATTTGAAATATAATTAAGATAGTTTGACTTCTACAACGTTGTTACCGAGCTTTGCTCTCATCAGGAAGTGGAAGTGAAAGTAGATTGTTGTGTTTTCGTATTTTTATAGATTCGTGTTTATGGACGTTCGTAATTACATAAAAGGTGTTTGTTTCTATGTCTGCATGAGGAAGTTAGTTCGTTTCTTCTGTTGAGTGTTGCTATGTTCGGTTTAGTGATGATGAAGAATGTTTCTTCCAAGCAGAGGTTGCAAGTCTTAGAAGAGGGGGAGTACGACTGTGCTCTGGAGATGATTTTCCATGTGATGCTGTGTTGTATGATTTTTTCTTTGAGGTTCCAAATGTGTTCGCTTAGTGTAGTAGAATGTCGTTTGTGTATGTTTCTGAAGGAAGATGTATGCAGGTTGTATCTGGTTTTGAATGGACACTCGGTGAGGCCAATGTATGTTTCTTGTTTTGGTGTGTCTGGTCGTGTTACTGTGGCTTGATAAATTACGTTTTGAGTCAGGCAATTGCCGTTTAGTATATATATATATATATATATATATATATATATATATATATATATATATATATATATATATATATATATATATCAAAAAGTTTGCCTAATATTATTTCGTACAGATATTTATATTTTAAAAAGAGAGAAAATGAATGAATCTTCATCTAGAATTTGAAGAAAACAGTAAATGGGAAAATGGGAAACACAGTTTCTGAAAACGAGGTGATAGGAAGTTTCAATGCACTAATTTTCCATTAAACAATAGACATTGGAATTTTCTTTTTTTAAATCATTTTCTTCATCTTATTTGTCTCTATGGTCTATTTCAAGGGAAGACTGGAATAACCCAGGAGTCAGCCGCAGTGCAGGGCCGCAAATTAAGCTAGGGCGTGGTGACTTGCTCAAGCCATAAAGCGCTGCTACGGGTTATCAAACTCGGTTTCTTTCTGCTACGAGGCAAATACGTTACCGCTGATCCGCACTGTACAATTTATAAATGGAATCTTATCAACTGTTTAGTTTTTTTTATGTCAAGGCAACAAACGACATATTGTTTTATTAATTCTTTATAACCTACAAACCTATGACTTTAACCTTCTTCTTAGTCCTCTTTTACCCTATATTATTCTTTGTATCTGTTTCACTCCTTCAATAAAGCTAACTTTTACAGACAAAGCGGATATACCGATATTATATAGTTTTAGTCTGAATTTTTTCCTACGAGCATTTTTTATAACACATTATCTGTTCTACGACTCAAGAAAAAGACTTCCCTTTCCAGACACAATTATACTATACCTTATTCTAGGTCATTTCTACACGATACAAAACAAATACAAATACAGTACATGACTTAATATGTGATGAATTGTACCTGTAATTACTAAGGGAAGCAACTGGTAATATACAATTTTCAAATAACGTTTTGATGGTTGTCGCCCTTAACTAACGTATATTCTATATCATATCAAATAAAGATCCATCTATTTGGTCAATTAAATTTCACCGCCCCAAGGTATTCTGTACAAAAGACATTGTTTAGTCTCATCTACTACTAAATAATAAAATTCCCCGTAATGACAGAACGTTCTTTGTTATGTGATTCAATTAGGCACGAAGAATGATAAGAGGACTGGGTTTGATATATTTTCATTATGGGAAGGGGGTGGGGTCTAAGGGTAAGTGACCAGTAATACAATATAAACTAACAGTCATTTTCCAGTGTCATACACAATGCAAACCAGTACATTGACATAAGAAATAAAACCAAGAGATGATTTATAAGGAAACAAAATAGCACATCATCAATATATATATATATATATATATATATATATATATATATATATATATATATATATATTTTATTATATATATATATATATATATATATTTAAAGTCACCATACTTCAATGACTTACTGTAATGACTAACCCAGGATTATCTACCGTCTTTTGCCTACACCAGTGTATTTAGACAGCGAGTGATTTCATTAGATTTGCCTCACAATGGACTGCATAAGAGATGCTTATTTTTAACTGGATTCTTCTTTTGATAAAATGTCACAAAAAAAACAGGAATAAATATCATATTTTATCACAAAATGTTACAGAGCATATAACGTTGTTTCAATGTATGAAATTTACAATAATATGAAACCTTTAGTTTAATTCCATATCATAATGTAAACACAAGGACAGTGTGGTGTTCAATCTTATTTTTTTTGCCTTTTTCTAAAACAGTGTGTATTTAAATCTTGTCAAAAATCGCGTTTTGTAGTTTAACTTAAAGTAATAGATAAGAATGATGTGTTAATTTAATGTTAAATGTTACGTTACACCCAGCGGCGTAGCCTGGTCATTTAGGAGCATGGGGCTAGATTTGAGATGTGTTGTCGCATATTATCTTTTAGTTATGGATATGAGAGAGAGAGAGAGAGAGAGAGAGAGAGAGAGAGAGAGAGAGAGAGAGAGAGAGAGAGAGAGAGAGAAACATTTAATGCACTCAATTATTTTACCTACGATTTGTATGTTCTTTGTAACTTGTTCATAATGCCTGGCTAAGGATAAGCGATAGCCACTGTCAATCTGTGCACCTATGTGAACAGTACCAAGGGTTTTCAATCTAGTGGTGCTATTTGAATGTAAGTTAGACTTCTGATGGTTCAATGCTCTCTGTGTTAAATTTTTCAAACAGGTAAATCCACTTCTTGTCCAAGACAATTCTGTATTGCTGTTACCGCCAAACAAAATACAATTAAAACAAAATAAACTCTTCTTTTCTATTCTCACCGTAAGCCAAGGAAAACGACTAAACCAATCTTTATCAAATGACCGATTCTGCTTTCCGTCTTTAGTGAGTACAAAATCGTTTGGTTGATGGGGACCGAAACTTTTAATCAAAAGTTTATTTTCCCTATTCAAAGAACTGGTCAACAGGTAATTGACGTGATTCATCACACTTAATAGCAATTAATTAAAATTTTAAAAACAGACACTGCACACATCAGATTAACACTCGAATTATCAATAAACATAACATACAGTCTCACACTCACGTTAAAAGGGACAAGTGGAATTCAATATCACATGCCTGACACGCCTCGAAGAGGGATGGGTAACAGGTACAACACGATTGCCATTAATTAGGTCATTGTGTGTGGCTGCGAGTAAAAAAGCCACAATGACTCAGTTCAAAGTCAAGATGCCTCTTCATGCCCATAGTCATAGCACACGACAAACGTGAAATGCATCGCCTGGTTGTACCGTGGGAATATGGCTGGAAGCCTTCTCAACCTTTAAAGCCACACGCTGTACTGATTGGTCAGGGGCACGAGTATGACTCGAGCTGTAGTAAATTCTAAGCGGTGTGATTGGTTCAAGTTTTGAGGCTCGGTTAGGGTAATGAATTTCATTGTTTGTGAAACAAAAAATTAAAAGTGTTACTTTTTATTGTTAAATTCTTACATACTTTCAAGACAATGACGACCTGTGGCTTAGCCTTAATAGCATTTAAGGCCCTACGCCACTGGTTATACCAATGATGTACATTGTGAAATAACCCATCTTTTGTTTGTTTTACGATAAATCTATTATCCGTTTCGTCACCAAAATACAGCCATTTTCTATACATCATGTGTAATAACTAGAGAGTATGCGATGACTATTTGGACACATTCCAAGACAAGACAAAGTGACTACCTGGAATCAGACAACGGTGGATGATTTAATAGATACATGCAATAGGTATTATAAAGTAAAATAAGAAACTGTGTATGTAGGGTTGAATTCAAGGACTGGAATAGCCCAGGCGTAATTCTCCTCATCACAAAGTCAACTAGGTCAAGGTGACCAGTAACAAAAACAAAACCCCGTTGTGCCACGAAAGAATATAATGAAAAATATGTGCTATCTTCGAAATAGATTTTTCTATTCTATTTAGGAAGTGTGTGATTATCAGTGATATGTAGCATATAAGAACGTCATATGACTAGACTTGAATCACTAATTACGTCTGTATAATAATCTCTATATAAAGTGTGTGATTATCAGTGATATGTAGCATATAAGAACGTCATATGACTAGACTTGAATCACTAATTACGTCTGTATAATAATCTCTATATAAAGTGTGTGATTATCAGTGATATGTAGCATATAAGAACGTCATATGACTAGACTTGAATCGGTCATTACGTCTGTATAATAATCTCTATATAAAGTGTGTGATACTCAGAGAAATATAGCACATAATAATGTCATATGACTAGCCTTGAATCACTAATTACGTCTGTATAATAATCTCTATCTAAAGAGAGTGATAAATAGAGAAATATACCATATTATAATAATGTCATATGACTCTCCTTTAATCGCTAATTACGTCTATATAATAATATCTATATAAAGTGTGTGATAATCAGAGAAATATACCATATAATATCATATGACTCCTTTCATCACTAATTACGTATTTATCTATTGTCCAAGTCAGTGGGCTATTTTATAAGCTCGATGCACAGTTGAGTCCTTGGGAAACGAATCATTACTTACATTATCTCACCTTACTCAGGTGTTAAATGATACCCTGGTCGTTAAAAACATTGTTTCAGTCGGAAAAGATAATTGGAAAATCTCCCAATAGGCGTCATGTTTCGTTCAACATGTTACGTGTTAATGTTGACCAGGGACCCTTTATAAAAGACTTTAAGTACCTTTTGTGGACATTGCGTAATATATAAACAGATCAAAACAGTAGGAGGTATTGTCACATTACACAAATGCCAAATATTTCTAATCTTCTATAAATTATACTGTAAACATCCTATTAATCACATTCAGCGATTCCGAGATAAAAAAATGCTTCTATCTTTTTTTTTCCTTTGAGTACAATGAAAAAACTGAAACCAGATAGATAAAAAGTCTTCCAAAGCCGGGGAGAATTGGAATTTTCTTACTTATTTTTCTCTCTTTGTCTTTGTTAGAAATTCTAGAAAATCTACAAATGTTTAGAGCGGAAATTAACTGAATTTATTGTTCTCTCTTTGTCTTTGTTAGAAATTCTATAAAATCTACTAAGGTTTCGAACGCAAATTAAATAAATTTATTTTTCTGTGTTTTGACATAAAAACTTGTTTTACTTAAAGGAGGGAGATAATCAGTGTATATCAACAAGTAGTTAAAAACCATTGAGTTGTTTCCCTTTCATTTGTCTAGATATCCAATATCTAGGATAAATCATAATTAGTGCCCCGTCGTTATAAATTGGTGTTATATCGGAGCAATGGAGATGATGACAATGAATTTGCTTGTAATAAAAATAGAACACTGTGAGGAATTTTCCTTTAAAGTTTATAGAGATAGGTTGTTGTCTGTAAAATGTGTCGCATCGTCCGGAAACGGTAATGTATTCAGGTGACTGAATTGAAGCAATGAGAATTTAATGTAAAACATTGATTGGTTTGGCTATACTTTATTTATTTGAGGAGGGAGAGGGGAGGGATAAACAATATTTCTCCGACATGACACCAGATAATGATGATGAGACACATTTTCAATTATATTTATTTATCATGAGACTGAAACGGTTGTTGTACGCGTTTACTCCACATTCTTATAACGTGTATACAACTATGTTATTATATATCATGTAACTGTTTATTATATTATGATGATTACATACAAGGATAATGA
>NC_088374.1:3746635-3749135 GCF_034508935.2 Berghia stephanieae
TCACGACATATGAATTATATTATTACACACTATTGTATAAAGCATTTTATCATTGCTATATCCTGAACAGTTGTCTGTATGACCTTCAAGTGTCAAAAAGTTGTTATTTTTAGCATTTTGATCAAGACAAATCCAGACTTGGGGTAGCGTGGCTCAGCGGTATACGGTCCTTGCTTTGTACACGAAAGGTACCTAGTTCGATTTGTGTGGCCTAAGCAAGTCACGTGAGCAGCGCGGCTCAGCGGTACACGGTCCTTGCTTCGTACCCGAAAGGTATCAAGTTCGATCACCCGCCGCTGCGCTGTGTGCCCTTCATCAAGTCACATCGCCCTTGCTTAATTTGCGGCGCTGCTCTGCGGCTGACACGAGGGTTATTACTGTATTCCCTTGGAATAGACCCTAACGACAATTTTGCCATGAGATGAATAAAAGGAATTTTGATTTAATTAATTCTTTATTTTTGTATTAAACAGACATAAAATCTTCTTGCCACCCTTTGGATAGGACGCAACTCTAAGATAAATGTAATTCAACAAGGTCAAACAAACCCAGCTATCCGATAACTTCCTTTACATTCCAGCAGAATCAAAATATCGGTATGCCGTTGTCCAATGGGACGCCCTTAATTAAATAAAAAAATTAATTAAATCACAATTACCGTACTTTCTGCCATACTTAAATTTCATCTTATCATCCAATCATTGCTGGATGAACATCAATGGACTAATTGGACCATAATGTCGGTATTATTTCTATTTGTTTTATTAAAACAGGATCTGAACACGGAATATAATTGTTTTATTCAAGATGTAGACATTAAAACGGATACTCAATCCAATTGTTTGAACGTTTCCCATTTTACACGTCCCGCCTGATTTAAGGTAATCAAGTATTTATAACAATACCATATTTGTCATATTTATCTACTGATGCTATGGGTTTAGATTAAATACTCAAAAGATTCCCTAGTCAGATTAAATATATCAACACGTTAAAATGCGGGTAACCATTAATATTCATAGGCTACTAGATATATTTTAATGAGAACTAATCACTTAAATAATAAGGAAGAGCCGATTGACATCAACTTCGTTCCCTATATAGTATTTTAGTAACGCATGGTGGTCTAGTGGCTATGACACTCAACTTGTAACCTACAGGTGGAAAATACAAGAGTCCCGATGATGGCGGATTAAAATGATCGTCTTGGATTACTCGCCTTTTTTACCATAAAGAAATTTATCTCCATAAGGCTGTTGTATTCAATGGAAATGAACAATTACAAGCTATCTGTTGGATAGGACGATAGACACATAGTACATTACGCAATACGGCAACTGAATCAGCTCAATTACTGTTGTTTGAATCGGTGTGTGCGGGAAGGGGGATGAGGGATGGGGGGGGGGGGGGGGGGGGGGGGGAGCAGTTAACATGTCGTCTAGTCAAATGATTGATGTTAGATCGTCTGTCAATAAACTGAGAGCTTTATCAACTGGGCTATCGTTATTCTATTTTCTCACCCAAAGGTAAAACCTGACAGTTTGGATATTTCAACGCTTTGATCACATCTAATTCATATATTGCTATCAAAAATATAGATAAGGCGCATTTTCATCTTTTAATACAATATTATTCTGTTGTTGTCAGAGTGTGCAAATACACATTCACCCCCCCCCCCCCACCCCTCACATACACATTCACCCCCCATCCCTCACATACACATTCACCCCCCATCCCTCACATACACATTCACTCCCACCCCTCACATACACATTCACCCCCCATCCCTCACATACACATTCACCCCCCATCCCTCACACACACATTCACCCCCCATCCCTCACATACACATTCACCCCCCATCCCTCACAAACACATTCAACCCCCATCCCTCACATACACATTCACTCCCACCCCTCACATACACATTCACCCCCCCATCCCTCACATACACATTCACCCCCACCCCTCACATACACATTCACCCCCACCCCTCACATACACATTCACCCCCATCCCTCACATACACATTCACTCCAATCCCCTCACATACACATTCACTCCCACCCCTCACATACACATTCACCCCCCACCCCTCACTTACACATTCACCCCCCATCCCTCACATACACATTCACTCCCACCCCTCACATACACATTCACCCCCCCCACCCCTCACACACACACACACACACACACACACACTCATCCTTACCTACCCACCCACACCTCCATACACAACCTCCCCCCACACACACATACACACACATCCTTACCTACCCACCCACACATCCATACACAACCCACCCCCCCCCCACCACCCATACACATCCACAGACGAACAGCGTGTTAACGTGATAAATGTGTATATTTTTTTAACATGCGTTTCCTTTTCCTTGTAATTGATGCAATTTATTTTTTTTTAAATTCCAACAAAATGCGCTAATCGGAAATAACGTAGCAAAACACAAAACGGTGTGTAAGCTTAAAGTTTATAGTC
>NC_088374.1:3754135-3770368 GCF_034508935.2 Berghia stephanieae
ATTGTGAATGAAGACTTCACGATGATAAAGAATTGTGTCATAATATATTATTGTCTCTGCCCTTGTTGACTTCTGACTCTTCCACTCTCTCTTACTGAAATGTGTGCCAGTCTAATGAACCGTTAATGGTCTCTGAGTGCACATTTGGCAATACTCTACAATATATGTTCATTCATAGTAGAATTGGTTTCACACAATTTAACAATAAATAGATATTAAAATTATAATAATCTCGACAAATCCTTGACACAACATACATTATAATATACTATAACATACATGTATATTCATAGTATAATTCCTTTGACATATAATAACAGTAAATAGTTTATATAAATATTTATGTTTTGTCTACGTGTACCTTTGTCCATATAATTTATCATAGATCTACTCTGCTTCTTTTCCAAATCCTCCAACAAATCAAATCTTGATAAGACTGTGGGAGGAAAATTAAAGATAGAATTTAAATGTATCTAAACTTCTCGATACTTATGTTGCAAAATCATCAATATTTCTCTTGTTCAGATATGTTTTAGAATCACAAAATTTGATGAAAAAATATTTGGTATTGTTACACAGAATAATGTTTTTATATAAAACTTGATATGCTCAACAACGTTATGTATAATATAACAGGTAGTTATTGAATTTAAATTCGAGTTAAAAATTCAGTCTGTGTGTTAGGTCAGTATGACATATCAATAAAATGTCTTGAAAGGCAAAGAGATCGAGAGAAAGAGAGAGTGAGAGATAGATAGATAGATAGATAGAGTTAGAGAAAGAGAGAGATAGGAGAGAGAGAGAGAGAGAGAGATAGAGAGAGAGAGAAATAGTTTTTATCCCAAAAATTGATATTAAAATATATCACCTCATTGAGTGATTTCCAGACGCTACATTTTATACATTATGATTATGTAATATTTTAAAGTAAACATCACAATGGTGAGATAGCAGTTTGTCATTGTTGTCGTTCTCTTCCTACATCGACTTCTAACACTATCTTCTTTTGTTGTTATATTATTAGCCAGTATGATGAACCTTAAATAATCTGTGAGTTTACCCTTGACCAATCAGACTCTATGATATATTCTACAATATCGGTATATTCATATGACAATTTCACATTATATAACATTAAATAGTTTGTATAAAGATAGTGTGTTATCTATGTGTTACCTTTGTTCATGGAATCTTTCATCGATTGACTCTGGGTCTTTTCCAGATCTTCCAACAAATCAATTCTTGACGAGACTGTGTAAAAAAAATTAAAGATTTTAATATAATGTAACCCTACCTTAACTAAATGTAAGAGAATCGTCAATATCTTAAAGAGGAATAAAATAGTTTTAATAGTTTTCTGATTCAAATATGTTTTATAAATAACAGAATTTGAAGAAAATTCATTTTCATATTCACAGGAAATTAGATGAATGTAGGAGATATGTTGTTGATATATTAGCCAGTAGGATGAACCTTAAAAAATCTGTAAGTGTACCCTTGAACAATCACACTCTATAATATACTCTAACATATGTATATTCAAATTATAATTGGTTTCATATAATGTAAAAGTAAACGGTATATATAAAGATGTGTGTAATAGCTAAGTGTTACCTTTGTCCATGGAATCTTTTATAGATTGTTTCTGGTTCTTTTCCAAATCTTCCAACAAATCAATTCTTAATGAGACTGTGTAAAGAATATTAAAGATTTTTAGTTCATGTAAGCTTACTTTAACTAAATGTAGGAGAATTGTGCATATTTTAAAGAGAAATAAAATAGTTGTATTATTCAAATGGTTTTATAAATATTAAAATTTGAGGGAAATTCAATTTCATATTCACAGGAATTTAGCTGAATGCAAAGTTGGTTTTGCTCATCAAAGTTGTGTATTGACTTCTACCCGTCTAGTCTCATTTGGTGATATAATAGCCAGTATGATGAACCTTAAATAATATATGATTGTACCCTTGACCAATCACACTCTACAATATATTCTAATATATATGTATATACACAGTAGAATTTTTTCATATAATGTAGAAATAAATCGATTGAATCTAAGTATTACCTTTGTCCATGGAATCTTTTATAGATTTACTCTGGTTCTTTTCCATTTCTTCCAACAAATCAATTCTTGATGAGACTGTGTAAAGAATATTAAAGACTATAATTTAATGTAACTCGGTTTTTACTAAATGAAGATAATCGTCATATTATTTATGACACAAACCATGTTTTCTTATTCAGATATGCTTCATAAATCACAAAAGTCGAAGAAATATATTTCCTGTATTTACAAAAATTGAGCTGTTTCTATTATAAAGAGATTGTGCATGCGGGATGGAGATCAATTTCAAAAAGTCACATATTCTAGGGAAGAGCCGAGACAACCCTTAGATGAGAATCAATTTCCATGGTAAAAACATAAAGCAAGTCACTTCATTCAAATACATGGGAGTTTTGCACACCGAAAATGAGACCAGCACAGCAGATGTGAAAGTTAGAATTGGAATGGCAATAGTTGCTAGAACATAAGCCAAAGGAGTTCGGTTTGGACCCTACATTCCACGCGTTGCCTGGATTTTGAACACTTTTTTTAGCCAATCCGGGTTCGAACCTGGTGCTAAATAAGCGAAGCGCGAGAAATCAGAGTGAACTCTTCTAAGTTTCGTCGAGTTGAACAGAATAACGCTATTCCAACGGTTCTGTTTTATATTATGTTCGTCTAGTGGTTATCAGGTGGGAGACAAGAAGGATGAAATATAAATAGATTTGGTTCGTTCATATTTGTGTTATACATGTAATTTAGTTTCTGTATGAAATGCATCGTGTTTGTAAATCTTGGTTTCCTTCAATTTATTGTTACCATTGTCTAGCCGTGAAACTTGGACCGTCTTTCTCTTCCTTCTGATCATGCTAGGTCCAGTACAGTGGATTGACCTTCCACATGGAGGGGACATATGAACGAGTTCTCTCCTTCTATCCTCCTAGTCTTTTCGTTTCTCTTTGTGACGTCTCGGGGTACTTGGCTCTACCGGTCCTCTGGGAGCGCCTGATTCGTTACAAGATACTCTTAGATATCTGCATTTTTATAGTAGAATTGGTTTTACTTGAAATAACATTGAATTGTTATTTAAAATATAATAGATTTTTAAAAAATATAATTATGTGTGTTTTTACTATGTGTTACCTTTGTCCATAGAATCTTTTATAGATTTAGTCTTCTTCTTTTCCAAATCTTCCAACAAATCAAATCTGGACGAGACTGTGGAAATGAAAATTAAAGTTATTGATTTTAAAGTTAATGTAAACTCTTCCATACTAATATTTGAAAATCATCAATTTTTTTTCAATAAAAAGAAAAGTTTTCTTCTTCAGATTGCTTTTAGGCTTAAATGTTTTTTGTTAAACTTGCTTTTTTATCAGCAAAGTTTTATATTATATAACAGTTAGGTATTGCTTTTAAATTTTAGTTTAAATATTCAGTTTGTGTGTTGATTGTGTATGACATTTCAGTATAAAAAATCTTGATATGCGAAGAGAGAGTTTAAAATTCGCACAATATTTTTCACTATAAAACTTTATTTGATAGATTCTAAATGCTCCATTAAAAAGAGATAAGATAGGAAAAAATGAACTATATTTATCCATCTCTAGAAATTTATATTTGGTATTGCCATAGATTAAAACATTAAAATCGAAACTCTATCATTGTATAACAAGATGCATCATTATATTTTATGTGTTTCAAACGCTGTATTGATACATTATAATCTCATCGAATATAATGGTATAACAAGATATTTCATCTTATCTTATATTCTTTCATACGCTGTATTGATATATTATAATATATAATTGTTGATGGCAAGTGTTTATCACAACAATTTATAGTAAAATTTTTCACCTTATCACGCAATAACCAGACGCTACATTTGTACATTATTATTGCGTATTATTTTTAAGGAAACATCACAATATTGAGATAGCAGTTTGTCATAGATGTCTGTTTCTTCCTTTATCTATTGCTGGAAATTTACAATTGGTATTACCATAGTTTATTACATTATAATCCCATACTATATCATTGTATAACAAAATATGTCATCTTAGTTTATATATATATATATATATATATATATATATATATATTGTCACTCTATAGGCAGTGTCAATTTTATATAGACCTATAAAGATTAAATAGTAAATGTCAAAATTACATATTTACAGTGTTAGTCTAAATACTCTAATGTTTATCAAATTAATTATTTGATAATTTATTATTAGATAAAAAGACTATTAGAGATTTTAAAATAAGACATGATTTCAAAGTGATTGTTAAGAACTAAACTTGTAATTTATCGTAAGATATTATAAAATGTACAAACTGCAATGCATCTTCTTTGTCAATTTAAGATTTGACATTGAATAGAAACAAAACAAAAACTCTTCACTGGGCAATAAAATAGATTAACGTGTTCATACTTTAGCAATGATGTTGATTGTTATAGAACTAACTTGTTACATGTGAGGACATTGTATAGCAATTTGGAAATTCCAAATCCTGTATAAAATTAATCCGTTTATAAAGACAACAAACTGAATAAAATCCAATTTTAATGTAAATTTTTGTTGTTTTGAAATAATTTATGAACTGACAATAAAACAGATTTTTCTTTTTAGCAGAACAAAAATTAATGACAAAGCAAATTATAAATGAATTGATTTCATCTGTGGAGAAACGATGATTTTATTAGGCAGATCAAATGCAATTTACTCTCTAGAAATATTTCACCTTTTTCATTTTCTTTCTTCTGCTCCTTTATTTCTTTTTCCTGCTCCACCAATGTTGTGTCCTGCTCGGACAGTTTAACTTTCTGAGTGGAAATTGTCTCTTTGAGCTTGGTGACTGAAATAAGGAAATATAGTTTCATGGGTGAACGATTTGGTTCCATGTACTTACTGTATAACAGTTGTTATGTTCTATGAACGTTATCAGTCTTAACATGTAAACTATTCTACCAAAATCTATGACAATGTGACATAGTTGTGTATCAATATGAATGATATAAAATTCTAAATATCTGATCCATCATTTGAATTAGTCTTAATAGATATACATACCTTCTTCCTGCATGATTTTCTCTTTTTCTTTCAGTTCTTGGCCGTTTTTTTCCAATTTTGTTATTTTCTCTAACAAATATTTAACAATTACAGTGATATCCTCATCTGTAAAAGTACAAATGTTTAATGGATATACAGTTATAAAAATTATAAGAAAGTCATGTAATTATAAACATTATGTAGAACAAAAAAGGGTCGGTCACTCTAGCCGTTTATGTTGTTACTATAATCAACATGTTTTGGGATTTTTCATAAATTCTTTATATTGGTCTTTTAAAAATACTCTTACCTGAAAGAGTATTATTTGTTTGATAGATGATAGTATGTGATTTTTGTAACTGTCTCTGACGTTGTAACAATCAATAGTAGAGTCGGATATGTTAATGTGAGTAAAAGTCCTTACTCAAAGACAATGATAAAAATGATTTTCACACATCTATGTAAGCTATAAATAACAGTCTCCTTGTAACAGGCTTAAGATTGTTGTGGTCAAAGGTCAATAAATTGTCGCCATAAAGTTAACAAAGATTTGACAAGATAGAACAGTCGAGATAGATGTAGCATTTCATTCCTGATGCTAAAATTTAAATTCCTCATTCCTGACAAAACAGGAAACGAAACAAAATATGTATAATGCAGTCTGAATAGTTATCATTGACGTCATAAACAATGGGATAAACATTTGATTTCATATGTAAATAACACGTTTTCTATCAGTTGAACATACGAGAATAAAAGTTTCAACAAATAAAAATAACAGAAAAGGATCCCGCTTAATTATTTCCAAAACATATTTCTACATTCTACTTAAGTGTCATGAAATGTCGATGGTGAAGTAGTTTTTGCTTGTCCAAAGATCAATTCAGCAAATCCATACATTACCTCCATTGATCTTCCTATTTTTTATACACATTTTATTTGTCACAATAAAACAACAACTTTTATACTGATATAAATGTAACAGACTTTGTGTTGTAACAGACGTTTTTCTTAAAGAATCATTAAACAATGCCAGACTAATTTTCATGAGATTAATCTAAGACAATATATTTTTGAATAATTTGACTGGAATTCTCTGAAAAATACACGATGGATGAAAAAAGGAGAGTTAAAATTTTAGAATTAGAAAAAAAGTTCTATACATAATGAAGTACGGTGGAAAAATTATATATAAAAGCTAGAGAGCGAAACAAATAAAAAAGAGAGAAAGATAAACAGAGAGAGAGGGAGAGAGAGAGAGAGAGAGAGAGAGAGAGAGAGAGAGAAATAGAGAGAACGATAGTGATATATATATATATATATATATATATATATATATATATATATATATATATAGAGAGAGAGAGAGAGAGAGAGAGAGAGAGAGAGAGAGAGAGAGAGAGATAGATAGATAGAAATAACTTACTTTCAACCGTTACGTTTACTTCTGCCTTCATTTCATGGATTATAAAATTCTCATCAAGATAATACATAAGACAGACGTATGTTCCAGTGTCTTCTTCGCCTGGGTTTTTGATCGTCAATTTGAGAAAACTGTTGACAGAATCTTTTCTCAGATTACCTTGTGCCTGCAATTATCAGAAACAACAAAATCTTTATTACATTCAGAACATTCATCCTTAAAATATGTTATGTGTCTAAACTATGTGGCTACATGGTCTAGTGGTATGGCACTCTTATGTAGGATTAGAATGTCATGGGTTCGAGTTCCAATCTGAGCGGTGCATATAATAGTTGAGTCTGTGGGAAATGGTCCTTTATTAACATTCTCTCACCGTACTCATATTTAAACTGGATAACTGGTCGTTAACAGCGTAGTCTATGTTTGAAAAAAAAACGTAATATCGCCTAACAGGCTTTGTGGCATGTCCTACACACTAAGTGTTGCCGTTGTCTTAGGACACCTTTTATAGGCCACTAAGCCAATTTGTGGATATTGCACTTTACAAAAAGCTCCAAGCTAAAGCCTTAGTTTTTGTGTGATGTCATGTAATATATTTTCTATTAGATTGAGATGTATCGTCGCAGACCAATGATTAAAACATTTCTAATAAAAGTGAATGATTTTCTTTCAACCTTTTTTCACATATCTACTTATTATATAAGCTGATTGATACAATCTTCATTACTCACTTCTCTCAGGACCTTATGTCGTGTCGACCACACTATTCCACTCCTCATAAAATTACCTATTTTATTTTAAAGAGTTATATTTTACTCTCATGACTTTGTGGAGCATAACATTAGTTTGTTTACGGTCATCAAGACGCAGGAGCTTCCTTTATCACCTTTGCCAGTTGAAGTTCTGTCAAGATTGTATTAAGCTCGGGTCCCTACAAGTAAGAATTACAAGTACTCTCTGACTGGAAGTGGAACCTCACAAGTCCTCTAACTTTATCACACATTCCAGCAAGATGCATAATTACTATTATCATCCTATACTCATTTGTACATGTGATCAGCATTCATTTATAAGACATCTCATTACATCATATATAATATTTCTATTCATAGCATCTTAAACAATTCGTCATTGGTCTTTTTCAAAGTAACTAGTAAATTCTGGGAACTTATATGTCACATTTCTCTGTTACAAATGTAGTCGAGTTAGCTCTTGAGCTCTCTCCAGACCATGACACCCATCAGTTGTAATGTTTTGACATCCTAGAAGTAATTTAAAAAAAAAAAAAATAAATGTTTGATATGACGAGTCAAATGAGACGTCGCTTTGTCCTTAAGTAATATAAAATAATACATTTTGTGTTTTAAACCGTCAAGTGTTTTACTCAAGAATACGTCGTTTAAAAAAATGACCACAAAAATAAAACAAAAACAAACTAGCCTTCAAAAATTGATCAAGTAAAATAACTCTCAGATTGGAATAAAAAACTTTCAAACCGGGGACTTAGCGTAGTTTTTAAAAAAGTCCCGTGTCATAGTATTTTTGCAATAAATATTTAAATCGGTCGGTATTTGAAAGAAGAGTTTTTTAGACTGATTTTTAAAAACAATTTTTTTTTTAAAAATCCAAAATACGGCAGTCAAACTAATCAAATCGTACAATAAGAGCCATAAAAACCCTCTTTGTATTTCTATCCGTTCTGTTATATCAGAAAATACATTTTAAACACCCAACTCTCATGGATTAGAAGAGAACATATTTACACGAATTCTATACTGAATTATAAATCAATTTTAAAATATATTGTTAGTCTCCATTGAGCCGGAAATGTGTCCTGAACTATTTGGAAGATGATGCAACATTTAATTGACACAATAAAAACAGTTGTACACCAAAAGATATGGTTATTATTATTATTATTATTATTATTATTATTATTATTATTATTATTATTATTATTATTATTGTTATTGTTATTATTATTATTATTATTATTATTATTATTATTATTATTATTATTATTATTATTATTATTATTATTATTATTGTTATTATTATTATTCTTATTATTATTATTATTATTATTATTATTATTATTATTATTATTATTATCATTCTTCTTCTTCTTCCTCTTCTTCTTCTTCTTCTTCTTCTTCTTCTTCTTCTTCTTATTATTATTATTATTATTATTATTATTATTATTATTATTATTATTATTATTATTATATTATTACTATTATTATTATTTTTATTATTACTATTATTATTATTATTATTATTATTATTATTATTATTATTACTACTATTATTATTATATTATTATTATCATCATCATCATTATCATTAATATGTATTCTGTCTCAATGTGTTTGGTAAAATACCTCAACATTATCTTTCCATTTAGCTCCCTTAGCGAGTCCCTTGGAACTAATCACTGCAATTGGATGATCTCCCTTCTTCATCATCTCAAGTGTCATAATAGAACTGATCCAAGCAGGGCTGTTAGAAATACAGGTGAGATCGAGTTGGTCAGTAACCATCGTGTTGAAGGATTCAGGAGATACGTCCAGACGGAGGGCTGAGCCTGGAAAATATTATATAATCCCTATTGAATTTATACACAGCCTGCTATAATCGATTGTCTCACTGGCGCTTTACATCAAGATATCAAAAGGTCTAATAAAAGTCCTTAAGCGTTTATATAGCTCCACATACACTAATTATGCTTAAAGCGCATTACGAGGACATTTAACATGCATGACTAGTCATGACGTCTTTTAAGCAAAACTATACTTATTTTGGACAGATAAAAAGTTGGTAGCGGTCAGGTGCTCATTTTAAACCTGAGTACGGTGAGAAAATATGAGTAATGAGCCCTTTCCAAGGACTCAATTAAACGCCACTCACAGCGGGATTCGAACCCAGGACCATAGTCGTGCAAACCTCTGTCAAAAATATTCTAATATCAAACTGACAACCACATTGATATAATAATATAAGATATAATAACATACCTACTATAGTTTGTTTCATAATTTATATCCAAGCTTAGAGGAGGGTTTCTTCATAACTGATTGTTGTATTGCAGTGGGCATTTTGCATGGCTATTACAATAGACACACAAAGAATGAAATACGTTTGTATTCCAAATTTTATACCCGTAAAATAAAAAAAAACAAATCCTCTCAAGATTTACGAGAAAAAAGAAAACTCTCATGGATAGAACTGTTTACAGTACAGCAAGTTACAAGATAATAATTCACATTATTTTGTTTTATGAAAATCATTTTACTACCGTAAACATTCACATAATTCACGTACGTCTAATACCTTGTCTCACCAATGATACAGACAGGATTGTTGCCTCAATGTCAAATTGCATCAATGTCTACTTTTTGTGAACACATATCACGGTATTTTAATATTTTTGTGCTGATATGGCAAAACCCGTCGGATGTCAAACGAGATAGTTTTGTAATACGAGCAAATAAATGTGAAATAACATTATCTGCTAGATTATAGTTTTTATTATCAATCTTGGAATTTTGGATCAGAGATGGGCCTATTTGGTCATATTCTGAGACGAGATTCGGAAATTCCGGCCAAAAATACAATGACCACGAATTTAAGAAATAAAACTGTCGAACCCCATTCAGGGTAAAACCTGTAACAAATTTACCCGTCCGGATCAACCAAGATCTAAGGAGATTAGAAGATCAGCAAATGAATCTTAACACCATTGGGGAGAATCAGGTTCTGTAGACAAGATTGCTTTGGATAGAAAACTTTGGTTAGACCCAAATCGAGAACAGGTGAAAGCAGATGAGGCGTTCCACTTCGATGACAGAGATGCGAAAGGCTCATAATTGATTATCCACCTTACTCATTCTTAAGAAATGATTTTACTATTTCTTTTTAAAGATTATTTAACCTAGTTTTTTTCTGACCCAACATATTACACATATAATGTCTAGTCTTTAAAATTTAAAGGAAAATCTCTCAATTTCTATGTGTTCGAACACCCTGCGTTTTTCTCAATACTGCCATTTTCGTCATTAAAAATCTTTCTCCTCCCTCAGTTTTCAACCAATCTTCTTGAAAATTTCTACAAATGAGTGTCATACTAATACTCAGGTCCTCTAGGAGCCGGATTTAAAAAAAAATTATGAGTAATTTGAAATTATGTAACTTTTTTCAAGGGGAATAATCGAGTAATAACTTGGAACTTAATTTTTAAAGTTTCTAATTAAAAAATTACAAATCGGGCTACTAGAGCCTCTTTATTTTCCTTTTTTCTACCTATGGGCAAAATATTGTGGCAATGGGTTGATAAACAAAAAAGCCTTTGACTATTTAAGATTTGTTGTTTATTTTCCAATATGGAGTCGTTTCCATAGCAATGGGTAACTGTTTTCGAAAAAAAATATATGTAATCATCCTTCCAAACATATACATTATGACTCTGCATAGAAGTTTAGGATACTTCATTTTTTTTTAAAATGACCCTTTAGTGTCTAACCCCCTTAACCGCACAAATGTATAAATTGGCATACGTAACCTGACGCCACTGATTTTGAAACAATGATCGTTATAGATCAATACATTATTACATTATACTGTAAAACATATGAAATTTAAAATAAGTAACCGCAAACATTTTACAAATAGCACAAATAATCAAAATCCTCAGTCTGTGTTGTTTTCAAAGGGTAGAAATCATGTTTGTTTGGTCGTGGTTATATGGAATAGACATACAAAACACCATTGCCATATGGCAGACAGTTTTAGAGGAAATGAAATGTCTACGCTTGGATAGGAATTATGAAACGGACTATTGGAGCCAAAACCATTTGTTCTACGAATAAGTTGAGATATTAACAGCTTTTTATATGAAGTCGATTTTTACTATTTTGTAATTCAATGCTGATGGAGATCTACAATCGGGGTCATGGAGATCGAAGGATTTTAATAAAAAACAAGAGATACTGGGGGATATTTAGGATTTGTAAATAAAAGGTTACAAGATACAGGATGAGATGGAATGTAGATAAAGAAGTATAACGGTAGTCCGTTGATCAAACCTCTGAAGTACCGTTTTTACCAATCCGCTGATCAAAGCTCTGACGACAATTTCAGAGATAATTGCGTCCTCTTATTCTTTTGTTTCAAGATTATCAAATCTATGATATTAGTTCAGAGCTTTGATCGTCTGGTTTGTATTTCAAGGTAGACGAAGAAGTACTGGGCTATCCTCTGTAAAGTGATCGAAATACGTCTTGTAAATGATGGATAACGAGTTTTCGTGGGTCAATAAGTACTGGGCTATCCTCTGTAAAGTGATCGAAATACGTCTAGTAAATGATGTATAACGGGTTTTCGTGGGTTAATAAGTACTGGGCTATCCTCTGTAAAGTGATCGAAATACGTCTTGTAAATGATGGATAACGAGTTTTCGTGGGTCAATAAGTACTGGGCTATCCTCTGTAAAGTGATCGAAGTACGTCTTGTAAATGATGGATAACGAGTTTTCGTGGGTTAATAAAATTGTGACCCATCTTCTCCAAGTGGTATTATGTCGGATGAAGGTAGAAGTTGATTTTATAGCCACACATATCAAACTTGGGGTTCGTTTCTTTTCATTATAGTGGGGAAAAATACAATTTCTTGAATTGCAAATATATTCTAAGTTCTTTTGTCTCATGATTTTATTTTTAAAATTTAATTTCGTTCATCCCGACAGTATACCGTATTGAGAAGGTGGGTAACATTCGTGCTTACAATTGTAACTTGTATAGTTTGTTCTATAATTTATAGTGTTGTATTGACATCTATAGGCCTAGCATATTAAAATAGTATAATCATTTTGAGCAGCAATAAATACCACAACTACTGAAAAATTAATTTCTTAAGACATTTTGCCAACGGAAATGAAACCCATTATTTCCCGGATGCTTCATTTGTAATCGCAAAGACAATGTACGAAAAAGGGGATTTACTTTAAAAATACCCTCACCACCCGTTCTCCCCCATCACTATTTTTTTTTAAATGTCCTATCCGTCGAGAATTATGGAACGATTCTGTCCTTGAAATTTATTGGATAACAGGTGGATGGTGTATGACATGATCATGACAATCAGCCGATAGCATGATTGTATGACGACATCATTATGACACGTCGATGTTATCCTGATATGGTGCCACCTTTAAACCCCTACCCCTTCCTACCACACAAAAACATGGTAAGATTTGTTTTAGCGATAACCGCATCACTTCATTTGTTTTACTACTTTTGTTATTGATGCAGTACTATATAAAAGACACATCTACAAGCGTTTACATAGGCATATCACTCTGATTCAAAGTCCAAGAATCCAAGAAAAAAATATAGAAT
This sequence comes from Berghia stephanieae, assembly GCF_034508935.2. NCBI lineage: Eukaryota > Metazoa > Mollusca > Gastropoda > Nudibranchia > Aeolidiidae > Berghia > Berghia stephanieae. The sequence continues at coordinate 3,767,057 of NC_088374.1, forward strand.
CAAACACGTTTCCTCTTCAAAGAGGAAGAATGATGGTGGAGATGACAAAATGAAATGCTTCGCCAGATAGCCTTTCTCCTGCATTAAATAGATTAATGATTGGAACCTCCAACTCAGCCATGGTAGAGACCGATCTTGATTTATATTCAATACCGACTACACCACATAACAGCTGCACTGGTGAGGCGGACAATACTATTAAAGGGTATAAAACATGTTTCAATCAATCCTTATTTTAAAATAAAACACTAGTTAAATGGTTTCGGTGCAGTGAGATTATTCTTGGTAAATATATGTACCAATCTAAAATGTATAATCTCAACGACTTATAGTAACATTTTCATACAAATGAATGATTCAGTTCTGAGGAAAAAAGTCAAAAATAAAACAGTTCGTTAGGGAAACAGTTCCGAATATTCATGTATCAATTGCCTACCTAATTTAATGTTCTGATTATCTATTTCATTGCCTTGATAAATTATGACTATGATAAGAAGCCATTCGATAACATACTGGTTTTATTGGATAGAATGCTTGTATTCTTGTTCCTCAAACAGACTTTGAAATACAAGCTCAAACTGACCAGAATGGTCGACCTCAACAAACCTTCCTCAACACAATAAATGAACAACTAACGGACAGCATTGGGTCAAGCACTTCACATAAAACTGTTGATCAAGGTATTGACAATTTGTTTCCATAAATAATAGAAGACGTGTAATCTTTCAGCTTTATTCTTTTCTGTTTCTTTTGTTTTGTTTTATTCTTGGAAGACAAATTGATCTAGCTATTTCAAGTATTTTAATCTTAACCGCACACGTCTTTTTCCTTCTAGGAAACTGGGTTTTAAAATGTGATTATAAGTCTTTGCGTAATACATACAAAGTGCATAAAGAATACAAGCAGAAATGCTTATAGGTGCTAGATTATAAATATGTACCAAACTGATTATAATCATCATTCCAAAGGCTTCATATTGTCAAAGTTACTTATTGATTTCTAGGATCAAACAATCCATACGACTCAGAAATGATATCAACCTTCCCAACACATGACACCATCAATATTCTATTGAAGACAGAGAACAACGTCACTCCTTCAAATAGACCTAACAATGAAGACGTTGTGGAGACACTACGAGACATTTCAAACACGAATCACTTGGATACGACAGGTGACCAAATAGTAAACTCAACTGATTGGCTAATTAAATGTAATAATACTGGTGATAGGCAATGAAGACCAGCCGGAAAATGTTATGTTGGAAGAAAATACGATTCATCAATGAAATGCAAATATGTTGAAAAGGAAGCGAAGATATTGAAAGAAAGATGTTATTGTTATGGAATAGGAACCAATTGGAACAAAGTAACAGAGGAAGACAGACAACGTATTTTTTAAATTTCTTTTAGAATGAATTACAGAATTGGGAAGAAAAGCACAAAAAAGAAATAGCGTCTTTATCAAAACACTTGTCGATATCCGCTCGACGAAAAGTTCTGCTAAGAGAAGATCAGTTTTAAAATATATTTTTCAAACTAAATGGAGTGAGGAAATCAGTATGTAAAAACATGTTTTTGAACACACTCTCACTAACTGACTGGACTTTTCGGAGCTGGTGCCTGAAAAATGCAACGCCTAGCCACGAAAAGAAGCGATCCCAACGCTATGATACAGAAAACACATTGTGTTGATAAGTTTTTGAAAAAAAATCAAAACTATGCCTCCAACTATTTCCGGAAATCGACATATAAATTGTACGTGGAACGCGTATTCAGGTCTTATACGGCCATTTACAAAGCGTATAAAGATAAATGCTCCGAGGATGGCGTCACAGCTATTGGTCGACCGTTTTACGAAGATTGCTGAAAAGAATAACGTGGCTTTATTTAAGCCAAGAAAAGACAAATGCGACGAATGCGTCAAACAAGAAAGTGGAAATCTTGATGAAATGGCATGGAATTCTCATCGCCAAAAATGGGAGACAGCTCGGAGTGAAAACGAAAAGGATAAAATTCAACGAGCAACAGATTCTTTATTGATCTCAATGGATCTACAAGCTGTTTTGTTATCTCCATAGTTTCAAGCCTCTGCACTTTACTATAGGACTAAGTTGACAGGGAGGTCTAACCGCTAACGAGTTGTGTAGTTGTCTCTACAACTACTTATGCGCAAAATTAATAGCTGACATTTACAACAATTTAATAATCTACAGCGATGGATGCATCTATCAAAATAGGAACAAGACGATGTCAAAATGTTGAGCTTGTTTGCAAGGAAGTATGACGTCACAGTCGAACAGAAGTATTTAGAGAAAGGACATACTCAGATGGAGTGAGTCTCCATACATGCATCGATTGAAAGGCAGTTGACGAAAAGTGTTAGACCTTGTGACATTTTCACTCCATCTGACTACATTACAATTTTTAAAATCTCTCGCAAGAATGAAGACATGACTCCATACAAGGTGCATTACTTGACATATATATGGCTTCTTTCAATCATTTGATGACGTAACACCCTTAACGTCAACCAGTCCAGGAAAGATGGTAGGAGACCCAACTGTTACTGACCCAAGAGCCTTTCGTTATGAACAATATGGAAATATTCTGTTTAAACTGAACCACCCTGACAACTGGAATCTGCTTCCCCAATCAAGGAGTGATGGAACAGCAACTTCTCATGACCACCTAACGCAGCTTTACGCCAGTGAGAGGAAGATCTCTTCAGAGAAATACAACCATCTCCAACAGATAAAACCAACTTTGCCAAAATATGTACATGGATTTTACGACAATTTGCTACACTGATTAGATTCTTACAAATATCATTGTACCTGATTTGTAACTTCATTGGTAAATATAAGGAAATATCTATTGTGTTCATAGTTATTTTTGCATTTGTTGGATAACGAAGGTGAATTGAACAATGAATTTAAAAATAAATAGAAATAATGAATAATTCATGGATAGAAATGTAAGATTTAAAAAAAGTATTATCCAATAAAAAGGTGAAAAGAAAGAAAAAAAAAATTAAAAAATGATTCAAAGCAGAAACGCCTTGTTCTTATGGTGATAAAAGACCAATGATGGATACAATTCAATGTTGCTAAAAACTTTGTCTGATGTCAAAATTTATGATTGTGATAATGTTCAATGTTTACCAGTTGTTCTCAACCTACAATGTTTGTTTAAAATTTTTAAAAAGTCAATTTCATCTTTCACAACCCCAAACCTTGAACACGGACACCAAGCCAATGAATAATATTCTAATCCCATGCATGATAACAAGGGATCTTCTTTTTTTTCTCCT